>NW_021703768.1:138701387-139143173 GCF_005190385.1 Monodon monoceros | reverse complement strand
CCCCCCCCCCCCCCCCCCCCACCCCCGGCCTGAGTGAGCCGGAGCCCCCGAATCAGCGGCTCCTTTAACCCCATCCTGTCTGAGCAAAAAACAGACGCCCTCCAGCGACCTACACGCAGAGGCAGGGCCAAATCCAAAGCTGAGCTCCTGTGAGCTGTGAGAACAAAGAAGAGAAAGGGAAATCTCTCCCAGCAGCCTCAGAAGCAGCGGATTAAAGCTCCACAATCAACTTGATGTACCCTGCATCTGTGGAGTACCTGAATAGATAAGGAATGATCCCAAGTTGAAGAAGTGGACTTTAGGAGCGAGATCTACGATTTTTTTCCCTTTTCCTCTTTTTGTGAATGTGTACGTGTATGCTTCTATGTGAGATCTTGTCTGTATAGTCTTGCTTCCACCATTTGTCCTAGGGCTCTATCCGTCCATGGTTTTTTTAAAAAACTTTTTTTCTTAATAATTAATTTTAATTGTAATAACTTTATTATACTTTACCTTCGTTCTTTCTTTCTTTCCTTCCTTCCTTCCCTCCTTTAGACAACGAATCACCCCAAATTGAGGAGGTGGTCTCTGAGAGCAAGATTTATGATTTTTCCCCCTTTACCTCTTTTTGTGAAGGTGTATGTGTATGCTTCTGTGTAAGATTTTCTCCGTATAGCTTTGCTTCCAACATTTGTCCTAAGATTCTATCCGTCCCTTTTTTTTCTAAATATTTTTTAATTCAATAACTATATTATACTTTATTTTATTTTTACTGTATCTTTCTTTCTGTCTTTTTTCCTTCTTTCCCTCCTTCCTTCCTTCCTTCCTCCCTCCCTCCCTCCCTTCTTTCCTTCTTTGCTTTCTTCCTTCCTTCCTTTCCTCCTTTCCTTCTTTCTTTCCTCATACTTCTACTAATTCTCTCTACTTTTTCTCCCTTTTATTCTGAGCCGTGTGGATGAAAGGCTCTTGGTGCTCCAGCCAGGAGTCAGGGCTCTGCCTCTGAGGTAGGAGAGCCAACTTCAGGACACTGGTCAGCAAGAGACCTCCCAGCTCCACATAATATTAAACGGCGGAAATCTCCTAGAGACCTCCATCTTAACACCAGCACCCAGCTTCGCTCAACGACCAGCAAGCCACAGTGCTGGACAACCTATGCCAAACAACTAGCAAAACAGGAACACAACCCCACCCATTAGCAGAGAGGTGGCCTAAAATCATAATAAGGCCACAGACACCCCAAAACACACCACCAGACGTGAACCTGCCCACTAGAGAGACAAGATCCAGCCTCATCCACCACAACACAGGCACTAGTCCCCTCCACCAGGAAGCCTACACAACTCACTGAACCAACCTTAGCCACTGGAGACAGACATCAAAAACAACGGGAACTACAAACCTGCAGCCTGCAAAAAGGAGACTCCAAACACAGTAAGATAAGCAAAATGAGAAGACAGAAAAACACACAGCAGATGAAGGAGCAAGATAAAAATGCACCAGACCTAACAAATGAAGAGGAAATAAGCAGTCTACCTGAAAAAGAATTCAGAATAATGATAGTAAGGATGATCCGAAATCTTGGAAATAGAATGGACAAAATGCAAGAAACAGTTAACAAGGACCTAGAAGAAATAAAGATGAAACAAGCAACGATGAACAACGCAATAAATGAAATTAAAAATACTCTAGAAGGGATCAATAGCAGAATAACTGAGGCAGAAGAACGGATAAGTGACCTGGAAGATAAAGTAGTGGAAATAACTACTGCAGAGCAGAATAAAGAAAAAAGAATGAAAAGAACTGAGGACAGTCTCGGAGACCTCTGGGACAACATTAAACGCACCAACATTCGAATTATAGGGGTTCCAGAAGAAGAAGAGAAAAAGAAAGGGACTGAGAAAATATTTGAAGAGATTATAGTTGAAAACTTCCCTAATATGGGAAAGGAAATAGTTAATCAAGTCCAGGAAACACAGAGAGTCCCATACAGGATAAATACAAGGAGAAGTACGCCAAGACATATTAATCAAACTGTCAAAAATTAAATACAAAGAAAGCATATTAAAAGCAGCAAGGGAGAAACAACAAAAAACACACAAGGGAATCCCCATAAAGTTAACAGCTGATCTCTCAGCAGAAACCCTACAAGCCAGAAGGGAGTGGCAAGACATACTGAAAGTGATGAAGGAGAAAAACCTGCAACCAAGACTACTCTACCCAGCAAGGATCTCATTCAGATTTGATGGAGAAATTAAAACCTTTACAGACAAGCAAAAGCTGAGAGAGTTCAGCACCACCAAACCAGCTTTACAACAAATGCTAAAGGAACTTCTCTAGACAAGAAACACAAGAGAAGGAAAACACCTATAAAAATGAACCCAAAACAATTTAGAAAATGGGAATAGGAACATACATATCGATAATTACCTTAAATGTAAATGGACTAAATGCTCCCACCAAAAGACACAGATTGGCTGAATGGATACAAAAACAAGACCCTTATATATGCTGTCTACAAGAGACCCACTTCAGACCTAGAGACACATACAGACTGAAAGTAAGGGGATGGAAAAAGATATTCCATGCAAATGGAAACCAAAAGAAAGCTGGAGTAGCTATTCTCATATCAGACAAAATAGACTTTAAAATAAGGACTATTAAAAGAGACAAGGACACTACATAATGATCAAGGGATCGATCCAAGAAGAAGATATAACAATTGTAAATATTTATGCACCCAACATAGGAGCACCTCAATACATAAGGCAAATACTAACAGCCATAAAAGGGGAGATCGACAGTAACACATTCATAGTAGGGGACTTTAACACCCCACTTTCACCCATGGACAGATCATCCAAAATGAAAATAAATGAGGAAACACAAGCTTTAAATGATACATTAAACAAGATGGACTTAATTGATATTTATAGGACACTCCATCCAAAAACAACAGAATACACATTTTTCTAAAGTGCTCATGGAACATTCTCCAGGATAGATCATATCTTGGGTCACAAATCAAGCCTTGGTAAATTTAAGAAAAATGAAATTGTATCAAGTATCTTTTCTGACCACAATGCCATGAGACTAGATATCAATTACAGGAAAAGATCTGTAAAAAATACATACACATGGAGGCTAAACAATACACTACTTAATAATGAAGTGATCACTGAAGAAATCAAAGAGGAAATAAAAAAATACCTAGAAACAGATGATAGTGGAGACACAACGACCCAAAACCTATGGGATGCAGCAAAAGCAGTTCTAAGGGGGAAGTTTATAGCAATACAAGCCCACCTTAAGAAGCAGGAAACATCTCGAATAAACAACCTAACCTTGCACCTCAAGCAATTAGAGAAAGAAGAACAAAAGAACCCCAAAGCTAGCAGAAGGAAAGAAATCATAAAAATCAGATCAGAAATAAATGAAAAAGAAATGAAGGAAACGATAGCAAAGATCAATAAAACTAAAAGCTGGTTCTTTGAGAAGATAAACAAAATTGATAAACCACTAGCCAGACTCATCAAGAAAAAAAGGGAGAAGACTCAAATCAATAGAATTAGAAATGAAAAAGGAGAAGTAACACCTGACACTGCAGAAATAAAAAAAATCATGAGAGATTACTACAAGCAACTCTATGCCAATAAAGTGGACAATCTGGAAGAAATGGACAAATTCTTAGAAATGCACAACCTGCCAAGACTGAATCAGGAAGAAATAGAAAATATGAACAGACCAATCACAAGCACTGAAATTGAAACTGTGATTAAAAATCTTCCAACAAACAAAAGCCCAGGACCAGATGGCTTCACAGGTGAATTCTATCAAACACTTAGAGAAGAGCTAACACCTGTCCTTCTCGAACTCTTCCAAAATAAAGCAGAGGGAGGAACACTCCCAAATTCCTTCTACGAGGCCACCATCACCTTGATACCAAAACCAGACAAGGATGTCACAAAGAAAGAAAACTACAGGCCAATATCACTGATGAACATAGATGCAAAAATCCTCAACAAAATACTAGCAAACAGAATCCAACAGCACATTAAAAGGATCATACACCATGATCAAGTGGGGTTTATTCCAGGAATGCAAGGGTTCTTCAATATACGCAAATCTATCAATGTGATAAACCATATTAACAAACTGAAGGAGAAAAACCATATGATCATCTCAATAGATGCAGAGAAAGCTTTCGACAAAATTCAACACCCATTTATGATAAAAACCCTGCAGAAAGTAGGCATAGAGGGAACTTTCCTCAACATAATAAAGGCCATATATGACAAGCCCACAGCAAACATCATCCTCAATGGTGAAAAACTGAAAGCATTTCCACTAAGATCAGGAACAAGACAAGGTTGCCCACTCTCACCACTCTTATTCAACATAGTTTTGGAAGTTTTAGCCACAGCAATCAGAGAAGAAAAGGAAATAAGAGGAATCCAAATCGGAAAAGAAGAAGTAAAGCTGTCACTGTTTGCAGGTGACATGATACTATACATAGAGAATCCTAAAGATGCTACCAGAAAACTACTAGAGCTAATCAATGAATTTGGTAAAGTAGCAGGATACACAATGCACAGAAATCTCTGGCATTCCTATATACTAATGATGAAAAATCTGAAAGTGAAATCAAGAAAACACTCCCATTTACCATTGCAACAAAAAGAATAAAATATCTAGGAATAAACCTACCTAAGGAGACAAAAGACCTGTATGCAGAAAATTATAAGACACTGATGAAAGAAATTAAAGATGATACAAATAGATGGAGAGATATACCATGTTCTTGGATGGGAAGAATCAACATTGTGAAAATGACTCTACTACCCAAAGCAATCTACAGATTCAATGCAATCCCTATCAAACTACCACTGGCATTTTTCACAGAACTAGAACAAAAAATTTCGCAATTTGTATGGAAACACAAAAGACCCCGAATAGCCAAAGCAATCTTGAGAACGAAAAAGGGAGCTGGAGGAATCAGGCTCCCTGACTTCAGACTATACTACAAAGCTACAGTAATCAAGACAGTATGGTACTGGCACAAAAACAGAAAGATAGATCAATGGAACAGGATAGAAAGCCCAGAGATAAACCCACGCACATATGGACACCTTATCTTTGATAAAGGTGGCAGGAATGTACAGTGGAGAAAAGACAGTCTCTTCAATAAATGGTGCTGGGAAAACTGGACAACTACATGTAAAAGGATGAGATTAGATCACTCCCTAACACCATACACAAAAATAAGCTCAAAATGGATTAAAGACCTAAATGTAAGGCCAGAAACTATCAAACTCTTAGAGGAAAACAAAGGCAGAACACTCTATGACATAAATCACAGCAAGATCCTTTCTGACCCACCTCCTAGAGTAATGGAAATAAAAACAAAAATAAACAAATGGGACCTAATGAAACTTCAAAGCTTTTGCACAGCAAAGGAAACCATAATCAAGACCAAAAGACAACCCTCAGAATGGGAGAAAATATTTGCAAATGAAGCAACTGACAAAGGATTAATCTCCAAAATTTACAAGCAGCTCATGCAGCTCAATAACCAAAAAACAAACAACCCAATCCAAAAATGGGCAGAAGACCTAAACAGACATTTCTCCCAAGAAGATATACAGAATGCCAACAAACACATGAAAGAATGCTCAACGTCATTAATCATTAGAGAAATGCAAATCAAAACTACAATGAGATATCATCTCACACCAGTCAGAATGGTCATCATCAAAAAATCTAGAAACAATAAATGCTGGAGAGGGTGTGGAGAAAAGGGAACACTCTTGCACTGCTGGTGGGAATGTGAATTGGTTCAGCCACTATGGAGAACAGTATGGAGGTTCCTTAAAAAACTACAAATAGAATTACCATATGACCCAGCAATCCCACTACTGGGCATATGCCCTGAGAAAACCAAAATTCAAAAAGAGTCATGTACCAAAATGTTCATTGCAGCTCTATTTACAATAGCCTGGAGATGGAAACAACCTAAGTGCCCATCATCGGATGAATGGATAAAGAAGATGTGGCACATATATACAATGGAATATTACTCAGCCTTAAAAAGAAACGAAATTGAGTTATTTGTAATGAGATGGATAGACCTAGAGTCTGTCATACAGAGTGAAGTAAGTCAGAAAGAAAAAGACAAATACCGTATGCTAACACATATATATGGAATTTAAGAAAAAAAAGGATGTCATGAAGAACCTAGGGGTGGGACGGGAATAGAGACGCAGACCTACTGGAGAACGGACTTTAGGATATGGGGAGGGGGAAGGGTGAGCTTTGACAGGGCGAGAGAGAGTCATGGACATACACACACTAACAAACGTAGTAAGGTAGATAGCTAGTGGGAAGCAGCCGCATGGCACAGGGATATTAGCTCGGTGCTTTGTGACAGCCTGGAGGGGTGGGATAGGGAGAGTGGGAGGGAGGGAGACGCAAGAGGGAGGACATATGGGAACATATGTATATATATAACTGATTCACTTTGTTATAGAGCAGAAACTTACACACCATTGTAAAGCAATTGTACCCCAATAAAGATGTTAAAAGAAAAAAAAAAAAAGAAAGAAAGGTAATGGGTGTGGTAGTAAACTACCTTGGCCTTGAGGCGAGGGAAAAAAAACACATGTCCATTTCCTGTAGCCAATTTATGTATCTTCTTTTTTTTTTTTTTTAAGAAGATGTTGCGGGTAGGAGTTTATTAATTTTTGCTGTGTTGGGTCTTCGTTTCTGTGCTAGGGCTTTCTCTAGGTGCGGCAAGCAGGGGCCACTCTTCATCGCGGTGTGCGGGTCTCTCACTATCGCGGCCTCTCTTGTTGCGGAGCACAAGCTCCAGACGCGCAGGCTCAGTAGTTGTGGCACACGAGCCTAGTTGCTCCGCGGCATGTGGGATCCTCCCAGACCAGGGCTCGAAGCCGTGTCCTGCATTAGCAGGCAGATTCTCAACCACTGCGCCACCAGGGAAGCCCCAATTTATGTATCTTCTGATTTTAATGGAAAAGAAATGAAAGACAAGAGCGGAGTGGGAGATGGGTCATGGAAAAGTGACAGAAAAGAAATTTAAAAGGAAAGCGTTTGAAAACAGTTTGATGGATAATATGCAAACTAAACCCCCCCCCAAAAAGATGATCATCATGTATTAACCAGCTAGATGATTACATAATGGAAACTATAGGATAAGTAAGCAACCATTAAACAAGACTTAGTCAAGAACACATGTTCGCCTGTATTTTGATGTTTCAGTTTATCCCCCAGACTACTAGATGGCGTCATATTTGGTAAATAGTTAATATTGTTGAAATCTGTGTGAATCGTATCTCTCTCCTTCCAGAGTTGCTGCCAATTCAGAATTTGTTATTACCAGTCAAATCCTGAAACAAGCTGAAAAAGTATAACTGAGGGACCCTGGATAGAAGAAAGATTAAATAATAAGTAAAGTGACACATGCACAAAAGAATGAGACAGCAGTGAGATGCAGGGCAGGTGTGGGCCACCTTATGAGTGGCAGTATTTACTGAGTATGTCCAATTGAAACTCAAGGAAGGGCTCAAGGTCAAAACCAACTAGAAAAACAGAAAGCCATAAGAAAGAAGCCTTTGTCAGAGGCCATTTATGGATAAGGCTTAAAAGCTGAGAGTGGTGTACTCAAAGGTGAGCCAGAGAATACAAAAGACATTCCAAAGGAGAGAAACTTCAGAAACGGGAGAAGGATCATGGACCAAAATAATGGTATAGAGGAGAAAAGGAAGACGAATGGCTCCAAAGCAGCATCTGTAGAAATATTTGTTTTATTCAAAGTGATTAAGAAGCAAACACCTGTGTCACCTACAGTAGCTGACATTTTAAAATATGAGAAAATGTCAGGATAATCGTATCAAAGGATTAGGAAACTGTAATATAGAGCATAGGAAGAATCCAATCAAAGATTAAAGTGTGATGCCCAAGAGACGTGAGTCAGCACTTCCAGAGGGTATTCCAAGGAATGCTAGTCTTTTCTAAGGGTAACAAATATTACATAAAAACAATAAATATAAAAGTAGATGTGTGGTGAAGAGCTGTTCTTTGTCGGCACATCATCACTGCCACTTTTCCTTTGAGGAGCAAGATGGCTACTTGCATTGGGATTTTCCATGAGATCCCTCGGGTTACAGGCCCTGTCCGAAGTAGCAGACACATGACCAAGTCAGGCCAATCAGGTTCTCCCTTCTTCCTAAGAATGTGCCACTTTAGCAGATGGGTACAAGAATAAAAATTGGAGTCATGAAGCATCACTGCTTTGTTCCTGCTAATGGGCTTCCCCTCCCTCCCAAGGCCTGGTAGTTCATGTTCCCTTAAATGTTCTGAGCAGCCCACATCCCTCTAATGAATTCCTCTCAGGCTCAGTAGCCAGAGTTCCTTTGTTTATAACCAAACTGTTCTGAGGGAGCAGTGTGCAACATGTCACAAGTACAGTTTACTATGCATTTTTTTTCTTTTTCTTTGGCAAAATAATACACTGCACGGGTTATCTTCAGAACACACACTGCTCTAGATAATAATGGAGGGCTTTTGGAACATATTAAGGGAACATAAACCGTACTGGACGCTTATATCTTCTCATCGGAAATCACCACGCAAGGAGCAATAACACCTCCCTCCCTGCCTGTTCTTGCCAGATAGAGCATTAAAGTGGCCTTGCTAATGATGGTGAAACAACCACACAAAGACATTGTACTGGCACTAAGACCTTTAAGGGTCAGATGACTCGTAGTCTAAGGAGAAATGTCCTTAGCAAAGGACAGGATTTACCAGGGCATCATATTTTTAAAGGACTATAGAATATGGAGCCTTGAGCTAACCACACTGAGGACCTGCCGGGAGAACAATAAGCTCTCGTGAACAGAACAATCTCCCTCACTCTGGAAGGGTGTGGAGGGTAGGGGAAGTACCCCTCACAAGCCCCCTCCCAAAGCCTAGTAGTAATATGGTGTTGTGTATATACCTTTGAAGAAAAAATATCTCTCTAAGTATATTCACTTAAGAAAAGTAAAATGTCCCTAATACAGGACACAAGGAAGGAATATCCCTTGGGAAAATAGGGAGAAGAGGAGGGTCCAAGTGGAAAGAAGGAATAAAAAGGTGCTAAAAAGCACATACCCAAATCATGTTAACTCTGTGTTCCTCCACAATTTCTACAATGACAAGTCCAGAAACAACAACAATAAGTATTCATAATGGTAATAGTAAACACTAATGAAATGATTTGGGTTCTATTTTATTTACATTACAAATCATTATCCCCATTGTACAGATGAGAAAACTGAAGCAGAAGGTAGGTTAACTGTCCAAGAAGCCTGCCTCTTTAGCCAATTTAACTTCCCCTCAGCTAATTCTCTTGCCCTGTCTTCCTCTCTAGGCACAAAAAATGCAAACATGTACAACTGTATCAAACATGATACAACTGTATCAAACATGATACAACGCAAACATGATACAAGGATACACCATTTCCTTGATAACGGGGATGCAAGGAAACTGTATATAGGTTTCTACGTATACACATATACAAACACACGTTCAAAAGACTGCATGAAAAGAATGCATAATAGAAGGAATTAATAATAAATGGATTGAGGCACTGAAGGGGATAGGAAGGAGAGATGAAGAACAGTCTTGAAGAACATATTTTTTTCTAAGTCTGGATAACAGAAAAATAGAAATGTTTTGCAGTAGGTATCAGGAATTTTGTGGAAATTCATGTCTTAAAGCAGTTCTTATATAAGTGTCATGCAGAGTGATCTGAGAAAAACAATGTTTTCCATCTTTTATTGAGTCTATTGGTCTGGACTAGCTTCCCCTTCTCTAACAACCTGTCCTCCATCCATGTAGGGTATAGATATTTGTCTATGATGGAGGTTAGATGAAAGAGTATGGAGTACATCAATTATACATGGTTGCACCATGTTTATATAAATTCTAACAGCTCTCACCAGAATACTTTTGGAAATCTTATAACTTTATCATGAACTTTCAATTTGGTCGGGCTTTGTCAAGGGTTCCAATGTCTTTGTTTTACCTTTATTCTAAAGTCATGAAGAATGTTTCAAAATTAGAAGTCGTCTGGATCAAGTGCCCCAAACTCAGATGACCCAGAATCTAGGTAAATAGTGTGCGTGAATGAAGCAGTCGACGTGTGGAAAGAAACTGTATGGCTGTCTCGGTCTGCCTCTCATTTGCCTACCCTTCAGAGTGCTCTAGAAGCAGAACAGAATCTCCCTAAGAAAAGTTACCACAAAAGTGCAGTACTAATGACAACCCACACTGGTCTTAGCCTCAGACAGATAATAAGGAATGAGTAGGCACTGTCATAAACTGGCAAATGCATGGTCCTCTAAAGCTGGCGGCTGCTACCCACACTTACCTATTAGTGCCATGCCTGAAGTGTGATTCCAACACTGTCAGAGGCTCTGAATTTTTAAGCAAAATGCATCTATGCCCTTTGTCGTGTAACTATGCAGTGCCTTCATACTCTGACTACAGGATCACCTATGCCACTTGCTTTCACCAACAGAATAATGCACACGTGACAGTAATGCCAGAACTTCTAAAACTAGAGCTTAGAAGGTCTTGCATGTTCCTGTATGCTCTCTTTTACTTTTACCATTAGCATGAGAATGCACCACAGGTAGCCTGATGTGTATGAGAGACAAGGATGTGGAGAAGCCATAAACTGCCCTAGCTGACAGCCAGATGAGTGAGTCACCAAGATGAGTGAAGCCACATACCTAACCCCCAACTCACCCCAGACACATGAGCAATAAACTTACTTCTGCATGCCACTGAAGCTTTGTGGTTGTTTCTTATGCAGCATTATCACGGTAGTAGATAACTGATATACAAAACCAGGCTCTTAGGTAAAATCTTTTGATTTTTAGAATTCACATCTGAAAGAAGTTCTTGGAGAAGTATCATGCAGAGTGATGTGAGGAAAAAAACTGGTATCCATCTGTTTATTGAGTCTATTGGTCTGGACTAGATTCCCCTTTTCTAACAACCCATCCTTTATCCATGTAAGATATAGATATTTATCTACAATGCAAGTTTTTTTCTAAGTTAGCAACCAATTCAAGTTTTTTAAACAACACACAGTTGGGAATTCCCTGGTGGTCCAGTGGTTAAGAATCCACCTTCCAAAACAGGGGACGTGGGTTCGATCCCTGGTCAGAAAACTAAGATCCCACATACCACGGGGCAACTAAGCCCGCACCGCAGCTACTGAGCCTGCATGCTCTAGAGCCCATGCATCACAACTAGAGAGCCCATGTGCCACAACTACTGAGCCCAAGCACCGTGGAGCCCATGTGCCACAGCTAGAGAGGAGCCCGCATGCCACAACAAAAGATCCCGCATGCCGCAACTAAGACCCCACAGCCAAAAACAAAAAAACAAAAAAACACACAGTTAAAACACAATATACTTCTGTGGATCTGATCCAGACCACAGGCCACTATTTTGCATTCTCTGTTATAGTCTAATCCCTTCATTCTATATTTAAGAAAAGATATTAAAGAGAGAAAATATCTTTTCCAACAGTAAGTAACTGGACCTCAGATGTGTAACTTCACCTAATGCAGTTAGCTTTTTAAAAGTAACTAAGTGTCCTCTTTTGAGTGCATGGATATTTCCAAAATCATTCAGTTCTTCTCTCTCCATCCTTCCTGCCACTTTGTTTCTGTCCAGAGGCTAGATCCACATGAAGGATCTACATTGTATTCATCTCTACAAGGCTCACCTGAGCCCTGTCAGCTACCATATTTTGAGAAGGGGATTTGAATTTTCTTTTTCCCAGGAAAGGTAATACTTCTAAAAATGTGCTTGAGGCCACAAACTTAGGATATTCTTTCAGCATTAAACTCACACCACCTCTTTCCACGAAACAAATGAATAGATGATGTTTCTACTTTAAAATGGTATAATTTTTACACAATGCTAACTAAAGCAAAATTCCCATGAAATCTGAATTACATCGGTCTTGGCCAAGCAACAATCTAGGGTAAGAGCAGACAGGCAAATTCTAATATGGCATGTGTCCATTCACTTAGAAAAACATAGTTTCTCTTTCACAGAACTACTGAAGGAGAACCCATATTGAAAGTTGTGATTACCCTTTTAGCCAGAATTCATAAAGAGACTGAACAGCTGCACACTTTATTAGATCTAATCTAAATACCTGTTCCTTGTATTTTGTGCTGGGAGTTATTTATGTCATCAATTCAACTTTATACTAACCATCAGGTGGAATACTCCCTGCCGTTCTGCTGACTCAAAATAA
Source organism: Monodon monoceros (assembly GCF_005190385.1). Taxonomy (NCBI): domain Eukaryota; kingdom Metazoa; phylum Chordata; class Mammalia; order Artiodactyla; family Monodontidae; genus Monodon; species Monodon monoceros. The sequence continues at coordinate 139,130,854 of NW_021703768.1, read as the reverse complement.
TGACTTGTAAGGGAGCCCTAATGACAGAACAAGGGGCAATTATAGACACAGCGTGAGACTTGGAATAACTGTGTGATGTATTTTGTGCACTTGATTGACCTCATGTTCAACTTCATTTGTGTCTCACTGTTGTAGATACCGCCTATGCCTCAGGGTATATGCCTTGTTAATTTCAATATAAGAAGACAGAACGGATTAGATCAGATGGCTCAAACAAACAAAAAAAAAGCTGCACCAGTGCTTGGCGGAAGTGATGGCACATTGGGGTCTACCTGAAGAAACCATCAAATATCTTTCAGGTTTTCAAGACTGAGAAGTTAGGATAATCAATACGCAGTGCTAATTCATTTCTATGCTTGGGATAACTAAAACTGCATACCTTCTTGTGTCTTTACATAACTAGGGTGGCTGCTGAGAGGACTTAGGATTTATTGTAAAATGAGAGAGGGATAGGAAAACAAAGAGAGCATAAGCACTCAATATATAATAAGGTTATCATGAGATATCCATAGATTGTATTGCTTTAGAGTAAAACTGTAAGGCAGTCTCTTCTGTATGTGTCACTTTGAAATACACTCCTGCCGTACTGTTCACTGAATGAGAAAGGGCGAAGTGAGTCTTTTCTGATGGGTTGTTTATAATCCCAATTCCTAATATGCTTACTTAAATGCAGGGGTGAGGGAGAGTAAAAGATGGGGAGTGTAGGAAAGGAACTGTTGTCTGTTTATCAATGTTAACGTTACCCAGAAAAAAAAGAACAACAACAAATCCTCTTGTTTCGTTCTGTATAAAATTATGAAGGGAGTTCAAGCATATAACGATATTGCAGACTGACTTGAAAACAACATGAATAATTGGCACTTAGGCAATTTCTCAGAAACATAGCTTTGATTCTAAACTGGTTGAAAGAGGTGTTGTGAAATGGTCGTTTCATCAGTCTTGGTTGTTTGCTAATAATACCATCTAGTCAACCCCACCTACACTTCCAAAGTGGCTGTTAGAAAAACCTACAAAAGCATTGATGGAAAGTTGAAATCAAAGTTTTCTAAATGATCCTGGGAACTACATCTTTGCTCTTCTATCATTAGCCATCTAATCTTCAAGAAAGTGCATAACTAATATCTAATATTGAGTGAGGAAGCTCCTAACTCAGATATACAAATAAAGTGCTAACCTAGCAAGGACTACAGGCAAACACTGCTAATACAGAATATGGAAATCTATTCCATATGTATCTGGCCTGAAAAATTTAGGCTGAAAATGGGTCATAACAGAAACTATAGGAATGTAAGAGCTATTACAGGAAGGGACAAGATGCTGATGCTTTCCACACTAATTTTACCTCAAATGTTAGGGAAAGAGCAGGAAATGTAAGCTCAAATATGCAGCGCCTTTTAAAAAATTGATTTTCAATAGGCCAAGTTTTAAAAACAAGTATTAGTAACTTCTTTTCAAGACACTACTCAGATACAATATACTGATTTTAAACAGTACGTAGAAGAATGGATTTTCTCTGAGAAAATAGATTTGTGACTGAAAACACTTCCTTGAGAAAAAACATTTCTTCTCCACTAAGGCACTATCCTTTACTAACTTAGAGTAACTAACAAGATATAGGCAATCTAAATAAACAAGTATAGCACGCATGATTCATTCATTAATTTTAAATCACTGTCTTTCAATTTTATTTTAACAGCACTGCTATCACTTCTTCCCCAAATTAAACTAAAGAGAGAACTCACCAAAAAAAGACAGATAATGCTATTATTTTATAGTACATATATTTGTAAAAGTATAAACTCACTAATCTAAAGTTAATGAGTTACAAAAATAAAGCTACTTTCATGATATCAACAATTGGAAAGTAGGGATGCAGACAGAAGTTTAGTCATATAACAGCCTTTGATTTGACCTATTTCAACATTTTATTCCACTCAAGTTGAAGAATGTTTGATCAGAAAAGTCTATGATTTGGACATATTTTAACAAAGGCATCTGTTTATCCTTCACCTAGTCAGGTGATTTTCCCCTGGAAGCCATCTACCCAACTTTCAGTTCATCCATTTGGGGATATTCATGACTCCACCCAGGCAAGTGACTCAGGTCTGGCCAATCAGACCTTATTTTTCCGGTTAATAGTTCCTGCTTCAAAACAGAGTATCTGACACAGCTAAGATCCATGAAAGGGTCTAACCCTGAAATTCTTCTGCAATTATTGAAAGAGTCACTGGATTTTAACCTGGAACCATTTGGCCTGGAGCTATTTGCAGCCATCTCACATTAAATAGAGCCTGAGAATGATTCCATCAAAATAGAATATAGCTCCACAAAAGAAAGTGAAAATAAATTCTGATGCATTCATTTATTTACTAATATGTTAATTCGACAAATATTTATTGTACACTTACTATGGACTAGAATAGTTATAGATAAGGTAGCAAATAACAAATGCTCTTGCCCTCATGATGCTTACTTTGTAGTGGGGATAAAAGCACAGTCGTCCCTTGAACAACACAGGGGATAGGAGTGCCCACCCTCCACACAGCTGAAAATTTGCATACAAGTTTACATTTGGCCCTCCATATCCACAGTACCACATCCAGAGATTCAACCAACCTCAAATCGTGTAGTAGTGTAGTATGTATTTAGTGAAAAAAATTCACACATAAGTACACATGCATGGTTCAAACCCGTGTTGTTCAAGGGTCAACTGTAGTTTTAAAATATAATGTAAAATAATTTCAGTGTGATATGGGGCCTTGTAATGAAAAATTGTGCTAAGAATGAATGATAAAGTGGGTATGCTGTCTGTCTAAGCATGGGTTGGCAAATTACATGTCATAGGTCAAATCTGGTTTTCGTATTTTTAAAAGACTGTTAGAGAGAGAGAGAATATGCAACAGAAATAAGAATTTACAGGGCTATAAAAGCCAACAGTATTTACTATCTGGCCCTTTATAGAAAAAGTTGCTAGTCTACCAAGGTGGTTATCAAGAATTCCTCCTGTCCCTCTACAAGCATGCCATCGATCCTATTAAAAAAAAAAACTATTTTCCCACCCTTTGCATCTTGGCTGTGCTTGTAAATACTGTTGGTGAATAAAGTGCTGTAGAAGCAGTATTCTGAGATTTCCAAGCCTACTTCTTAAGAGGCCTTGTAGCTTTTGCTTTCACTTTTCCTAGACCCCATATAAAGAAGTCTAGGCTCACCTACCAGAGAGAGAGGCCATAGAGGATGAGAAACCTCATGGATAGAAAATCCACATGCAGGAGAGCTGAAGCATCCTGGGCAATACTAAGGCTCTCTTCACATTTGTGGAGCTGTACCTGGTCTTCCAACTGCAGTCAAGGCACTCCAGCCAACAGCTACCATGTGGATCAGAGATACATCATCTCTATTAAACCTCCTGGAATTCCTGACTCAGAATTGTGGACAATAAAGTGATTGTTTTAAGCCATTAACTTCAGGGGTGCTTTGTTTTACAGTAACAGATAAGTGAAAACGAAATTGGTAGTACCAGAATCAGGGTGCTGCTTTGACAAAACCCTAAAACACATCCACAGGCCTTTGGAACTGGGTGACAGGCAGAGGCTTGAAGGGAAGTGAGGAACCAACAATGGAGGTCTGAAGAGCAATGGGGAAAAAAATGCTATTAAAGACTAGAGAAAGAATGGCCTGTGTTACACAGAGGTGGAACATTTGGAAACACTTGTGAATCTAGCTAAGATTTTTAGACAGAAGTCTGAAAGTGCCGATTATTTTCTTGTAACTGTATATCATAAAGTATAAGAGAGAGAGAGAGAGAGAAACTGAAGAAATGCTCCATTTACAAGCAGAATTTAGAGAAAATCTAAGGACCCAGGATAGTATTTCCAGTTTAAAAAAATGTTCTCAAAGTGAGAAACAGTCCGCAAGTAAAGTGATGTCTATTATACCCTTTGGCAAAGAAAGGTTCTTAAGATACTGTCCCAAATCAACCTGTTATGCCCAAAGTAGAACACCACCAACAAAAAAGTTATCAATGTGACTTGAAGACATGGAGTGAACTTTGATAAGATATGTGAGAAGTCCACAATATTTTAAAGCATTACATTGATAGAAGCACATTGGATTAAATAGGATTGAGAGAGGAAAAAAATGAAGAGAGGCCTCAGGGCTCCCAGCTTTGTATAGGCAGAAAGCAGAGGGAGGCAGGAGCTAAACTGCCAACATAGGGATTCTCAGTACACGTAGCCATTAGTTGAGGAAAACAATGCACTTGAGAACCACCACTGGGGAGCGGAAGAACCAGGCCCCAATAAAGAAACATTCTTGGGACTTCCCTGGTGGCGCAGTGGTTAAGAATCCTCCTGCCGATGCGGGGGACACGGGTTCGAGGCCTGGTCCGGGAAGACCCCACATGCCACGGAGCAACTAAGCCCGTGCACCACAACTACTGAAGCCTGCGCACCTAGAGCCCATGCTCCACAACAAGAGAAGCCACTGCAATGAGAAGCCCATGCACCACAACGAAGAGTAGCCCCAGCTCACCACAACTAGAGAAAGCCCACGCGCAGCAATGAAGACCCAACACAGCCACAAATACATACATACATACATACATACATACATAAATAGAGCCATTCTTTTGAATTGGAAAACAGGTGCCATGTGCCTAGGTGTAGTTTATAATTGCTATGGACCAGTTCCTGTCTTCCATTGTTAAATGGATTGTCTACTGCAGTTAGTTAGCCTGCCCTGTCACCCTGTTGGTGAGTAGAGAGGAAAACTTGATTTTCAGTTCACAAATCTCTTGATCAAGAAGAACTATCTTCAAGGACTTATTCTCTCCAGAACAGGCATAGATTGCCAGACACCTAATCTGGGGCCTGATGCTATATTTGAATACAATTTGGGGGCTTGAGAGAGTGAGTATATTTTTCATGTGGAACAAGTGAGAAAGGGTGTACTGTGGACTTTGGTACAGAAGGTGGACTGTGGTAGATTATCTGCAAAAATGGTCTCCAACAATTATCCAATCCCTGTATGGCACATGACACAACTCCCATCAAATAGGCGGTACATTCCCCACCACTTGAATCTATGGTGGTCTTATGACTTGTTTTGACCGATAGAATGAGGTGAAAATGACATTCAGGGTCTCCAAAATACAGGCCTGTAAAAGCCTGATAGCTTTGGCTTTCACTCTTGGAAGACAGCTACTATATACTAGCAAAGCCCTGACCATCCTACTGGAGAGAGATGCCACAGAGAACGAGAAGGTCCAAAAGATGAGCGATCAATTGAGGAGAGAAGCTGGTAGAAGAGAACCGAGGTGCCCCATCTGAAAGCCAGCATCAAAACCCCAGAGAAGTTAGTGAACTTGGTTCTCCAGCCCCCATTGGTACACCCAGCCAACACCACACAGAGCAGAGACAAACCACATACTGAGTCTTGCTTGATTCTGACACATAGAATCATGAGCAATAAATGGTTATTTTAAGCCACTAAGCCTTATGATGACTTGTTATGAAGCAATACAGAAAAGACACATAGTCTATCTTAGAGTAGCCACAGAAGCTGTCTGAAGAGATGGCCTCTGAACTGAGACCAAATGATATGCATGAGGAAACCATGATTGAACACTGCAGGCAAACAGACATACTATAAAGCTTTATTGACTTAATCTACTGTAGAAAACACAAGTTATCTGAAGCTGGAGTGGTGTGGATAAGATGAGGAGTAGAAAGAGATGGGGTAAGTTAATAGGAAGAAACTGAAAGAAATCAGATATTGTAAGACCTTTCAGTCCAAAGAAAGGGATCTGAATTTTATTCTAAGCCTGTGTTAGAGTTCCTGAGTCAAGCATGCTACTCTAGAACTTTTAAGTTTTATGAGCCAACAAATGATTTTCCTTTCCTTTCTAAACTTGTTGTATTTGCATGTGAAAGGGCCCTAACTAAACAATCTGATTCACTGAGAAGATTGAGTTGAAAAGTAACAGCATTTGAACACCTTACACTGAAACCTTAGGATAGAATTCCATTAACTATAAAAGGGAAGATAAACTTTATTTAGATATCGAAGTTCTACACAAAAATGGGATTCCCCTGAAAGGAAGAACATACTAGTGATCTCCAGTGTGTTCAGATTTGGCAGATTACATATGTAGGTACTTTCCAAGTTTATGTTAATTAGTTTTAAGATATACTTGTATTAGTTTCCTGTGGCTACCATAACAAATGACCACAATAGAAATAATAAAAATATTGGGTTGGCCAAAGAATTCATTCAGGTTTTTCCATAATATCTTAATATCATAATATCTTATGGAAAAACTCAAATGAACTCTTTGGCCAACCCAATAAATTCTCTTACAGTTCTGGTGGCCAGAAGTCCAAAATCAAGGTATTAGCAGGGCAGTGCTCTCTCCAAAGTTTCTAGGGGAGAATCCTTCCTTGCCTCTTCCACCTTCTGGTGGCTCTAGATGCTCCTTGTGGCTGCATTACTCTAATCTTGGCCTCCACTGTCAAATGGTCTTCCACCGTTCTCTGTCCCATATGAAGATACTTGTCATTGGATTTAAGATTCAACCAGTTAATCAAGGATGATCTCATCTCGAAATCCTCAACTTAATTACCTCTACAAAGACCTTTTCTCCAAATAAGATCACATTTATAGGTATCAGGGGCTGAAACTTGGACTTTTTTGGGGACAGACACCATTCAACCCACTAAGATACATTTTTAAGTCAAAGGACAAAAACAAAACAAAACATCGTGGAATGCCTGAAGCACCATTACAAGGAACCAAGGTTGAAAATTATGGCTTTAATTTCAAAGGCATATGTTACTTCATTTTCTAAAAATTTTATAATCTCACAGGATGATGAAGAACTGAGGTTAAGAGGGACCAATAAATGGAAGAAACCAGCTTATACTTTATGTATTGCACCCAGCCAACTGAAACATTTGAAGCTGTTGAAAAAATCATTTTGAGAATCCCAATACTCCAGATGCCAACCTCCACCTCCATTCCTAAGAAATTTTTATTTTCATCTTGCTTTCACTGGAACCATCCTTACTCCATTTACAATGTGAATTACAATTTATACTGCTGCCCTACATGCCTGAAGGTGACTCAGTAGAGAACAGAAAAGGGAAATCACTGTAATATTGACAAGCTTGGTGATATATGTCAAACAAAAACAACATCCAGTGAATGTTTTTTTATAATGCATCCACCTGAACACCTAAATCAGAAACAATTGTAGTGAAACAGAAGTCAAAAATAACACTAAAAGGAGTATTATATAATTATGCCAATTTAAAACTATAATAGCAATTTTCATTTCTGACTACAAACGCAATAATGGATGCATGCTCTTAACATAAGAAATGTTCATATCCTTTATGTTCGCACATTTCTAATTCTCATGTCTAAGAATACTGTTGGCCAGAATGATTTCTGTTCTAAGTGACAGACAGTGCAACTCAAACTGGATTTAGAAAAAAAAAGTGGAAACAAAAACAAAGAACTTAGTAAATAACTTAATGAAACAGTCCAGACTTAGTAACTCACTTAATGAATGAGTCCAAAGCCTCAATTATTGGTGGAGCCAGGTCCCTAAACGAGTCTTGCTCCATATCGTATACCTACTTTCTTTTTTATTTTATTTAATTTATTTATTTTATTTTGGCTGGGTTGGGTCTTTGTTGCTGCGTGCAGGCTTTCTCTAGTTGCGGCGAGCTGGGGCTACTCTTTGTTGCAATGCGCAGGGCTTCTCATTGTCGTGGCTTCTCTTGTTGCAGAGCACAGGCTCTAGGCATATGAGCTCTGCAGCGCAGGCTCAGTAGTTGTGGTACATGGGCTTAGTTGCTCCGCGGTTTTTGGGATCTTCCCAGACCAGGGAGCGAACCTGTGTCCCCTGCATTGGCAGGCGGATTCTTAACAACTGCGCCACCAGGGAAGTCCTAAATCTACTTTCCTGTGTAATGACTTCATTCTCAAAAATGGCTCTCTCCATGATGTATTTCTAAAAGTCTTGGGTCACATTTTTTCAGATTCAAATCTAGAAGAGTAAATATTTTTCTCTCCAACACTTCAGCAAAAGTCTCAGGTTTATTTTGGTAGGATCATGTGCCAAACCCTGAATCAATCACTGCAGGTGGAAAGATACAATGCACTGACTGGGCAGAGCTAATATACGTGCCCAGCTTTGGAGACTTCAGTAAAGTCAACCCATCATTGGCGGAAATTTAGGTTGTTCCCTTTTACTTTCATTATAAATATCTCTTTAAGGAATTTCCTTATGGATGTGTATGTATTATTTTCTGATTACATTAATAGAATAAATTTTAGAAATGGCACTGCTATATCAGAGTATACACATATATTCTGAAACTTAAAAATAAATGTACAAAATTGCCTCCCAGGAAAGTAGTATAAAGTTCTATTTCAGTGAGTAGTATATGAATTTGCCTTCACATGGTCTTATCATATTTGGATATTATCATTTTTGCTTATATTCCCCATACTGGAAGACTAAATAAATTCATGTTTATATATCATTCAGCATACATATTATTTTCTTGAAATTTTGAAAGTCATTTATAGATATTAAGATACTTTACCTCTATATACTTCAGAAATTTCTTACATAATCACAATACCATAATCATAAGCAGAAATTTAATATTGATATTATTTAATAAACAGTCCATATTCAAATTTTTCCAATTGACCCCCAATGGCCTTTACAGCTTTTTTTTTAAATCAAGGACCCAATCAGGATCATGAATTACATTTAGATATTATCTAATATTCTTTTATCTTTCTTCCCAAATTATTCCTTTTATTTCTTTTTCTTGTGTTATTGCACTAGCTAGGACTTTCAGTAGGGTATTGAAAAGACATGATGAGAGGAAACATCCTTGCCTTGTTCCTGATATTAGAGGGAAAACATCTAGTTTCTCACCATTAAATACTATGTTAGCTGTAGGTTTTTATAGATGTTCTTCATCAGACTGAGGCAGTCACCCTCTATTCCTAGTTTATGGAGAGTTTTTATCATGAATGGATGTCGGATTTTGTCAGATGCTTTTTCTACAGTTATTCATATGATCATGTGTTTTTTTTCCTCTTCAGCATGTTGATGGGGGATGGATTACAATAATTTACTTTCAAATGTTGAACCAGTCTCATGGACCTGGGATAAATCCTGCTTGGTCATGATGTATAATGATTTTTATACATTGTTGAATTTCTTTTTATACATTGTTGAATTTGCTAATCTTTTGTTGAGAACTCTTGCATCTATGCTGAGAGATGCTGGTATGTTGTTTCCTTCTCTTGTTACATCTTTATCTGGTTTTGATACTAGGGTAATGCTGGCCTCATTGAATAAATAGGAAGCATGTCCTCTGCTTCCATCTTCTGTAATAGACCGTAGAGAACTGGTACAATTTCTGCATTAAATGTTGGTAGAATGGTGAATGAATCTGGGCCTAGTGCTTTCTATTTTGGAAGGTTATTCAATACTGGTTCAATTCCTTTACTATATATATATATGACTATTCACATTGTCTATTTCTTCTTGTGTGAGTTGGGCAGATTGTGTCTTTCAGGGAATTGGTCCATTTCATCAAGGTTATCAACTCTGTGGGCACAAAGTTGGTCACTGTATTCCTTTACTGTCCTTTCAACAATCATGACATCTATATAAAGTCCCCTCTTTTATTTCTATTAGTAATCTGTGCCATCTCTTTTTTGTCTTAATTAGCCTGGCCGGAGGCTTATAAATTTTACTGATCTTTTCAAAGGAGCAGGTTTTGTTTCTTTTAAAAATTTTCTTAATGACTTCCTGCTTTAAGTTCCATTGATTTCTGATCTAATTTTTATTATTTCTTTTCTTTTACTTTCTTTGGATTTAATTTGCTCTTCTTTTTCTAGTTTCCAAATGTGGAAGCTTAGATTACTGATTTTCAATCATTCTTCATATATATATTATAATATATATATATATATATGTATACATGTACACACACACACACACACACACACACATACACACACACAATGCTCTGAATTTCCTCCCAAGCATTGCTTTCACTGCATTCCACAAATTTTGATAAGCTGTATTTTCATTTTGTTCCAAATATTTTTTTTTTATTTTTGCTTGAGATTTCTTCTTTGACCCACATGTTATTTAGAAGTTTTGTTTGCTTTTTAATCTCCAAGTATTTGGGGATTTTCCAACTCTTTCTATTATTGATTTCTACTTTAATTCCATTGTGGTCTGAGAGGAGACATATATTTTCTACTCTTTTAAATTTTTTAAACTGTGTTTCATGGCCCAGAACGTGGTCTTTCTTGGTGAATGAGCCATATGAGCTTGAGAAGAATGTGTATTCTGCTGCTGTTGGATAAAGTGGTCGATAGATGTCGATTATATCCAGTTGATTGATGGTGCTCTTGAGTTCAACTATGTCGTTACTGATTTTCTGCCTGCTGGATCTGTCCATTTCTGATAGAGGGATGTTAAAGTCTCCAACTATAATAGCAGTTTCATCTATTTCTCCTTGCACTTATATCAGTTTTTGCCTCACTTATTTTGACACTCTATTGTTAGGTGCACAAACATTAAGAATTGTTATGTCTTTGTGGAAAATTAACCCCTTTATCATTATGTAATGCCTCTCTTTACCCCTGATAACTTTCCTTGCTCTGAAGTCTGCTCTGTCTAAAATTAATACAGCTAGTCCCTCTTTCTTTTTTTTTCTTTTTTTTGCAGTATGTGGGCCTCTCATTGTTGTGGCCTCTCCCATTGCAGAGCACAGGCTCCGGACGCATAGGCTCAGCGGCCATGGCTCACGGGCCCAGCCACTCCGTGGCATGTGGGATCTTCCCAGACCGGGGCATGAACCCATGTCCCCTGCATCGGCAGGTGGACTCTCAACCACTGCACCACCAGGGAAGCCCCCTCTTTCTTTTAATTAGAGTTAGCATGGTATATCTTTCTCCATCCATTTGCTTTTAATAGATATATGGCTTTATATTTAAAGTGGGTTTCTTGTATAAAACATAGATTTGGAAAAAACCCATAAATCTGGGTCTTATTTTTTAATCCACTCTGACAATCTCTGTCTTTTAATTCATGCATTTAGACTACTGACGTTCAAAGTGATTCATGATACAGTTTAATTAATAGATATCACAGTTGTTACTATTTTCTATTCATTGCCCTAGTTCTTTGAACCTATTTTTGTCTTCCACTCTTTTTCTGCCTTTTGTGGTATTAATTTAGCATTTTATATGATTCCATTTTCTCTCCTTTTTAGCATATCAGTTATACTTCTTTATTTTTATTTTTAGTGGTTGCTGTGGGGTTTGCAATATACATTTACAACTAATCCAAGTCCACTTTCAAATAGCACTATACCTCTTCACAGGTTAGTGCCACTACTTTATAACAACAAATGATCCTAATTCCTCCCTCCCATCATCTCTTGTATCATTGCTGTCATTCATTTTACTTATACATAAGCACACATAAGTATATAATCAAATACACTGCTATTATTATTTTGCACAAATTATCTGGTAGGTCAACTAAAAAGAAGAAAAATAAAAATTTTATTTTACCTTCATTCATTCTTTCTCTGATACTCTTCCTTTATGTAAATCTGAGTTTCTGACCTATATTATTTCCTTTCTTTCTATGGAACTTCTTTTAACCTTGCTTGCAGGGCAAGTCTACTGACAACAAACTCCCTCCACTTTAGTGTGTGTGAGAGTCTTTATTTCACTTGCACTTTTAAAGGATAATTGTGCAGGACACAGAATTCTAGATTCACGGGTTTTTTATCTCAACGCTTCAAATATTTCATACCATTCTCTTCTTGCTTGCATAGTTTCTGAGGAAAAGTTGGATATAATTCTTATGTTTGCTTCTGTATAGGTAAGGTGTTTTTTTTACCTCTGGCTTCTTTCAAGATGTTTTTTCTTTATCTTTGATTTTCTGCAGTTTGAATATAATATGCCTAGGTATAGGTTTTGACACTTGTCCTGCTGGTGTCTCTAAGTTTCCTGGATATGTGGTTGGCTATTTTACATTAACTTGGGGGAAATTCTCAGTCATTATTGCTTCAAAGATTTCTTCTGTTCCTTTCTCTCTTCTCCTTCTGGTATTCCAATAACATGTATGCTACACCTTCTGTAGTTGTCACAATTCTTAGATATTGTTCTTTTTTTCAGTCCTTTTTCTCTATTTGCTTTCAGTTTTGGAAATTTCTATTGTTACATGCTCAAGCTTAGAGATTCTTTCCTCAGTCATGTCTAGCCTACTAATGAGCTCACAAAAGGCATTCTTCATTTCTGTTACAGTGTTTTTGATCTCTGGCATTTCTTTTCAATGCTTCCTTAGAATTTCCATCTCTCTGCTTACATTGCCCAGCTGTTCTTGTGTGGTGTCTACTTTGTCCATTACAGCCTCTGGCATATTAATCGTAGCTGTTTTAAATTCCCAGTCCGATAGCTCCAACATCCCTGCCACATCTGAGTCTGGTTCTGATGCTGGCCCTGTCTTTGTAAACTGGTGTGTGTGTGCATGCATGCTCACACTTGCTTTTGCCTTTTAGTATATCTTGTAATTTTTTTCGTGATATCCATGTAACTGCAGTAAATAGGCCTTTAGTAAGGTCATGGTAAGGCATGAAGGAGGAGGAGGAGAAGACTTCTATATTCCTATAATTAGGTGTCAGTCTTTTATTTAGCCTGTGCCTCTGGATTCTGAACTTCTCAAATGCTTCTCAGTTTTTTCCCTCTCCTTAGGTGGACAGGATAGCTAGGCTGGAGCTGGGTATTTCCCTTCTCCCATGTGGAAGTCTAGAGCAGGCTAGAGTTGAGTATTTCCCTTTCCCTAGGTTGGTTAGGCTCTGAAGAAAACCCAATAGTTTAGGCTCTGGTAAACAGTTTCTTTTGAAGGTAAGTCTTGTTAACAGAAGAACAGAATGCTCTGGTGTATTTCAAAATCACTACTTTTCCCCTCTTCTACTGGACACATAAAAGGCTTCTTATTTTTTAATATTTATTTATTTATTTATTTGGCTGCACCAGGTCTTAGTTGGGGCATGTGGGCTCTTAGTTGCAGCATGCATGTGGGATCTAGTTCCCTGCCCAGGGATAGAACACAGACCCCCTGCATTGGGAGCACAGAGTCTTAACCACTGGACCACCAGGGAAGTCCCTATGAAAGGTTTTTTCTCCAATACTCACTGAGAAAACCTGGTCCAGCTTCTGGAGGTAAAACTCACATACCCCTCATGATTGCCACTCCAGCCCACTCCATGCCCCAAATTTTTGACTCTCACACTGAGCTTCTAGCAATTCATCAATCAGATGTTCTAACCCCACCACTGGTTCCTGTAATTTCTGCTCTGGGTTTCTCTCCAGTAAATTGTGATTCTTTGTCTGTCTCTTCAAGCTGGGGGGCAGCAGTTTGTCGTGTGACCTCACTTCTCTGAAGAATCTAAAAGGAGTTGTTGATTTTTCAGTTTGTTCAGCTTTTTACTTGTTAGGGCAGAGTAGCGACTTCAAAGTTCCTTCTGTGCTGGATTGGAGACTGCAAGTCCTCACTCTTTTCTTGAGTTTACCATTTCCTCATTTCTAACATATATCCTGAGGCAGTTTGTGGCCTGCTACTTCCTTTATAGCAGATATGCCTTATATGCCTTTGCACACAACAGAAATTTCCCATTTCTTCCACCACAATGTCTGCATTGATGCAGGTCCAGATTTGCTGGCATGCTGGAAAGTTGGTACCAATCCCTGATGAGAATTTAGTCTCTTACGTACAGTGAGGAACTATAAGAATTGTCATCCTCTTATATGCCCTCTTCATGTTAGCAGAATATATTTGATCTCAGCTGTAGATGACAGAAAGCCCAATTCAAATGATCTTGTGCCAAAAGGGAATTTATTGGCTCTTGTGAATAGAAAGCTCACAAGAGTAGAGCTCACTTCAGATATAGCTTGATGTTACAAGGACACTCTTCTGACCCAGCCCAGCTCTCTTCTGTGCACTAGCTTTCTTCTTACACAGCTCTTCTTTTATGTTTCTATGATAAACAACTCAAATCTAGATTTTTCTCTTCTCAACTACATGTCCAGGGGGAAAGAATGAGAAAACCTCTTCCAGGATTTCCAGAAAGGCTTCATTGGTTCTGAATAGTTCTAAACAGGCTGTGGGCACACATTTGATCCAATCACTGTTGCCCAAGAAATGCAAGATGCTGGTTAGCTATGGCCTAGGCTACATAATCCACTCATAAACAGGGAATGAAGTCAACTATGCTGGAAACTTGGAAAGAGCTGGGGATGGTGGGTAGCTCAAAGGAGAATCGGGATTCAGTTAGTGAAAGGCAGATGAATAGATACTGGGTGGCCAAATTAACATATGTTGTCTACCCTGGAAAACTAGAACTAATTTGTGGTTATTCACATCAGCAGGTCCTGGACGAACAACTCAAAATTAAATTTTACTATGTGATAATTTAAATTTTTTCTCTTTTTCTCCAGATTATATTTACATGATTATAGTATCAGAATTTTGGTATTTATTCAGTACTTCATTAATTTTGGATTATAATTTCCCACCTCTAACAAAAATGTTCTACTCATGATATCATAATTAAGTTACTTTGGAGGAGATTTTGATACCATGAACTGAAGATTATAACTACAGGTGAAAAATAAATAACAGGAACCACAAAGGGAGAATAAAGGCACTGGTTTCATGAAAATGCCCCCCAACTCCATGTAAAGGCTCCATGTAAATATGATTTGTCTTCAATTTCCCCCTAGGGTACACATTTGGTGCTATAATAGTTAATGATAATTCATAAATGTTGAATTGCTATGATTTCATTTGCACTTTTATTATTTTGAATGCAAAATAAGAAATATGAAGTTGCTCTATATGTATACTATTGTTTGTATAAGACAAATTACAGGATTGATAAAATCAGTAAATTTGACAGGACATGTAGTCTACAAGAAATAACAACTATATAATAGGTGGTATGCACAGGCAAAGACTAAATATAGTTTCCGGTAACCAATTAGAATTATGATAAAAGAGTGAGGAACAATCATCTAAATGAATAGGCTTCTTATATTCAGTATCATTGACATGGCTGTAAGTTGCAGAAATGATGGAGTACAACAGAAACCACATCTGAAAAAGAAAGCCCTGAGCAGGGTTCATTAATGTTAAATAAATATTCAACACTCAGTTTCCACAATACTGAAATGCTGGCAGGCTGAATCCCAAAGGCCTCACAGACCTAACTCTCACAGAAGTATAGTTTTGAATTAACAAAATATTCGGAGCTCAGTAAAAGTACTTTAGCTCTCAGGCCCCAGGGCCATAGGAGGAAAAGACGGAGATACGCTGAGATGTCAAGTATTGTTTGTTTCTTCCCATCCCACTGAAAAAAAAGGAAAAAATCACACTGCATCCTCTATAAATCAATAAACTATGTGCATCTTACAAGTATTTACTGGGCTCCTAATACATGTCTGGTGCAATTTCCAAATGTGGTAAAGTTTGAGTTCGTGATACACTGCAATCTCCGCTAAGATCTCAGAATGATTTTGTGGGTAAGTCTCACTGATGAGACAGTAGGTTGACCAAACAGGAAAAAGGAAAAGGAGAAAGGTAGCGTTAGCTCTTCAGAGAAGTCTTCTCCAAGAAACCAGAATCCCAGTATGTTGTAGTAAAGTGAGAAGAGTGTGCCATTTGGAGTTAAGTAGACCTGAATATGAGTCTTAACACCCACCAATTGCAGACTGTAGACTCTGGTCAATTTGCTAAACTTCTCTGAGCCTGACTATGATCATCCATAAATGGGTAATCATTCCAACTTCAAAGGTTTAAGAGTGAAGACTCAATCTAAAAACTTTGGAGAGATTTTTTCATGAACCTAAAATTAGGTGGAAAAAATATAACTGCATGTGTATTATTTTGTGTGGATAACCATATCATTACTCTTACTGGTATGCCACAAACACTGCAATAAACTAGCATATTAAATATTGTATATCTTTAGATTTTAAGGTGTATTTTATGTATGTATGTGGTAATTTACCATCTATCCCTCTGTTTCCAGAAGAGAAAAAAGAGACCATAATTTTATTCTCACTATGCTTTCAAAAAATTCCTCGTATCTCTGAGTTTCTGAGTATTAGTTAAGGATTTGGAGCATGGAATTTCCAGGAAATATCTTACTTTAACCCAGCACCCAAGAGATTATTTTCACTATGTCTAAAATATCTTATCCAGTAAGAATGAGAGGGAAAAGAAACTTTTCCATTTAATTGCTCTTTGATTTATATCAGCTGCCTTAGCTTTGTTGCCGATGCCAAGCATAGTTAGAAGATTTGGAAGGTGAGAGATAACAAAAGAGTAGCTTCTATACAGCTTACAAATGCAAAGCAAAGCAAAGCATCTGTATTGATATTCTTTTAAAAGAATTCACTAAGGTGCAGCTCACAGTTGTCGAATGGAATGGAAAACGGAAATCCCTCTGAAAATAAGAGATAGAATTCAAGGTCAGTCTCCCACAAGCTGGTATTCCCTCTACCCTCACCTTTTTGGAAATGGTAAATCATTTATCTGGGTTTGTTCACTGCATGCTGATGGTATCACACCTTATCGCTGTCTAAAAGCACACTTCACGAGCATATTTTTAAAACACCAATTTATCTTCTCTTGTGTCCTAAGCTAATTTGAACCCCAAAAGTCTCATTGGAAAAAAATTTGTAAGTTGCAATGCTTTTGATAAAAGTTAAAACTTTCTTAGATCTTGTCATTCAAAGTTAATGAATAGTAGATACATTTATAGTAGATACATTTTCTCTTAGATGAGCCCACTATGCCTACTCCAATGACAATATTCACAGCATTCATAAATTACTATGTTATTCCTATGTGGATGACAACATGTTTCTGGTCATCTTTTCCCCATTTCTTTTACGCTGAATCTCTCGAAAGAAAAAACACTGGTGATGAGTTGCTGAGACTCTCATATTACCATAGCACAGGATACCTAAGCCAGAAACTTTAGCTCCACCCGAATTTCTGATTCCGTAGGTCTGGGGTGGGGCCCAAGAATTTACTTTTCTAACAACGTCCCAGATGATGTTAATGCTCCTGGTCTAGGGAATCCTACTATGGCAATCACTGGCTTAAGCCACAGAAAAATAAATTCATTAGTCATCAGCATCAGGATTGTAAAGTACTACTTCACTGCAGGTTAAGGGATTTCTAAAAACACTTGAATGGGATTTCCCTGGTGGCGCTATGGTTAAGAATCCACCTGCCAATGCAGGGGACACGGGTTCCCGCCCTGGTCCGGGAAGATCCCACATGCCGTGGAGCAACTAAGCCCGTGCGCCACAACTACTGAGCCTGCGTTGCAGAGCTCATATGCCTAGAGCCTGTGCTCTGCAACAAGAGAAGCCAGCACAATGAGAAGCCCTGCGCACTGCAACAAAGAGTAGCCCCAGCTCGCCGCAACCAGAGAAAGCCTGCGCACAGCAAGGAACGCCCAATGCAGCCAAAAGTTTAAAAAATAAAAATACTTGAACTATAAAAATACTCAATAAAGCAGAGCAAAACCCATATAATATCTATGACAAAATCAGTTCAGCGGACATGATATTTTAAGACTATTAAAATACAAATTCAAGATTCTATTTTCTGCCAACAGGTACTTTAAGATACAAACTATGTTCAATTATGGAAAAATAAATTATGTCTCCCTGCACACCTAAGTTTTGCGGCCTAAGACACTGTTAAAAGGTAAACTGAGGCACATTAACATTTTTCAAGAGCTTATTTGAGCACACATGGATTCAAATTGGGCAGCACCAAACCACAGGTGGTTAAGAGCGTTCTACTGACAGGAGACAGGGAGGAGTTTGCTTTTTGTTTTTGGTTTTTTTTTGGATCATAAAATGTGGAAGCAAAGCAAGGAAATTATTTGATTGGCTATAGCTTAAACAGTTCCCTTATTTGGGAAAGCCCCTTTGGATATCTGTGACTGGTTGTTCTTAAGTTTCATTTTGTCAGATTTGAATGTATTGACTCCGGCTTAAGTCTTGGTTTGCTTATGCAGGTTACTAAGTCATTATAGTCACCCCAGTCAAGTGGTCTACACTTTTAATTAGTTTAACAACCTTATAACTATTTCATTCATTTTTAGGGTGCAAGAATTTACTGGGGCTTTCCTACTAATGGCTAAGGTGGTATTTTTTTTATCTCTGTGCCAAATTTAAGTAGTGTGTAAATTTTATATTTGCTTTGTCAAATCTTGATATATAAACTTTATATTTTCTATAACTTGATTATTCATATTGTTAGACATCTATGTGTGTTCTTGTGACAGTAGAGACAGGAGTACATTTTTCTCCAAAAGAGTAGATACGAGACAAAATGTTTTTATCTTTTGGTCCTGACTTGAAATTAGAACAGTAAAAACAACAACAACAACAAGAAGAGAGCTCATGTTTCTGGAACACAGAAGATCTCTATATCATTATTATTATGCATGATCCAGTGGTAGGGAAAGTAACAGTACTCCTCTAAAACAAGATGTCCTAAAAAAACAACCAAGAAAAGAGAATGATTCCTAAGGTTGTTTAAAAGCAAGACAAAAGGAAGTGATTAATTTATCTTCCACAGTTACAATTTAGTGTTTTGTATCTTTGCGCCTTGCCTCATCCTAAAAGCTAGTATTATTCAAAAATGCCCTAAGAACCTAAGGACACAGAGAGGGTTAAGGACTATAGTGCTAGAGTTGAATTGCATGATTTATTTAAACACAACAAAACAAGGATACAGCAGCTATCCCTCAACTTTAGCCAGTATTACTTATGAAAACTAAAGATCCTTAAACTCTGCTCCCAATGATTAATTTGGGGGGGGGTTGCAGGAATCTATGTTTATAAATGATTATGACAAGGACCAATGTGGAAACCTCTAAAAGAGATGGTAATCCTTGGAAAGCTCTTTCCTCTTCTCTGTCTTGCTTTTTCCTCTACTGCAATCACTTTCCCATCCAGAATTGCCCATAAGGACTCCCGCTGATCACTAGACTTATACTTAGCTGTATTATTAAAAATAAATGTTATACTGTATATATGGCTCCCAGTCTTATAGACATTCTGCCAATGGAAATGGCTACATATCAACTTTGTATTGGAGATTCCCTTTAAAAATAAGGCATTTAAAGACTTAAGCAGTTCAACATGTCCCTTTCTCTGAAAACCTTGGCACAATGCTAAGGTTTGCCCAAGACGTTTCCAATTTTAGCACTAAAAATCTTGCAGCACAGGAACCCCTTAGTTCTGGGCAAACTAGAACAGTTGGTAACCCCACCAATCACTCTGTGCTTATATTTCCCAGATGCCTATATGGAAAGTGAAGCAATAAAAACAAACCAAAACCCTTCAGAGTTCTTTCTTCTTTTTCAATTGCACTCTTGCTCCTATTCTGCTAATACCTTCCACATATTTTTCAGAACAAGAAACAAAGCATTAAACAGCCAAATCCAAGAGTGACTTGAGGGCAAATACAGTATTGTATTCAACTTTCCATCTCCAATGTCTACCCTAGTGTCTGACACTGTGAGTGGTATTCAATGAAGTTTGGGGGACGAAAGAGGTTGGAGGACTTTAAAATATTGTTTTCCATATGCAAGAAAGAAGTCATTTCCTTCTGTGAATATGCTCAGAGCTAGTTCCCCTCACTCCCAACTACCAACAAATGGACCCTGCCAATCTTATGTTTCAGATATATTATGTTCCATTGGCAACCTAGCCTTGCTCCTCTAAATGATCTTCATAAAATAGTAGCTCTCAAATCTCTCTGTCAGAAAAACTGTTGAAGTGCCAGAGAAGAAATCTGTCACCTGTTGTGAAGTCTGCTTTAGGAAAATCAGTAAGTGCATATATGTACACAGCCAAAGATCAGGGCATTTCATCCTAGGCTTTTGGATGTCTATCAGTAAGGACACCAGGACAGTCAGATTAAGTTTAGCTACATTTCTCCTGATTCCTGGCAATAGCTGGCAGGCATTTGACAGCCATTCTCACAGTGAAAAAGTTTCCTCCTATAAGGAGAAAACTATAGAATCGAATACCAAGCTAGGACACTGAAGCAAACACTCTAAGGCTTTCCAGAGACTTTTCAATGAAGAGGCTTAAGAAGAAATTCTGACTCTTATTTTAAACACATATCACAGAAGCAACAATTAAAATTTCAGAAATCAGTAAATCCAGTGTTACCACCCCATATCAATTGAAATTATGAAGACTTCCAGCTGTCCAGGAATGTGTGTGTGTGTGTGTGTGTGTGTGTGTGTGTGTGTACACATATCTGGACAGGTGTGCTTAGATCTGGGAAGAAAATATAGTAGGACTTTGAAGAAGATACAGATCCCATTCCTATACAAAGAACAAGTGATTTGGTAGCTGGCAGGTTACACTGGTGTAGCTGATTTGAAAACTCCATATGTAAATGACTCTTCTCCACAAACCCTAACATTCACTCTTGTACTAACCACACAAAATCCTTTACACATTTCAGTCACCCATTAATAATGATGAAAGCCCTTGGAAAACATCCTTTGAGCCATAACCTTTCAACACGGTCTTTCAATATTCTGTTGCTCCAGGTTCCACCACTCATATTTTCCTATCACCTCTGCCTGAAACAGCAAGTTCAAGGCCTTTCCTCTCCTTCCCATGTATGCTCCATCACTTTGAAGGCTTTCCTTCAACATCCTAGCTCCTCTTGCTTTGGCAAACAGACTCATGAAGGACAGAAGCACGTGGCTTTTACAAAGTCTCTTTACTTAGGTGGTGTAGGATGATGCAGCCCAATCAAATTCTTCCAAAGAATTCAATAGGCACTGAGAATATTTCTGTTATTTCTCCCATTTCACACCCCATCTCTCTGTGCTGACAGCTGGCTTTAACAGTATGTTCCATTCCGATGTCACCCCAGGCATACGACAGGTCAGATCTTTAACAAGAGTGATTCAATCTGGATGAAGAGGAAACATATTGGTAATAAAGTTCTGGGTGTATTTACTTGATAACAGCCTAAGATGATGGACCCATTTATTTTTAAAGACAAACAATTATTTTAATAGTGCCTCCACCATTGAGCTTTGTGTTTGCTTTCTATTTTTTTGCTTTGGGGAAGGGGGGGTGTTTTCATTTTCTTTTGATTTTGGCCTTAGCACTCAATAATAAGTGCTAATTATAAGTGTTTTGTGATTTCCTTGAAGGAGATGAGCATTACCGTGAGAATTGCTCCGCAGATTATTTTTAAAGTTTCCCTTGCAAAGTATGTCGTTTGGCTGTCTTGAGAACTCCCAAGATGAATAGCAGTTTTTGGTTAAAAAAATAAATAAATAATAAAGTTGATATACACTCTGCAAATGACATTGCACGTGCACATATTAGATATTTAGGGGTAAGCCAGTGATTATTGTTAGAACTTTAAAATCATCACAGAATAAGAAACGATCTTAGTTGCAACACGTCTTGTATAGATTACAGGCTTGTGAGAGTCAGGAATTTTTATAGATTTAGGCATGAAACCTTTTATGGTTTCATGCAGGCTGGTTGAAGAAAACAGAAAATGTCTGGTCATGCACAGAAGTGACTGCCATGGACGAAAGAAAGGAGATGCAGAAGTTGGAAATCTGCATGTCTACCCCTTACCAGTCACACCCCACTCCTGTTCAAATTCAAGTTTATCTGCTCCTGGGTTAAGGTGGTAAGTGACAAAGACTTTCTCCTTGACCAAACTCCAGTCAGGTTTCATTCAGCTCTTTTTGTCTAGGTCCTGGCCTCAGGCATGTCCTTAAGGGCCCATTTTAGCAAGATTCCTGTCAAGTCATATTAGCCAGAATCCTCCATCCTTAATATCCGATCACTTTTCTCATTCCTACTGTCCCCCCAGGTGATGTCTGATCACCCTAGCTTGCCTTTAGTAAGAATCCTATTAGGGGGCTTCCCTGGTGGCACAGTGGTTGAGAGTCTGCCTGCCAATGCAGGGGACACGGGTTCGTGCCCCGGTCCGGGAGGATCCCACATGCCGCAGAGCGGCTGGGCCCATGAGCCATGGCCGCTGAGCCTGCGCGTCCGGAGCCTGTGCTCCGCAACGAGAGAGGCCACAGCAGTGAGAGGCCCGCGTACTGCAAAAAAAAAAAAAAAAAAAAAAAAAAAAAAAACATTAGGTAGGTTTGGCCAGAATTCCTCCTTACCCCTGATGTTTCCTTAGTCATTTTCCACCCTGCTTCTTGGCTATAAATTCCCATTTTTCCTTGTTATATTCAGAATGCAGCCCCATTTCTCCCCCTACTGCAAACCCCATTGCAGTGAGTTCAATCTCTCCCTGCTCCTAGAAAACCCTACCACAGTAGTCCCTACACCTTTCATGATAGTCCTAAATAAAGTCTGCCTTAGTGTTCTTTTTTTTTTTTTTTTTGTGGTACGCAGGCCTCTCACTGTTGTGGCCTCTCATTGCGGAGAACAGACTCTGGACGCCAGGCTCAGCGGCCATGGCTCACGGGCCCAGCCGCTCCGCGGCATGTGGGATCTTCCCGGACCGGGGCACGAACCCGTGTCCCCTGCATCGGCAGGCGGACTCTCAACCACTGCGCCACCAGGGAAGCCCCTGCCTTAGTGTTCTTTAACAAGCATCATGAATAATTACTTCTTCACATAAGACACTCAAAAGATATTTTAGGAAGCAATGATTATTTTGTTAACTGAATGCTACATCCAACTGGGGAGTTATTTCACCTGTGAAAAAAAAAAAGCTAATCTGCCTGGGTGCATTTTTGTTGTCCAAGGAGGAGAAGATGTGGTCCTTCCAAGAAAAACAGGACTGGAAAAGGAGAGCCACATACCGTTGCAATGCGTCTACTGAGGAAATGCTAGAAGAACGAATGGCGGATCAGTGAACCTAGCCAGAGACAGAAAGATGAAAGTTCACGATCCCAAGGATAAAGAAGTCTCTCTTGCCCAAGCAGATACTCGGGATGATCATTAGGGTTTGTGGTATTATGTGGAAATGATTCTGCACTGGAAAGCAAGAGCTGTTACCAAGGTTCACTGACATCTTTGTCAACATCTTGTTTGATTAGAGACGGCAGAGTTTGAAAGGCTATTTTAATTTTTTCATTCTCTTTCACAAATAAACCATGAAAGATTGGGAGGGGGAGAGATTTATAGGTTTGCAGGAGTAAGAATTAAGGATTTTGGAGGTTTGTTTTTTCTTTAAACAAAGTCACATAAAGTAGCGTACCACACCCCTATTGAGTTCGCAGCTACTTTTTCACATTGTACTCCTTGCTTCAAATTAGACTTTTGGAGGGATTCTTCATTTAATTTTAAATAATACTTGGATTTCAAAAGGGAAATCATATTCCTCAGCTGGAGTCAACTCTTGTGGATGGGAGAGACTAAAGCTCACATCATGGTGGACACAGCATTCCATCCTTGCCTTTCCTACTGTCTATCGCTATTCTGAACTGCTAGGGACACACTGAAAGAATATTTATGCTGTACATGTTTTGGAAGTCTATTTTCCCTCATTTCCCCTTTACCAAGAAGCTTTGATTAAGTTTCATTAATTGGTCTATACTACAGCTAATATTCAGAGGCAAGATTACTGTTGATTCACCACAGCTGTTCTAGCCTGAGCTTCTTCCAATATTTTCCCATTTCAGCTGTTTTAAACTATCTAATGTTAATTTCATTGGGTTTTCTAGGTCATTTTAGGAAGGAAGGAAGGGAGGAAAATACATGTTAGGAAATATGCCCATACATTACAAATAGTTCATTATAGCGTGACAATTTGCATATATACATAGATATGTATGTATGTATATGTGTGTGTGTCACACTCAAAAAAGTCAAGAAACCTGAGGAATTACAATGTTTTTATAAAAATAATCTTTCATATTTCAAAAATTTTATGTACTATAACATGTAAATAGCCCTTTTTCTGATTTTTTTTAAAGACTTTTATAAGTCCCCTATAATCTCTCTTTCATTAGGGAACATAAAACAAGAAGTCATGGTCCTTCATCTGGAGTTAAGTAGACAAAATATACACATATAGAACAACTGAAGGACAATAAAATCAAGTGTAAGTTTCTATGATAGAGTTCAAAAGTGTACAAATTCTTATTCCATAATGACCGTCCACTTTGTCAAGTCATTATAGAAAAGGATTTGACTTCGTTGTCCAAAGGGCAATCCAAGAAAGACATACCATACACACAAGGTCACAGAGGAGGGTAGAAGTACGGCATGCATATTTTAATGTATTATTATACACAGGAGCAGAGGCCTGGTAAAGAAATAATAAGAGAAAGTTTAGAAGCGAAGAGAATTGATATCTATATATTAAACACATTAAAACTAAAAATAATTGGAAATCGTTTCATAAATTTCTACCCAATTTACAAGCATGGGTATCAGTTTGTCATTTGTTTGTAGAATTTTCTGCTTTTTGTGTCCAGAATCTACCATTTCCAATTGTGACTTTTTCTATGTCTTCATTTCAGTGAGTCTACGCCAGGTACCCCCAAAGCAAAGAGTGTGGTATATTCTCTTTTCTTTAATTGTTTAAATGACAGCTAAAATAATGCTCTCACTTCTAAGAAAATCAAAGAGTAAAGTTACCCATGCCTGCTCTGATTCCACAGTCAAAAGCAGCTGGAGTTTATACAAGGTCCAGACAGTTCAGACAGCTCCCAATTGGAGCAGCTTTATTTTCCTTTTCCACTTCTGACTGTGAAAGACCTGGTGTCAGGTTATCATTTCCAGAAAACATCTATGCCAGAAAAACCTGCAGATAGAGACTTTTTTTTTCTTTCTAAATTGTTAGTTGGTCTCTCAGCACATTTTGAATGTAACCTTTTTAATCCCTGTATTTGCAATTAGAGATTAAAATTCCATTCCAAGAGCCATTTGGCAGATGGCATAGCATGAAAAAACGGGAGGTAGTTTAAAATTGTATTTATACAGAACACCAGATGAATTTGCCAGGCTGTTTCTTCCTGAGCTTATACACTCGCTTGTGAAAACTGATTGTTTAAGATGTAAATTTCATTTGCTGGGATTTAGCATTTATAGGATTTTAAAGCATCAATTAATCCATCTATTTTGTTCAGCACAGTTGCTTTAAATATGGAAGTAAAATCTATACTTAAAGAAACTACTTCTTAAGAAGATTAAGTCACCTGAGCAAAGGTCACTAAGGTAGGTTCAGAAAGGCCACATGATAATGGAATGGACAGGCCACTGAACCAAAGCATCTGTTAAGTGGAAGCCTCAATACATCTTATGCCATTTAGGCAGTCTGATTCTTAATAAAGATTTTTCCTTTAGCTTCACCCAAGAGCTTTAAAAAAAAAAAGGTCCTTATAGCTTTTAAATGTTGATTGACGCATAATAGATACAGAAAAGTGCACAAATCATAAATGTACAGCTTAAGGAATTTTTTAAAGTAAACGTACCCATGTAAACACCTCCCAGCTCAAGAAATAAAAACTTACTCATACCATACCATACCCCAGAAGCCTCCCTTGTGTTCCTTCCCAAGTTATTTCCTCCCCCAATGTAACCACTATTTTAATTCTAGCACCAAAGACTAATTTACATCTTACTGAAATGTACACAAATAGTCTCATACAGTGTTTACTATTTCGTATCTGGCTTTATTCACACAACATTCTGCTTGAGATTCATCCATTCTGCTGCACAGAGGGGTATTTTGTTCATTGCCATTGCTGTACATAAGCACATTTTAAAAATATACAACAATTTATCCATTTTACCATTGATGAACTTTGTGGATTTTTCTAGTTTGGGGTGTGATCACAAATACAGTAGAGCCCTTTATACGCAGTTTTGCTTTCTGTGGGTTCAGTTACCCAGGGTCAACCTCAGCCTGAAAATAGTAAATGGAGAATTCCAGAAATAATTCATAAGCTTTACATTGTGTGCCATTCTGAATAACATGATAAAATCTCACACCGGCCTGTGCCATACTGCCCAGGACATGAATCACCGCTTTGCCCAGCTTATCCCACCCATAAGTCACTTAGGGGGTCACTTCTTGGTTACCAGATCAACTGTCGCGGTACTGCAGTACTTGTGTTCAAGCCACCCTTATTTTATTTAATAACGGCTCCAAAGCGCAAGAGCAGTGATGCTGGCAATTTGGATCTACCAAACAGAAGCCCTAAGGTGCTTCCTTTAAGTAAACAGGTGAAAGTTCTCAACTTAATAAGCAAAGAAAAAAATAATATGCTGAGGTTGACAAGCTCTACCATAGAAACGAACCTTCTATCCATGAAATTGTGAAGAAGGAAAAAGAAATTCATGTTAGTTTTGCTGTTGAACCTCAACTGCAAAAGTCATGGCCCCAGTATGAGGTAAGTGCTTAGTTAAGATGGAAAAGGTATTAAATTTGTCCAAGATATTTTGAGAGAGAAAGACCATATTCACATAACTTTTATTATAGTATATTGTTAAAACTGTTCTATTTTATTATCATTATTAATCTCTTAGTGCACCTAATTTATAAATGAAACTTCATCATAAGTATGTATGTAAGGACAAAACAGTATATATAGGGTTTGGTACTATCCATGGTTTCAAGAATCCACTGGGGGTCTTAAAACACATCCCCTGCAGATAAGGGGGTACTGCTGTAGTGCTTCTATGACCATTTTTATACATTTTTTGGTGAACATACATATGCATCTCTGATAGGATTAGATGTATTTGTGCAATTGGTCACAGTTTTCCAAAACAACCATATCCACCAGCAGCGTATGAGGGTTTCAGTCGCTCTCCATCCTTGATAGCACTGGACACTGTCGGTCTTTTTCACTTTAGCAATCTGGTGGGTATGTAGTGGCTTTTCATTGTAATTTTAATTTGTACTCCCCTGATGACCAGTAAAATTGAGCACACTTCCATATTTATTGGTCATTTGTAAAACGCCTGTTGAAGTCATTTGGCCATTATTCGATTGATTCATCTTTTTAAAATTTATGCTAGATGTAAATCTCTTATGAGATACATATATTGCAAATAATTTGTATTCTGTGGCTTGCTTTTTCACTCTCTTGGGTACTTAAGTGGTTCTTAATTTTAAAGAAATTCAATTCACCAATAATTTTTTTTCTATATACCTAGTGCTTTTTATGTTTTACTCAAGAAATCTTTTCCTCTCTTAAGTTCAGAGACTGAACTATGCTATCTTCTAGAATATCTTTTTTCCTTTCAAACTGGGTCAACAATCCAAATGTATTTTTGTATATGGTGTCAATAGGGATTAAAGTCATTATTTTCCATTAGATATACGATTGATCTGGCACCTTGTATTGGAAATACCACTGTTACTGTTTATCCTCAATTTACTGCAGTGACATCTTTTTCATAACTCAATCATTCCTATAATATGTGGGTCTATTTCTTTTTTAAAAAATTTATTTATTTGTTTGTTTTTATCTTTGGCTGTGTTGGGTCTTCATTGCTGTGCGCTGGTGAGCGGGGGCTACTCTTTGTTTCGGTGCGCAGGCTTCTCACTGCGGTGGCTTCTCTTGTTGTGGCTCACGGGCTCTACAGCACAGGCTCAGTAGTTGTGGTGCCCAGGCTTAGCTGCTCCACAGCATGTGGGATCTTCCCGGGCCAGGGACCGAACCCATGTCCCCTACATTGGCAGGCAGACTGTTAACCACTGCGTCACCAGGGAAGCCCCTGTGGGTCTATTTCTGACCTATTCTATTTGTCTACCCCTGTGTCAACAGCACACCATTTAATTGTATAGCTTTATAAATCTCAAAGCTGGTGGAATAAGTCCTCCAATTTTGTTCTCATGCAATAATTCATTGGCTATTTTGGTCCTTTGTGTTTCCATATACTCCACATATTCCAATACACTTAAGAATCATTTGTGAATTTCCACAAGAAAACAAAACTTGAAGGGATCTTGACTGAAATTGCATTGCAAATAGGTTATTTTGGTGAGAACTGACATCTCTGCAAAACTGCATCTTTCATTCTGTTAATATGGTAGTTCCCTCTCCTTACTGAAGTCTTTAATTTCTCTCAATAACCTTTTGTTTTTGTCTGTGTATGGTAACTATACATCATTTAATAGGCCTATTCCTAGTTTTTGCTTTGCTTTGCTATTGTGTTTGGTATAGCTTTAAATTTTATTTTCTGACTTTATATTGCTAATATTAAGAAATGTGTGTGTGTGCATGTGTGTTGAATGTGATTTCTGAGAATTTGCTAAGCCTACTGATTAATTCTAATGGTTTACCTGCACTCTTTTGGATATTCTAAGCATACAATCATATTTGTAAATAATGACTTTTTTTCCTTTTTTTCATATACCTTTTATTTCTTTTACTTTCATTACTGCCCTGGCTAGAACTCCCAACAGACTTTCAATAAAAAGTAGTCATAAGGGGAATCTTTGTTTTACTCCGGATCTGAGGGGGGAAGATTTCAGTAATTCATCCTAAATTAAGATGCTTACTATAGGCTTTTTTATATTCTAAAAAATTGTGGAAGTTCTTTTTTTTCCTTATTTATGATGAGTTTTTATCACGAGTAGGTATTCACTTTTATCAAATGCTATTTTTTGCATTTACTGTGATAATCATGCATTTGTTTTCTTTTTAATTCTATTAATGTGAAGTTCAGTGACTGATTTTGAAATATTACACACAGCTTGCATTCTTGAATTCTACATAACTTTGCTGTGCTATCTAATGCTTTATATATTGTTTGTTTTGTATTCCTAATATTTATAGCATTTTTCATTTATGTAACATAAAAGGGTTTGGTCTATAATTGGGCTATCCTGTAATGCCCTTGACAAATTTTGGTATCATGATGCTAGTTTTATAAAATGAACTGAGGGGCTTCCCTGGTGGCGCAGTGGTTGGGAGTCCGCCTGCCGATGCAGGGGACACGGGTTCGTGCCCCGGTCCGGGAGGATCCCACATGCTGTGGAGCGGCTGGGCCCGTGAGCCGTGGCCGCTGAGCCTGCGCGTCCGGAGCCTGTGCTCCGCAACGGGAGAGGCCACAACAGTGAGAGGCCCGCGTACCAAAAAAAAAAAAAAAAAAAAAAAAAAAAAAATGAACTGAGAAGGATTCTCTCATTTTCCATCCTATGGAAAAGTTTGCGTAAGGTTGGTGATAGTTCTTCCTTAAATTTGCTAGAAGAACTTAGTGGTAAAGCTCTATGTGTCTAATGTTCTCTTTTATAATATGTTATTATTTGCAGATTTATTTTTTGTGGGTTCCATTTTTTGCTTTGATACAGAGCCGTTCAGAATTTCTATTTCTTCTTGTGTCACTTTTTATAACTGTATTTTTATGGGGCTTTATCCATTTCACTTAAATTACAAACTACTATTAAGGTTATTTTATGATATCTTTTTTAATATTTTCAAATGTCCATAGGCTCTGAGGTGATTTAATTTTCTTCATTGCTGATATTGGCAATTTGTACTTTCTTCGTTAAGAGTTTTCAATTATATGAGTTTCTTCAGAAAATAAAATTTTGGCTTCACTGATTTTTCTATACAAGTTTACTATTTTATTAGTTTCTCTTATCTACTGTTTCCTTTTCTTTTAGTTTACTTCCTGTTTTTTCTAACATTTTTTCATTTGATAAAATTATTGCCTTTTCAAGATTTTTCTTCTTTTGTAATATACAGATTTCAGGCTAGCTAGTTCCCTGGAGCTACATCTCATGTGTTTTAATAAGAAGTACTTTTTACCACTTAGTTTGAAATGTTTTCTGCATTTTATTTTGACTTCTTTGACCCATGGGTTATTTAGAAACGTAAGTTACGTTTTCAAAGATACTCTTTGGGGCTTCCCTGGTGGCACAGTGGTTAAGAGTCCGCCTGCCGATGCAGGGGTCGCGGGTTCATGCCCCGGTCCGGGAAGATCCCACATGCCGCGGAGCGGCTAGGCCCATGAGCCATGGCCGCTGAGCCTGCGCGTCCGGAGCCTGCGCTCCGCAACGGGAGAGGCCACAACAGTGAGAGGCCCGCGTACCGAAAAAAAATAAATAAATAAAGATACTCTCTGCTTTTGATCTTCTGCCAATTTCAATGTGGTTGAAGAACACACTCTGTATAAATGTCACCTTAGGAACTTGTAAAGGTTTGCTTTAGGAACAAACACATGGTCTATTTTATGTGCATTTGAAATGAATGAACCCTGTAATTGTTGGTATAGTGTTTTACACATATCAATTAGATCATGTCATGCATTGATAAATTTTTCTATATTTCTGCTAATTTTCTATTATATCTTGCATAGACAGGGATGACTATCCTGTGTGAAGCTGACTGATTTTTACTGTTTTTCTTTGTTATTGTATACACAAAATACAACTGTTATATTTTCCTAGTAGATCGATCCTTTTATAATTATGAAACTTCTCTGTATATCCAACAACGTTTTTTCTTATAGTCTACTTTTTCTAATGTTAGTATAACTATGTTAGCATTCTTTTATACAGTGTTTGCCTCTTCTATCTTGTTTTAAAATCCTTTTATTTCAACATTTATCTGTCCTTAATATTTATGGTGTACCTCTTATAAGTAGTATACAGACAGGGCTTGTTTTTTATCCAGACTGACATTATTTTTCACTTGGGTGAGTTAGTCCACGTACATTTAATAAATTAATTTTATTAATACATTTGAGTCTATCTACTACCTTATTCTTTCTTTTCTAATGACCCAATCTATTACTTTTTTTAAAACTTTTTATTTTATATTGGAGTATAGTTGATTAACAATGTTGCATTAGTTTCAGGTGTACAGCAAAGTGATTCAGTTATACATATACCTTTATCTATTCTTTTTCAAATTCTTTTCCCATTTAGGTTGTTACATAATATTGAGCATGATGTTTGTTCTTTTTCTTTTTTCCTTTCCTATAGTCTTTTGAAGTAACAACCATATTTTACTCCATTTTCACCCACAATTAGCTTTTTAGTTATACTTATTTTATTATTTTTTAAAGAATACCCTAAAGATGATACTACCATATTTGACCTATTAAATTCTATTAAGGTAGTACTTTTGCCACTACCAGGGCAAAGTAAGGACGTTAGAACTTTTCAAATCCATTTGCTGCTCTCCAGACTTCTATGTAATTGTCATCTATTTTGATTCCAATTATATTTATTGTTTTGTAAGTCAGTACACATTTAGATTTATCAACACATTTGCTTTCATTGCTCTTCATTATTTATTGCATCTTCATAATTTTATAAGGGGTCATTTTCCTTCTGTGTGAATAATCCCCCTAAATTGTTCTTTTAGCATGTTTCTGCTAATGATAAATTCCATTTTTTCTGGTAATACTATTTTCTCCACTTTTGATTTTTCAGGTTGGAAGTTATTCCTTTCAGTACTTTAAAGACATCATTTTAATGTCTCTGGTTTCCATTATTTGTGCTAAATATCTATCACTCTTGTTGTTATACCTTTGAAACTAATGTGTATTTTTTTTCCTAGCTATTTTTTAATATATTCCCTTTATCTTTGGTTAGACTATCATGAATCGAGATGTGTGAATGTGTGTATGTGTATGTGTGTGTGTGTGTGTGTGTGTGTTTTAATTTATACTACTGGCAGTTTAGAGAAAAACTTCCTAGATCTGTACATTGATGTAATTCATCAGATTTGGAAAATTCCTGGCCATTGTATCTTTAAAGATTGCTTCTGTCTTATTCAATTCTCTCTTCTCCTTTTAGAACATTACACATATGATAGACCTTTTTGTACTAGCCCACACATCTCAAATGTTCTTTTATGTAGTATATTAGTTTTCTCTTTTGCTACTAAACCAAACTGTTGGGTTTATAATTTCTACTTAATTTTTCAGTTCTAGAATTTCCATTTAATTATTATTTATCCTAATGTTTAATTCTCATATTCTTATCTATCTTCTTGAACATAATAATGAGCAATTCTAAAGTCTTGAACTCCAGTTTTTGAATTGCTAAAATCAAGATTCCAGTAGAAACTTCACTGAGATTTTTAGCCTCCATTCCTTTCTGCTTGGCTTTTTAGTCCTCTGTCCTGCCCAGAATATGGATCAATAAATGCCTCAATGAGGCAAGAACCACAGAATGTCAGATCCATTTGGTTTTTGCTGTTTCCTTCTCTCTAGAACCTCAGCCTCTGCAGTCCTGACTTCCTTCATAACCCTGATTTCCATCTTCCATCTACTCAACCTGAGGGGACAGCCAAAAGCTCTGAGCCACTATTCTCTGCCCATACTACTTATGAACCAGAGAACAATTTTAAGGAAAAGTGGAGGAGAAGGTTAGGTTTACCTCACCCTTTTCTTCAGAATCTTTAACACCTAAGTCCTGGATGCTTTGGTTGCTTTACTATGCCTTTCATATTTTTACTTATCCTTTATGATTGTTCTGCATTGTGGGTTAGTAAGATACAAGCTATTCTATCATAGCCAAAAGGAGAAATAGCCTAGCTCAGAGTTTTCAAAACTTCAAAGTTTGAAGCTGTAAGAGAGACTGGAAGAAAAATCAGTGTATCTTTGGTCAGTCTTCATAGTTTTCTTTTAAAAAAGTGGTATTATAGATTGAAATATAAGTTGGGAAATTGTTAAGTCCAAATTGGTAATCAACCTATCCGTTATGAATATGGGGGGAAGGGAGAAACTACAGGATATGGAATAAAAGGACCTATTTTTGAATCCCAGTAATGAGATTCACTAGCTCTAGGACCATGGCTGATCACATAAACCTTCTGAGGGTTGTTTTTTTATCTGTAAAGAGGAATAATAATTAGAGAGATTAAATGACATTTTAATGTGAAAATTATTTGTAAATTGAAATGCAATATGAAAATATGAGATAAAACCAATTGTGATACCAAAGAAATAAAGAAAACTTCAGAAATATTTACATTAAAAAGGGTCATATTTTGAAGAACTTAAGTTGACATATACTAATCTGCTCCACACATAAAATCAAGTATTTTATGGGTTCTGAGAAGGTATCTGTCAGTGGGTTTTTATTTACTCAAAACATACCTAACTAAAATATGATCTCTATAAAAGGAAACAGAAAATGTGAGTAGACTATGACAATAAAGAGATTGAATCAGTAATCAAAAATATACCTACAAAGAAAAGCTCAGGTATAGATGATTTCACTGGTGAATTCCACAAAATATTTCAAGAATTGAAAAGACATCATAAGGACCATAGACCAATATCTCTTGTGAATACTGACAAACAAATCTTCAACAGAATACTAGCAAACCAAACCCAACAACATGAAAAAAGATTATACACCATGACCAACTGGGCTTTATCCCAGGAGGGCAAGGATAAATATGCATAAAATCAATTAATGTAATAGAACATATCAACCGATAAAATTAAAAACCAAAACCACATAATCATCACTAAATTGCAGAAAAAGCATTTGCAGAAAACCCAACACCCTTCCATAATAAAAACACTCAACAATCTAGGAATAGAAGAAAACTCACTCAACATGATAAAGGGCATCTATGAAAAACCCACAGCTAACATCAACTTAATTATGAAAGGTTGGGTGCTTTTCTCTAAAGATCAGGAACAAGATAAGAATGTTTGCTCTCTTTACTTCTACTAAACATTTTACTGAGGATTGTAGTCAGGACATTAGGACAAGAAAATGAAATAAAGGGCACTTAAACTGGAAAAGAAGAAATAAAACGATATTTACAGATGATATGAACTTACACATAGAAAATTCTAAGGAATCTACTATTAAAACTACTAAATGAGTTCAACAAGGTTAGAGGATACAAGATCAATATAAAAAGCCAATAAAATTCCTATACTATAGCAATGAACAATCTAACAATGAAATTAAGAAAATAGTTCCGCTTAACAAATAACATCAAAAAGAATAAAGTGCTACTTAGAAATAAATTTAACAAAAAGAGTGTTAGATTCCTACTCTGAAAACTACAAAACATTGTTGAAAGAAATTAAAGAGGCTTTAAATGAACAGAAAGACATCCCATAATCACGGTTGAGAAGATTTAATATGGTTAAGATGGCAAAACTTTCCAAATTGATACACAGACTCACTGCAATTTCTATAGAATTCCAACTAGTTTCTTTGTAGAAATAGACAAGCTAATCCTAAAATTCATATGGAAATTCAAGGGACTCAGAAGAGCCAAAACCATCTTGAGAAGGAAGAACAAAGCTGGAGAACTCACACTTCCTGATTTTAAAAGTTAGTACAAAGCAGCTGTAATCAAGACAGCATGGTACCAGCATAGGATAGATATACAGATCAAAGGAATAGAACTGAGTATCCAGAAATCAGCTTTGGATTTGGTAGCAGTTTCTTAAGCATAACAC
This sequence comes from Monodon monoceros, assembly GCF_005190385.1. Classification (NCBI taxonomy): domain Eukaryota; kingdom Metazoa; phylum Chordata; class Mammalia; order Artiodactyla; family Monodontidae; genus Monodon; species Monodon monoceros. The sequence goes on along the minus strand of NW_021703768.1, from coordinate 139,096,339 downwards.
CAAGCATAAGCAACAAAATTTTTAAAAGATAAATTGAATTTCATCAAAATTAAAAACATTTGTGCTTGAAAAAAAAAACAGTATTAGGAAAGTGAAATCATGACCTACAGAATGGGAGAAACTACCTGCAAATCATATATCTGACAAGGTACTTGTATCTAAAATACATAAAGAGTTCTTACAACTCAATAATAATAACCCAATTACAAAATGAGCAAAGGATTGACTAGACATTTCTCCAAAGAAGATATACAAATGACCAACAAGCATGTGAAAAGATGCTCAATTTCACTAGTTATTAGGGAAATGCAAATCAAAACCGCAATGAGATACCACTTCACCCCCACTAGTACGGCTCGAAACAAAAAGTCAGATAACAACAGGAGTTCATAAAGATGCAGAAAACTTGGAACCACTACACACTGCTTGTGGGAATGTAAAATGGTGCAGCTGCTTTGGAAATCAGTTTGTCAAATCATCAAAAACTTAAACACAGAATTACTGTTTTACCAAGCAATTTCACTCCTAGGTTTATACTGAAAGGAAATGAACACATATATCCAAACAAAAACAAATACAGCATTATTAATAATAGGCGAAATGCAGAAACAACCTAAATGTTCATTAATATGTGGCATAATATGTGGTATATATGGATAAACAAAATGTGGTACACCCATAAGATGCAATAGTATTCAGCAACAAAAAGAAATGAAATCCTGATACATTCTTCAACATGGATTAACATTGAAAACATTATGCTAAGTGAAATAATACGGTTACAAAAGACCACATATTATTTTATGAAGTGTTCAGAACAGGCAAACCTATAGAGACAGAAAGTTAATGATTGCCTTGGGATGAGGAGAGTTGCGGGGATTGGAGAATAACAGCTAAAGGGAATAGGGTTTCTTTTGGGGGGTGACAAAAATGTTCTAAAATTGTGGTTGTGATGCTTGCACAACTCTGTGAATATAGTAAATACCACTGAACTGTATAGTTTAAATGGGTAAATTGTATGGTATGTAAATTATATCTTGATAAAGCTACTATCCCCACCCAAAAAAGGGGGTACATGTATTCAGCACTAGTACTAGGTACTACAAGGCTTAAAATATATTAATCCCTGATTTTGATAAATATAATAAAGTCTATAGAAAAAAGATATAGTTTTTTTTCAGTTTTAAAAACTTTTTTTAAAAGCACACTGATAAATACCTATTTGCCTCCTTTTTTAGATTCTTTCAATGGTTTTAAAAATCTTCACATGTCTAAAAGTAGGGTATACCTTGGGACTTTCCTGGTGGCGCAGTGGTTAAGAATCTGTCTGCCAATGCAGGGGACACGGGTTCGAGCCCCGGTCCGGGAAGATCACACATGCCGCGGAGCAACTAAGCCCGTGAGCCACAACTACTGAAGCCTGCATGCCTAGAGCTCTGCAACAAGAGAAACTACCGTATGAGAAGCCTGCGCACCGCAAAAAAGGGTAGCCCCCGCTCGCCGCTACTAGAGGAAGCCCGCGCACAGCAACAAAGACCCAACGCAGCCATAAATAAATAAATTTATAAAAAATCAAATAGGGTATACCTTAAAATCAAGGTATAATTTAATTCAGGTTACCATCTCTCATAAGAACTGAGTCTCTTCTTCAATAACTTAGAATCAAATAAATGTTGAGGAATGTAATGGAAAATAATTCGTATTATACAGGTCTAATCTCATTGTGAATTCATGCAAGAAGTCCCATACTACTGAGATCTGAAATGGTCAGAGAAGCCTTTGTCAAGATTTGTGCTCAAAGAAGTCTTTGAAGACTGGGCAAGGCACAGATTGGGGGGAAAAGCAAAAAAGAACTTTTCAGGCACTTTTTACAGAATTTCTGCAGATGCCGTATACTTTCATTCCCTTTTGCTTCTATTTCTATGCCCTTGCTTTTAACCATCTTGGACACACACATCTGCTGCATATAATCATCCAAATAAAAAATGAGGTCCCTGTCTTTTCCTTTCATAAACCACATATTAGCCATACAAATACCTCACACCATTCAAGATAAAATGGATAAAAACAGAGGATTTTTAAATAAAAGATGAGGAAATTACAATGATTCTCTGATAGTCTATTGTTCTATTCATACATGAGCAGTGATTATATTCATAGGAAATCCAAATTCATACAGGGATTTTACATTTTACATAATTTCTTTCATCCTCCTCGAATGTTACATCAAGAGCTACACAACTAACTAATCCCACAAAACAATATAGGATAAGCCCAGGCATAATTTCCTTTAAAAACTAGACAGAATAGTGTAATTGTTAAGAGCTCAGGCCGGTTTCAAAACCAAAACTCTGTCATTACTATCTGTAAGACCTTGTGCATATTCCCTAATCTCTGAGTCTCAATTTCCTCATCTTAAAGTGAGAATAATAATAATATTTAGCTGTAAGAAAATGGATTTGTTTTCATAGTCTTCATATGAATTTAGTATCAGAACCACTCAGATAAAAGATTATTAAACCAGGGCTTCCCTGGTGGTGCAGTGGTTGAGAGTCCGCCTGCCGATGCAGGGGACACAGGTTCGTGCCCCGGTCCGGGAAGATCCCACATGCCGCGGAGAGGCTGGGCCCATGAGCCACGGCCGCTGAGCCTGCGCTCCGCGACTGGAGAGGCCACAACAGTGAGAGGCCCGCGCACCGCAAAAAAAAAAAAAAAAAAAAAAAGATTATTAAACCAGAGTTGAAGTAGACTTCAGGGAAATGGATTTATGTAGTTCAAGAAAACTAGAGGAAGCTGTAAATCTACTTTCTGTTTCCAGTTAAGGATACAGATTTGATATTACTAAGTTTGGTTTCAGAATCATGAGTGTCTCATTATTGGAAAGATTCCCTTAAAAGGGAACATAGTTTGTGCAACTTTCTGAATAGTGACACAAAAAATGACTGTGGCATGGCAAAAATGATGATCTCAGGTCTGCCAAAAGCTTATCAGTAGTTCTGGGTGATCTCCTGTTAAGGTCTCTGGAACACATAGGAATTATGCTAAGATATGCTGAAACTGGTCCTGCTTTCTCGCAGCATACACCTCACTTACACAAAGACTTTGCATCCTTGACTAATTAACTCAGGCTCACAATCTAACCTACAGAGGATCTCTGTATAAATGCCAGTCTCTTCCCAGGATCTGTAACCTCCTAGGCCGCTGTGTGCACATAAGCATGTAACATATTCAAAGTGCTTAGCAGAATGCCTGCTATAGAGTAAAGCCCTAAACAGACACGAGTTAGGACTGCATGAAGGTGATGACGCTGATTATGAAATGAACAGATGCACATATGATGACAGCATTCTATTTTGGTGGATGATCAATAAGACAGGAGGAGGGGAGGTGTCTCCTTTACTCCTCGAAAGCTCCTGGCATGAAAGAATAGGGATTTTAATCAGAATCTTGCTTCTCCTCATTTTCTGAGAATTTTAGACTAAGAAAATTAAAGGCAATGTGATGTAATCCAGAAATGACCTCAAGGATCACTTTTTCTCCTTTGTATTTAAACTAAGATTGGAGAGATGGATATTAAATTAAGTTGGAATCTGACATCCCAATCGTGGTCATCTTTGTGATTCAGAGGGAGTCTGTGTTCAAAGTTTAATACAACAATGTTTCACTCACTTAGCAGACCACCGTGCAAAATCATCCAGAAGACACAGAGAAGATCTAAAGGCCCCTCAGCGTGAAAGTGATACATATGGATGAATTACCATAGCCTCTGTTTCTGTCTCCCTTCTATTAAAGATTTGCTATTACCAGCTTTGTAGCCTCACGCAAAATACTTAACCTCTCAAAGTCTCATTACACTCACTTGTGAAATGGAAAAAGTAGAAGCTACCTCATACGTTGTGTGGGTGTTATTATTATCATTTCACCATTATAAGCATTATCAAAATGTCTTAATTAAAATGGATGGAATAAAAGGAAACCAAGGTTATTCAGAAGCCTTGACATAGTATCCATCTTCCTTTCTAACTTCGTCTATAAAACAGCCCTTAACTCTTCCTACATTTCAGATACCTCAAAATATTAGTTGCTTCTATGAAGAGAAAAATGTTCCCTACCTTTCCAGTTCTGCAGGGATCAAGCCATTAGCCACTGCACTCGCCCACCCACAGTGCACCGTGAGGGGAATTCAGGATGGAGAAAAACAGGAAGTAGTCTGTGCTGTGGATATACTGGTCCTTAGATAGTAAGATACATATCTAAGGAAAATTTTCAATGACCCCCAGATTCTTGCACCTAAGAGCACTAAAATCATTAACTTAAAACGTCTATTCTTTGTGATCAGCAGTAATATTTTTATGCTTGACCACGTATTTTCCCAGCAAAAAAAAAGTTCATATATAACTGGGCTCATCCCTTCCCTCTTTGGAGCAGTTCTTCAAAGGTACCTGAGAGGCTGTCTTCTGGGTTATCATCCTCAGTAAGGCCCCTGAACAAAAGTTAACTCACAATTTTACACTGTGCGTTTTCATTTCAGTGGACACTCCTTAATTACACTTAATTCTTTCATTCTCAAACATCAGTTAAGCACCTGCTATCTTTCAGGGCACTGAAATACAACAGTGAAACAACTTGGACCCTGTCCTCAGGGAATTTACAATGTAGTATAAGACCATTACTGACATTTCTCTTAATCTAAACATAATTCTCTACTACCAACTTCCACTCAGGAAACATTTTCCAATACATCCAAACAGTCTAGATCTGTCTGCCTTCTTCTTTTGTTACATTCTTTTTTTAACTTTGAATATAGCACTTAAAACACTGGGTTATACAGAACAGTTAGTAGTATACACAGTAAATTCCATTTTGGAAAAGATGGCATTTTTTTTATATAGGGTCTCATTTCTGTGTATCCAACAGTACTAGTTAGCTATATCTATCATCACACATGACACCTTAATATACCTTAAATATACCTACCTATATCTCTCATCAAACATGACACCTTAATATACCTTAAATATACCTACCTATATCTATCATCAGACATTACACCTTAATATACCTAAATATACCTAATATACATTAAATATACCTACACACAAATAATAATACCTGTATTCCTTTGGCATTTTATATTTTCAAAACACTTTCTCACATACCTCTTCTTTTAACCTCACAATAACTTCTACAATACATTAATGTGAAAGAAAATAAGTCTGCTTTAATGAGTTGCCAAAAGTCACCAAAAGTTAGAGCTGGGGAATCTAGAACAAAAGACTTACAACTCCTGTTTCAGTGACTTTTACATGAGGAGCTCATTGCCTTCTAAGAGGCATCCTACGATTTGTCCATTTTCAGACTGGCTTTAAAGAAACATTTCAGCAGGAGATTGGAAGTTAGAAATGAGAAGGACCAGGAGAATAAAAGATTTATTACCTTCCAGGGCTTCCCTGGTGGCGCAGTGGTTGAGAATCTGCCTGCCAATGCAGGGGACACAGGTTCGAGCCCTGGTCTGGGAAGATCCCATATGCCGCGGAGCAACTGGGCCCATGAGCCACAGCTACTGAGCTGCGCGTCTGGAGCCTGTGCTCCGCAACAAGAGAGGCCACGACAGTGAGAGGCCCGTGCACCACGATGAAAAGTGGCCCCCCCTTGCCGCAACTAGAGAAAGCCCTCGCACAGAAACGAAGACCCAACACAGCCAAATAAATAAATTTATTTTTTTAAGAAAAAGGATTTATTACCTTCTTGAAAAAGATGAAAAGCTATTGTTAGCAAATGACAAGATAAATTTGAAAGGCAATTCTAAATAACTTCTGGCACTATTCACCTATTAGTATATAACTAAAGTCAAAACCTTTCCACCTGTGGGAGCTACTAACCTTTTTAACCTTGAACCTGAAGCACAAGGGTTCAGGACTATGTTCATCTCCCATTAAAAAACCTTGTGATATTGGTTACCGTGTTCATAAAAGACATGACCGGTTTCCCTACGTGTGTATACATACATGTATTGTGTGTGTGTGTGTGTGTGTGTGTGTGTGTGAGGCTCTGTCATTGTACAGAAAAAGCACTAGACAAGTTCCTAATTCAGAGAGCTCTCTCACCAAATAACCTACCCTAAAAATACTGTGATTCTCACTGGAGAAAGGACACAACTAAACAGAATCCAGTGACCTGAGCCTGGAATTCATGAACTATTATCTTTGATCCACCAAATTCTTCCTGTCATTTAATCTTCTCATTTTGGGAAAATTAGTTGTGATTTAAATAGTTATTTTTCAACATGTATGATTTGCTGGTCGATATTGGTACTAGAAATGTATGCTTAAGGAGGCATTTGGGGGGCTTCCCTGGTGGCGCAGTGGTTAAGAATCCGCCTGCCAATGCAGGAGACATGGGTTCGAGCCCTGGTTCGGGAAGATCCCACGTGCTGTGGAGCAACTAAGCCCATGTGCCACAACTACTGAGCCTGCGTTCTACAGCCCGCGAGCCACAACTACTGAAGCCCATGCACCTAGAGCCCGTGCTCCACAACAAGAGAAGCCACCACAACGAGAAGCCCGCGCACCCTGATGAAGAGTAGCCCCCACTCGCCGCAACTAGAGAAAGCCCGCACACAGCTATAAAGACCCAACACAGCCACACATCCCAAAATAAATAAATTAATTAATTAAATTAAAAAAAAAAAAGGAAGCATTTGGGTCAGTCGAGGGACATATAATGGACTAAAACAGACTAGGTTGAAATCGTCATGCTTCTACATTGTCAAAGATGAATAGGCATGAGACTCCTGAATTCCACTGACCTCTGTTCTTTCACCTCACCACTACCTCCACAGTCATTTGGATGAGCCCGTGCAATGAAGCAAAAACTTCCCACTGATGCTGAGCTCATCCCTTTCTCCTAAATTTCAGAGTGACAGAGGGACTGTTATTTTATTGTCTATAGAAAATAAATGGCTTTGAAGCTGGGGAGAAAAAGGGGACAGAGAAGAGTACAGATTTTAAAGCAAGAAGATATCCCTACGTCCTGAAAATTTGCTAGGTTCAAAATGTAGCCCACAAATGCACTCAGTGTTTCTCTCTATTCTACCTCCACAATGTTGGACATGCACTTTCTAAAAGGATCTTAGTCTCCAGGTGTTTTTTTTTCCCCAAGCTCTCCCAGGTTTTAATTATCAATTCACATGATAGGTCTAAAATCAAGTACAGGAACAGATTTGTTGCCATGGGGACAAGGCTCTGTTGTCAGCCCTGTTGGCCAACTGGCAACTCTGTTGGCACACTCTTGCAATTACTTCCAGGTCATTAGGCCCATCTTGGGTAGATATTGTACTGTCACTAAGAAAAGTGGTGTAATGACATTCAGTGATTTCATGATAATAGTCATAAAAGACAGGGGCAAGAGATGCCAGCAAGGAAGACTTACAGGCACTGAATCTGAGCTAAATTTTATAAGAAAAAAATCTTAAGAAGAAAACTAGCATTATCATACACTAATTACCAATAGATTTGTTTTATTCAACAAAACTATATTGAGGGCTTACAGTTAGCCAGACACTGTTCTAGGTGCTAAAAAATAGAGCTTTGGAGAAAACAGACAACGTACCAGAATGTATTAGCTGTAAGTGCAATGAAGAAAATAAAACTAGATGATATATCAGAAAATGATGACCAGGGACTTAATAATACAGAAGTTCTCCCTGAAGCATCACACTTAAACTTAGACCCAAATGCCAAAAAGTACCCAGTCATTTGGAAATCAAGTAAAAGCTGAGATATCTGGTACAAAGCCTGTGAGACAGGCATAAACTTTGCATGCTTTAGGAACAATAACGACAACCAAAAAGAAAAAGTAAGTCTGGCTAGAGAATATTAACCTAGAGGAAAGGACTGGAGAAATAGAGTAGACCATGTAAGGCCTGGTAGGCCCATATAATTGTACTAAATACTTACTGAAAACCTGGTTAAGTACCAGGTACTATTGTAAATTCCAGAGTTATATCAGTGAACAAAAGGGCAAATTCCCTGACCTCAGGGAGCTCACTGTCTAATTATTAGAGACAGACAGTAAACAAATTTTTAAAAATACAATGCCATGGAGAAAAAATAAAAGGCCTAAGGAATATAATTGCTATGTGGTGGGGAGAGGCATGCTATATTATACAGAGTATTACGGTAAGTGAAGGATGACTGCAAATTCTTTGCCACTCCTTACATTAAGATGTTGAGTCTGATTCCCTTACCCTTGAACCTGTGCTAGCCTTGATGACTTTCTTCAGTAATAGGATCCAGTGAAAGTGATTTTCTGAGACTTGTGCAGCTAGAACATAACAATCCTTGTGGCTCCTACCCAGGTCTCTTGGAACAGTCTTTCTGGGAGCTGTTGAGAGCATCACATGAGAGAAGTCATGCATAGACACTCCGGTTGTGGTAGACAGCATCTAAACTGGCTCCCAATGATCCCAACTTCCTAACATTCATATCCTTGTGTATTCCCCTCCCCTTGAGTATGGGCTGGACCTAGTGACTCACTTCTAACAAAGAGAATAAATACCACAAACATGTTGAAATGTCACATCCACCCATTAGGTTCCAAAAACCAACGTCTTCTGTCTTGCTTGATCAATCTCATACCCATTGCCACCCTTGCCCTGCACCAGATCTCTCACTCTGGGGAATGCAAGTTGCCATGTTGTGCTGTTGTGGTCAACCTACAGAGAGGCCCACGTAGCAAGGAACTAATATCTCTGACCAACAACCAGCAAGGACTTGAGACCTGCTAACAGCTGCATGAGTTTGGATTCTGCTTCTTCCCCAGGCAAGACAAGGTAACTACAACCCCAGAAAACACCTTGATTGCCTTCCATGTGAGAAACCCTGAGCCAGAGGACTCAGCTAAGTTCCACCTAGACTTCTGACTCACAGAAACTTCGAGATAATAATGTTTGTTATTTTAAGCCACTATGTTTTGGGGTACTTTGTTACGCAGCAAGAGATAACTAATACACTGGAAAACCATCCTAGTTGAGACCAGCCTTCCATCATCCCTGCCAAAGTGCCAGGCATGTGAATGAAGCCTCCCCTCCAAGCCCATTTACCCACTAAATAGCCCTGAATTACCTCTGTCAATATCAATTTCAATAGATTCTTCCAGCCAAGCCCTGCCCAAATTCCTCACCCACAAAATTGTGAGCTATAATAAAAATGCTGCTTAAGGTCACTATGTTTTAGGGTAGTTTGATATGGAGCAACAGATAACTGGAATACATGGTCAGGAATAGCTCTTTGATAAGGTGACCTCTGAGCAAACATCTGAAGGAAACGGAGTAAGACATGCCAGTTTCAGGCCAAGGGAACAGCGAGTAAAGGACCGAGGTGAAGGCTTGCAAGGTATGTTCAAGGAACATCAAGGAAGTGGCCCTGTGACTGGAATGGAGTAGGAGATGCACTCAGAGAGAAAGCAGGACAGCAGATCAGCAAGGCCATTTCAAGGACCGGCACTTGCTGTGAATGCATTACAGAGTTTCGAACAGGGGCTCAAATTCTGAGTGGAATATTCTGTCATAAAAATCTGTCTCTTAGTCTGACTCCCTTCCCTTATAAATGCCATGTCCAAATGGTGAGCAGCACAAACTTACAAAAGACACCCTTCATAGCATCAAGCACCCAACAACAACCAGTCATTGTCAACTTCCCCTAAGGAATGGCTCATGGACCCTGAAGTCTGTGTATGGCCTGTGCCTTTATTTCTTCCCATCCTTCTCCTTTGCCGGGCCATAGTTGCAATTCAGCACCTGGTGCTTTCATTTTCAGATTGTTTACATTAACTTGAAGTTGTTAACCTAGTTGTGTTGCAGCATGTTTCAGACAATGCCTGAGGCTATAAATAAATAACAGTTATTTCAGGTCTGCCTGGCAAACAAGCGCCTGGATTCTGCTGAGGCCACAGAGACTATGACTGCTGCAGTGCTGAATACCTCAAACAGGGCTAAAGCAGGTATCCTCAAGGAATACTAAGCAGATGCACTCCAGCTGACACAGTTATGTCTCCCATCAACATACATCTCCTGATTGCCTTGGAGACCAATAAATAGACCTCTCTCATATCCACTCGAAATAAACCATGGCTAACCTGAGCCCAATTACTACATATTACCAACCAGACTTCTGATCTCACCTTGAACTTCAGCAACTGACAAATGACCAAAACAAAGTCTTCCAAGGATATTTTTTAATGTGTGCTGTCATCTAGAGCAGCATATCCCCAGTTTTTCAATAAGGAAGACCTATTTTTTTTAACATCTCATTAATGACCAATATATAGCTATATGCACTTGGACCAGATAATTCATCTCTCTGTGCCTTGGTTTCTCTACTTGTAAAATGGAAATTAAACTACCAACTACCGATGTCATAGTTAATGAGAACTTACATGAGATAATACAGGTAAAGTGTTTAGAAAAGTATCTGATCTGCGTTTAACAGTCAATAAATATCAGCTCATCATCATGTAAAAATATTATTGACTATTCTCTCCACATAATAGAAGTTATACTTCTAGCCAGTTTTTCTAAGGAAAACTGTAATGACCATGTTACAATGAATTCAGTAGCACTTATAAATGAATTAATAATTCATTATTCATTAGAGGACTGCATATGCTTAAACCGTAGGACGTATTGGAAGAAGACAGGGCTTATCAAGTCAGTCGTGCCTCAGGAATATGTGGCCATTATAGTGTTTGGAACTCTCTGGTCCAGGGGTCAGGGTACATTTATCCCTATCCACTTTATCATTTATACCTCTAGCATTATACACTGAAAATTACTGTTCAGAATTATGACACACTGCCCCAGCAAGAGTCTCACTTACCAAAGAATGCAATTAAAAATTACATCAGAACATTTTAAGAGAAAGATGCAGGAAATATGAATTTGGAACTCTTTAGCAACAAAACTGAAACCAAAAAAAATGTCCTTCTGATTCATTTTCAGTTAAGTAGAAAATTCAACCTATCAGAATTCCTCTTTCTTTGGCAATTGAGCTGGTTAAGATTTTATAACAATACATTTCATTGAAGTACCTCAGGATGCAAATTGGCAGCCCATTGCTTCGTCTATATATTTTTTAATTTATGCAACTCAATCTTTCGACAAAATGTCACTTAATATATAGACTAAGTCTCTTGGGAAATGGCTAAGGGTGGTCAATTTTCTCCTCGTAGATTTCCGATCTCCTTATAATTAAGTATACTATTTATGGAAATGGAAAAACAACATCAATTTCATCTGTTAGTTTATATATTAATTTCAAACAAAAACAGAAGTAAATACTTTTTCCAATATACTAAACATTTACTAGATTTTCATGTGGGAGGGAAAGTAGAGATAAAGAACTGAAAATATCATTCAACTCATATTCACAAATTTAGCAATGTAATTTCATAATATATTGTGAATTTGAATTAAGGCAAAGTCTTAGTTACTAGGTTATAATTGTCTTCATCTAGCTTAACTTCACTAACATGTTTTTGGACGTAACTTTACATGTAGTAGAGAGAACTATCCCCCCGCCCCAATTAATTGCAAGGTTGTAAAGGAGCAAAATACAGTATTTTAGAAAAAGGGGAAAGAGGAAAAATCAATAAGGTTTTAGAGTGGGAACTATTGATAGTATCATTAATGAATCCACCCATCTTTAATGATTTTTCCCTCATATCCATTTTCACATTTGCCATTCTTAAGAATATAAAAGATTCCTTATAGATAAGCCAAAGTGCAAAATTAAATGCTATCAGGACGTCTAATTACTAAGAATAACTGTCTTCTGAACAAGAGAACTTATTACTACTAATCTTCAGTAATGACTTAGATCAAAATGTTGACTGTTTTTCATCCCCAAATTAGCTGACCACACCCATGTAAAGACCCTGCCTTGGGGCTTCCCTGGTGGCGCAGCGGTTGAGAGTCTGCCTGCCGATGCAGGGGACAAGGGTTCGTGCCCTGGTCCGGGAAGATCCCACATGCCGCGGAGCGGCTGGGCCCGTGAGCCATGGCCGCTGAGCCTGCGCGTCCGGAGCCTGTGCTCCACAACGGGAGAGGCCACAACAGTGAGAGGCCCGCGTACCGCAAAAAAAAAAACAAAAAAACAAAGGACCCTGCCTTTGTTCTCTTGCTTGTCTTGGAATTCATACATCCCTAGTTGCCATTTGCAAGTTGAGGTTGGACCAGGAATGCTTCACCCAGGTCTTTACTCCCAGAAACTCTTGATAGTATGGGTTAATTATCTCTCATCTCACCTGCCATTACCACTCATTCAATTAAATACAAATTTGAATGAAAACCACAGTTTTCTTCCCACACAAATGTTTGTTTTTAGCCTAATGCACTTTTTAAGTAACTGGTTGCCATGGTGCCAGGCGCTTTGGACAAAGAGTCTCAGAGTGAGTAAAGATCATTAAAAATGACTAATTAGCCATGAGATAGGAAGCTGCTATTTTCATGCTCAAGTGAGAACCAGAATTCTCCTTGCAGATTTCAGAAACATGCATATAAAATGGGAGAGGGATAAAGGTAAACAAAACAATGTTTTCTTTTATCCTTCTTTCTTCCCAACCAGGGCTCTATTTCAAAAATATATTATAGGCTACAAAAATTGCTTGATCCTCTTGGTTACCTGAGTAACAATTACTGATGCCTTTCTAGAATATCTATCTGGTATCCATCGTTTCATGGGTCAGTTGTTTGTGATGTATACGAAAAGAATGTAGGCAGTGGTACTTTAGCCATAATTAGATTCTGCTACTTCCCTCACCAATTCAAAACTCACGATTGTATTTCCAGAGAGATGTTTCTAAGCACAAGGTCATAAAGACACTACCAATTTCAGTTTAACCTGCCTCTTCAACTGACGACTTAACTGACAACTCTAATTGTCCACCAGTAAACACACTTATACATTAAAATGTCTGGTTTCATTGTTGTAAACCAAAGGATAATCTGACTTCAATAATCAGGTTTGAATTTAGAGGCTAATTGTATCTCATCCTTTAACCTTTAAAATGACTTGCCCTTATAATTTAGCAGAATTCTCTGCACATGTGTCTAAAACTGAAGGTTCAAAGGGGTGGAAATAAAGAGATTATTCTGTGACTGAAAAGTGACAAAGCAATGACCCCTCAAGTCTTCAATTTCAAAAGGGTTGTGAAATCTATGTTCATATTGTGTACTTGCTGGATTTATAATGTGTTCATTGCCCATTGCTTTGATTTGCATGAAAAAAAAGAGGGAAAGGTCAATATGTTCCTTCTAAGGTGTCTAAACTTCAATTCCAAAAAGCATTGTTTAATGGATAGTCTCTTTTCCTTTCTCCCTTTCTCCCTCCCTCCCTGTATCTCTTTCCAAAAGATACAATCCCATGATGTAGACTTTCATTTGGTTTCGGAAACATCTGAGCTTTGATCCTAACACAACCTTTACAAGTGGAATAAGCCAGAGAAAACATACATTGTTTGTCTCTGGAATATAAAGATTATATTTATAACCTACTCAGTTACCAGCAGTCTTGTATATGCTTAATTGATAGTCATTTGATATTTGTTTGTTGCCATATCATCAGGTACATTTGTAAAAGCCTGAATAGAAATGAGCAAATTATGTATGTTTATTAGGGACCACAGCTGCTGGCTGCCTCCAAACAGATCATAACCATGCATCTACCCAGGTTAAGGAAACAATGAAAATGTGCCCTCAGAGAAGGATGAATCCATATTAAATATCAGGTGTTATTACTTGTCTAGATTTCTCTATCACTTGTCTACTGTGCTATACAAAAGAAACAATAACTCACAACTCACATGCTTTTCTTCTAATTCTTAAACTGACTCTAAATTGTAGGTTCTGTCATTCATTCTGATTCCTTCCACATGCTACACAACTTTCAAGCAGGTAATATTGGTGAAAAAAAATATTACAAAAGTAAAGTACAAATGTGTCTGTGCTTATTTGACTGGACCACTGAATTAAATGTACTTTTGAATTTTTGACATTTTGTGTATTTGAATGGAATGAAGAGAATCCCTCTTCTCTGACCAGAAGTGCTTATTTATAAAACAGAAATAGAGTCACAGATGTAGAAAACAAACTTACGGTTTGTTTTGTGCTCCGCAACGGGAGGGTGGGGGGTGGGGAGGGATAAATTGGGAGATTGGGATTGACATATACACACTACTGTATATTCAACAGGTAACTAATAAAGACCTACTGAATAGCACAGGGAACTCTGCTCAATATTCTGTAATGACCTATATGGGAAAAGAATCTAAAAAAGAGTGGATATATGTATATGTATACCTGATTCACTTTGCTGTATAGCAGAAACTAACACAACATTGTACATCAATTATACTCCAATAAAAATTAAAAACAAACAGAACTGCTCTATCAAAAGCCTAAGGTAATCTAGTGGGAGTTGGGAGTGTCTGTTCAACAGGTATAAAGTCTCAGTCATTCAAGATGAAAAAGTTCTAGTGATCAGCTATACAACATTGTGCTCAGAGTTCACAATGCTATAGTGTACATTTAAAATTTTGTTAAGAGGGTAGATCTCATGTTATGTGTTTTTTAATATGATAAAAAATTAAAAGTCTGGAAAAGTCTTTATTTCACAGATGATTAAGAAACCACTGGGGGGCTTCCCTGGTGGTGCAGTGGTTGAGAATTTGCCTGCCAATGCAGGGGACATGGGTTCAAGCCCTGGTCTGGGAAGATCCCACATGCCGCGGAGCAACTAGGCCCGTGAGCCACAACTACTGAGCCTGTGCATCTGGAGCCTGTGCTGCGCAACAAGAGAGGCTGCGACAGTGAAAGGCCCGGGCACCGCGATGAAGAGTGGCCCCCGCTTGCCGCAACTAGAGAAAGCCCTTGTACAGAAACGAAGACCCAACACGGAAAAAATAAATAAATAAATAAATATAAAATAAAGTAACTTTCATCTTAAAAAAAAAAAAGAAACCACTGGGGTGTGAGGAAAGCATTTGAAAATCAGCTATTTATAACTAACAGATTTAATGATGACCGGCTGCCCTCCATAAGTGAAAATGCTATGTCTGGTGTCCCACAGTAAGCAAACTAGACTTGGTTTACTTGCTTGACATGTAGTTTCTATAACTCCCAAAGATTCTAATTCAGTAGGTCAGCTTAATGGTCCCCAAATCTGCACTTTTAACAGCACTTCAAGTATTTATAGGCCTATAAATAGGAATATAGGTCTATAGTCCACACTTTGAAAAGTCTGTGGGTGGTATGCCCCTTCTACCCCAAATACCAGGGGTATTTGATGAATTCATTTACAATACCTTTCATGGTTTCTGTTGAAACATGCACTTGGAAAACAATGGCCTGAATGTACCTGAAAGCCTAAAATAGTGTAATATTAAGGGGTCAATTCTGGGAATAAAATCCATGACTCTGGCACTATTAATACCAACAACTGGTTGCCATGGTGATGGAACTATGGTCAAACTGCCTCACATAGAAAGAAAATTTCATTAAAAATGACTAATACACCATCAACAGGAAATTTACTAAAATAGCTATAATTCATGAGCAAGTTAGCTTAATAAAGGAAGAAATAAAGAGGAAAGAAACGACTCTTGAATCTGTCATATCTCAGAGCCTTTTTTTTTTTTAAAGCTCCTTATAAATACAATGAGGTTTCTGAATGGTGATGCTGCAACTTTAGCTGTTCATTTGTCTCCTTTCAGTAGGACACCACTAACTTTGATTAGAATATTAAAATTCCAGGAGTTATTGCAATTTAAAAAGAAAACATATTAAGAAAGGCTGATGATAACAAAGACAGGGAAAAAATATATCAGCAGGCCACAGGACATTTCAAGATTACAATTCTCTTCTTTTTTCTTTTATTAGAATGAAAACCTTTTTCCACTCAAAAATCTTCAAATCATGTTCATCACATCTTGGTATTCTTGGAATATTCTTCTTTTCTATATAATGTCCAGTGATTATAAATCAAAACCATCAAATAGAATCCTACTCCCAGACAATAATTTCCTGGATAACTAACCTTGTATATTTTAAGATGTCTCAGAATATGTAAAAATCCTCCTTCCCTAATCAGACCTGCTTCAGTAGAAGTCTAAGAAAGTCTTTCATACCATGGGCGGTTAAGAAACCACTGGAATGTGAAGGAAGTATTTAAATACTCCAATCTCTATAATGTTGGAAAGTTGTCAAATCATTCACAGATCACTTGCATTTGCATTCTTCTTTCTTTGTATATGTGAGCTTCAACAATACTCACAAGACCAAGTTATCAATTTAAAAAAATCAGTCTCAAGCAAAATTTACATCTAGATTTTGATGGATACCCTAGACTGTTTAATTCACATCTCACAGCCTTTAAAAAGTTTGTTACAGTTTTCTACTTGTCAAAAATACAATACTGCCATCAAAATAGAACTTGCAAACCATAAATACTGTAAATGGAGTCCAAAACTCATGTTCCATCTTCCTAATCCAAAGAAAAGGTTTCAAACTAAAAACAATAATTTGACTATCTTAAAGATTTTGCTTCCATTAAAGTAGCAGACACTGATGAGGATAATATGGGTCTCAAACCACATGTAAGGGAATAGAGACAAAAAACTAAACTACTGCATCCTGAAGGAGCCTGCAGTCCAGCAGGCCTGACCATTACAGGGCCAGTTTCTGCCAAAGTGATGAGAATCACAACCCAGGTATGCAAAAACTGTGTGGGAGCACGGCTGAACTTTAGAGTGGCTCTCTTTGTCTAGGGGAAGAGTCACTACTTAATGAAATACCTACTTCACAAATCCCACTCGGTCCCACGAGCAAAAGTAGATCCTGGGCAGGTAGAAAAGAATCAAATGGAGAGGGGCATATGTGGTGGAGGGAATATTTGTCAACTGCACAGACTGCTTCATGGGGCTGAAGGACGGAGTAAATGGTGGGCACTGGTAGGAGATGAGAATGGAAGTCCTTCCAATCAAAAATCTTTCAAACAAGTTTCTCTCTTTCTTCAATTCACCAGCATCTTCTGAGCACCTACCATTCTCCTTTCCCCCTGTGTTAAGTTCACAGCATACACATACACACACATATAAAAATACTTGAGGGGCACACTGAAGTAAAAGTTCCTCCCAGGACTGAAGGAAGCCCTTCAGCATACCTGAAACTCATTCCCAGCCCAGCAATGGGAGGGTCCAAGTCAGAGAAGAGCAGCCTGATTAAGAATCAGACATCTCAGAATTAAACTCCCTAGATTCAGATCTTGATTCACTTACCTTTGTGAGCTTAGTGAGGTTTCTTAACCTAGCTAAACTTCTGCTTCTTTATCTGCAAGATGGAGATGATAATATCCACTTGCCCATGGTGGGAGGATTGAATAGATAGTAGAAGTTAGTAGCAAAATTTACCTAACAGATCACCAAATGACAACTACTACTATTATCAGTATTATTTCCCCTGGGGAATAGAGAACAAATAATAATAACAGTAGCTTTTATACACTGACCCCCTACTAAGAGGCCAAAGCTATTGAATCTTCCTAACATTCCGATGAGGAAGGCACTGTGATCATTCTCCTTTTACAGATGAGGAAACTATAACACAAAGAAGTTACATAACTGCATAAAACTGTCACTCCTGGGTGGCTCTCTAGCCCACAGGAGAAACTTCTTTAACAAAGAAGTTTGTTGCGTGCCACAACTACTGGAGCCCATGCGCCTAGAGCCTGTGCTCCACAACAAGAGAAGCCACCACAGTGAGAAGCCTGCGCACCACAATGAAGAGTGGACCCCATTTACCACAACTACAGGAAGGCCGCGCACAGCAATGAAGACCCAACGCAGCAAAAATATAAATAAATAAATAGGTATGCAGGATAATCGTGTTTTTTAAAAGACATGGAGGTAAATCCCAGATGAAACAGCTAAACTGGATTAAAGTCATTTTTCTGAAAGCGATGTAGCAGCAGGAAGTTGGTTGGGAAGGATCAGGGTACAGCTGTTTTTAGCTGTTAGACATTTGAACACTTGTGCAAATTACTCTGTCAGAGAATTAAATACCTTTGGAAGAGTATTTAATGCTCATTTGCTAAAATATACAAGTGCAGAAATAAATATTTAACCTGAGGATGATATGGCTATGATATATGGCTAACGTTGAGACATGAGGCCAATTTAAAGTTTGACTACTAGTAAAATATCCACCCTCTCTTGAAGAAGCAAAGAAATTAAAATAAAGTCAACAGTGCAGTCTACTTGTTTAATCAGGAAACTTTTAAAACATGAATCGCTTCGAATAGAGTTTCCCCCATCAGTTTGAGAATATAATTTACTTCCTTCTTCCCTATACATTTATTATCTGTGTTATTTATCAGATAATCAATACTCTGCAGTTAGTCCAAAAACCCTTTGATGAAAGGTCCATATTTTCTTCAATTCTTATCACATATAGTCACTTCCTACTGTAGATACATAATGACGGGAGAAAGAAAGAGAGGGAGGGCAGTTACAAGAAACAAGATGGGCAATTACTATCCAGTGTTTTTACAAACAAAAGTGGTTTAACACCCTTCTTACACCAATGGACAGATCATCCAAACAGAATATAAATAAGGAAACACAAGCTTTAAATGACACAACAGACCAGATAGATTTAATTGATATTTGTAGAACATTCCACCCAAATGTGGCAGAATACACTTTCTTCTCAAGTGCACATGGAACATTCTCCAGGACGGATCACATCTTGGGTCACAAATCAAGCCTCAGAAAATTTCAGAAAATTCAAATCGTATCAAGCATCTTTTCTGACCATGCTATGAGACTGGAAATCAATTACAGGAAAAAAACTGTAAAACACACAAATACATGGAGGCTGAACAGTGCACCATTAAATAACCAAGAGATCACTGAAGAAATCAAAGAATAAATAAAAAATACATAGCAACAAATGACAACAAAAACATGACAATCCAAAATCTATGGGACACAGCAAAAACAGTTGTAAGAGGGAAGTTTACAGCAATTCAATCTCACCTCAAGAAACAAGAAAAATCTTAAATAAACAATCTAACCCTACACTTAAACAACTAGAGAAAGAAGAACAAAGAACAACCAAAGTCAGTAGAAGGAAAGAAATCATAAAGATCAGATCAGAAATAAATGAAATAGAAAAGAAATAAACAATAGCAAAGATCAATAAAACTAAAACCTGGTTCTCTGAGAAGATAAACAAAATTGATAAACCCTCAGCCAGTCTCATCATGAAAAAAAGGGAGAGGAGGCAAATCAATAAAATTAGAAATGAAAAAGGAGGAATCACAACTAACACTGCAGAAATACAAAGGATTATAAAAGACTACTACAAACAACTCTATACCAATAAAATGTACAACCATGAAGAAATGGACAAAATCTAGGAAAGGTACAATTTTCCAAGACTGAACCAGGAAGAATTAGAAATATAAACAGACCTACCACAAGCAATGAAATTGAAACCATAATTAAAAATCTTGGGACTTCCCTGGTGGCACAGTGGTTAAGAATCCACCTACCAATGCAGGGGACATGGGTTTGATCCCTGGTCTGGGAAGATCCCACATGCCACGGAGCAACTAAGCCTGTCTGCCACAATTACTGAGCCTGCACGCCTCGACCCCATGCTCCACAAAAAGAGAACCAACCACAATGAGAAGCCCACGCACCACAATACAGAGTAGCCCCCACTCGCCACAACTAGAGAAAGCCCGTGTGCAGCAGCGAAGACCCAATGCAGTCAAAATTAAATAAACAAAAAAATAAATTAATTAAAACAAATAAAAAATAAAAATCTTCCAACAGACAACTAAGTCCAGGACCAGACAGCTTCACAAGCAAATTCTATCAAACATTCCGAGAAGAGCTAACACCGATCCTTCTCAAACTCTTCCAAACAACTGCAGAGGGAGAAACACTCCCAAATTCATTCTACGAAGCCACCATCACCCTGATACCAAAATCAGAAAAAAAAAATCACAAAAGAAAATTATACACCAATATCACTGATAAACACAGATGCAAAAATCCTGAACAAAATACTAGCAAACAGAATCCAACCACACAATAAAAGGATGATACACCATGATCAAGTGGATTTATCCCAGGGATGCAAGGATTCTTCAATATACGCAAAATCAATCAATATGATACACCACTTTAAAAAATAAAGGAATAAAAACCACATGATCATCTCAATAGAAGCAGAAAAAGCTTTTGACAAAATTCAACACCCATTTATGATTAAAAAAACTCTCCAGAAAATGGGCATAGAGGGAACCTACCTCAACATAATAAAGGCCATATATGACAAACCCACAGCCAACATCATTCTCAATGGTGAAAAACTGAAGCCATTTCCACTAAGAACAGGAACCAGACAAGGTTGCCAACTCTCACTACTCTTATTCAACACAGTTTTGGAAGTTTTAGCCACAGCAATCAGAGAATAAAAAGAAATAAAAGGAATCCAAACTGGAAAAGAAGAAGTAAAACTGTCACTGTTTGCAGATTACATGATACTATACATAGAGAATCCTAAAGATGCCACCAGAAAAATACCAGAGCTAATTAATGAATTTGGTAAAGTAGCAGGATACAAAATTAATGCACAGAAATCTCTTGCATTCCTTTACACAAATGATGAAAAATATGAAAGAGAAATTAAGGAAATACTCCCATTTACCACTGCAACAAAAAGAATAAAATACCTCAGAATAAACCTACCTAAGGAGACAAAAGACCTGTATGCAGAAAATTATAAGACACTGACGGAAGAAATTAAAGATGATACAAACATGGAGAGATATACCATGTTCTTGGATGGGAAGAATCAATACCATGAAAATGACTATACTACCCAAACCAATCTACAGATTCAATGCAATCCCTATCAAACTACCAATGGCATTTTTCACAGAACTAGGACAAAAAATTTCACAATTTGTGTGGAAACACAAAAGACCCCACATAGCCAAAGCAATCTTGAGAAAGAAAAACGGAGCTGGAGGAATCAGGCTCCCTGACTTCAGACTATACTACAAAGTTACAGTAATCAAGACAGTATGGTACTGGCACAAAAACAGAAATATAGATCAATGGAACGGGATAGAAAGCCCAGAGATAAACCCATGCACGTATGGTCACCTTATTTTTGATAAAGGAGACAAGAATACTCGATGGAGAAAAGACAGCCTCTTCAATAAGTGGTGCTGGGAAAACTGGACGGCTACATGTAAAAGGATGAAATTAGAACACTCCCTAACACCATACACAAAAATAAACGCAAAATGGATTAAAGCCCTAAACGTAAGGCCAGACACTATAAAACTCTTAGAGGAAAACATAGGCAGAACACTCTATGACATCAATCACAGCAAGATCCTTTTTGACCCACTTCCTAGAGAAATGGAAATAAAAACAAAAATAAACAAATGGGACCTAATGAAACTTAAAAGCTTTTGCACTGCAAAGGAAACCATAAACAAGACGAAAAGGCAACCCTCAGAATGGGAGAAAATATTTGCAAATGAAGCAACTGGAAAAGGATTAATCTCCAAAATTTACAAGCACCTCATGCAGCTCAATATCAAAAAAACAAACAACCCAATCCAAAAATGGGCAGAAGACCTAAACAGACATTTCTCCAAAGAAGATATACAGATTGCCAACAGACACATGAAAGAATGCTCAACATCATTAATCATTAGAGAAATGCAAATCAAAACTACAATGAGGGGCTTCCCTGGTGGCACAGTGGTTGAGAATCTGCCTGCCAACGCAGGGGACAGGTCTGGGAAGATCCCACATGCCGCGGAACAACTAGACCCGTGAGCCACAACTACCGAGCCTGCACGTCTGGAGCCTGTGCTCCCAACAAGAAAGGCTGCAATAGTGAGAGGCCTGTGCACCGCGATGAAGAGTGTCCCCCGCTTGCCGCAACTAGAGAAAGCCCTTGCACAGAAACAAAGACACAACACAGACAAAAATTAATTAATTTAAAAAAAACCAAAACAAACAACAAAAAAAAAAACTGCAATGAGGTATCACCTCATACCGGTCAGAATGGCCATCATCAAAAAATCTACAAACAATAAATGCTGGAGAGGGTCTGGAGAAAAGGGAACCCTCTTGCACTGTTGGTGGGAATGTAAATTGATACAGCCACTATGGAGAACAGTATGGAGGTTCCTTAAAAAACTAAACAAAGAACTACCATATGACCCAGCAATCCCACTACTGGGCATATACCCTGAAAAAACCGTAATTCAGAAAGAGTCATGTACCACAATGTTCATTGCAGCTCTATTTACAATAGCCAGGACATGGAAGCAACCTAAGTGTCCAATGACAGATGAATGGATAAAGAAGATGTGGCACATATATACAATGGAATATTACTCAGCCATAAAAAGAAACGAAATTGAGTTATTTGTAGTGAGGTGGATAGACCTAGAGTCTGTCATGTAGAGTGAAATCAGAAAGAGAAAAACAAATACCGTATGCTAACACATATATGTGGAATCTAAAAAAGAACAACTGATACTGATGAACTTACTTGCAGAGAAGGAATAAAGATGTAGACATAGAGAATGGACTTGAGGACATGGGGTGGGAGGTGGAAACTGGGGCGAAGTGAGAGTAGCATCAACATATACACACTACAGAATGTAAAATAGTTGGCTAGTGGGAAGCAGCAGCACAGCACAGGGAGATCAGCTCGGTGCTTGCTTTGACCTAGAGGGGTGGGGTAGGGAGGGTGGGAGGGAGCTCAAGAAGGAGGGGATATGGGGACATACGTATGCATATGGCTGATTCACTTTGTTGTACAACAGAAACTAACACAGTATTGTGAAGCAATTATACTCCAATAAAGACCTATTAAAATAAAAAAGTGGTTTAGTATATGTACAGCTGATTCACTTCGTTATAAAGCAGAAACTAACACACCACTGTAAAGCGATTATACTCCAATAAAGATGTTTAAA
Organism: Monodon monoceros; assembly: GCF_005190385.1. Classification (NCBI taxonomy): domain Eukaryota; kingdom Metazoa; phylum Chordata; class Mammalia; order Artiodactyla; family Monodontidae; genus Monodon; species Monodon monoceros. The sequence continues at coordinate 139,073,264 of NW_021703768.1, read as the reverse complement.
AAAGTGTATTTGTTAAATAAATATTCATTAATATTTTAAAAAAGTGGTTTAAAACTATCTTGAACTTTGGCAGAATGGCTTTTCTGTTCTTTGGGTGTTTTTGTTTAATTATACAAGAATAATCTCAGAAGCTCGTGGTTTCAATTTATCTGATAAGAAAAGTTAGAGAATTACCCTTCATAATATTTAATTAAACATTTTTATCAATTACACTGGATAAATATACAGTCACAAGTACCACTGGTTCAGTTGATGTTTAAAAAGCTGGCGTATATTAAAGCCCCAGTTCGGCTATGCAACACATTCACTTCGGTTAGCAAACACAGCAATTGTTTTTCCTAAGAAAATTGTTCCTTTTAATTAAAGCATTTGCTCTTCTCTTAGCACTCTACAATGTGTGATACAAAACAAGCATAAAATAGTAACTGCAGATTTTTCCTCAGCTTTCTCAGTCCAGATTCAGAATAATTTTTTAAGGGTTTATTTACTTGAAATGGGAGCAAAAAATACTACTGGCAATTTTGGTAATCAGCAAAACTACTTCATCAATAAATCAGACTACTAAGAAAACTCCTACAGAAAACATAATGAGATATTACAAAATGGAAAAGGAAATCTCCAGTTATATATTGAGATGTCTGTTGAAAAAACTGAGTCACATGGGAACATGATTGTTTTAGACACTGAAGATCAGGTAGAAATAAAGAATATGGATCTTGAGCCTAAGGTAATTTATCAGAACTGGATGTTCTTTCTCTTTGAAATACTGTAATTAGTTAAGGGTGAACTAGTTTTGAGTTCATTTTTTAAACTAATCTCTGATCATAATATAAATTGACTTATTCTTCAATTACAATTTTAAAATGTTGTAATTTTTTTGTCCCCCTTTCTCTTTTTTTCTCTCCATACATATTTAACTTATGTGCCAGATCCACTTTTTAAACATGAGTATTTGACAAAAGAATGTTCATCTAGTATGCCTCAACCATCAAAAAAAAAAAAAAAGAAGTGTGATTCTGCTGGATTTTCTCTTCAAGTGAATATTAAGAAAGGTTTTAGGAGCCATGGAATCAATTCCTCTTGTAGAACCACTGCCAATAGAAACTAAGTATAGAATTGCCAGTCTATACACTCACCTGTGTACTGAAGTTTTTAAAGAGAAATTCAATGAAACCTTTTTATGGTCCTCTGTGATGCCAAATGCAGGTTTCATTTTTTAATCAGGTGTTTAGAATTCACTGGGTTTTTTTAGCAAACAAAAGCCCACTCCACCTCCCAACAATGTGTGTGTATGTGTGTGTATAAAAGTTAAAAGAGTAGGTCACAAAACTAAAGACACAACGTTCATCTTTCCTCATAAGAACACAAAATTAGGAATTAGAACCAGAAACTATACCCTCTGTCTACCCCACGCCTGCCACCTGCCTCATGTCTGTCCCTTTCCCCACACTCCTTCTGGTTCTCCCTTCTACTGAATGGAAGGAGAGTCTTTTCATTCTGAACTAACTCCTTACTTTCCCTCCTTCATTTTGAAAAAGCAAAACTGGAATGTCTGGAGTGTGTTTTACCAACTAATAGGAAAATCTCTGTCAAAAGTCCAACAGAATTGACTAAGTCAGTGAGCACTGTGGGACCCAGTCAAGAGTCACTTGAAACAAGGAATGAGTGACATAAGATGGGCCTTTCATGTACGTATATCCTGCAGATGGCAGGCATAAAGGAAAGGTGGCCAGTTCCTATCATCCATAGAGCAGAGCCTCCAAGTACTAAATACACTTCACAAGCAAAGAAATAAGAGCATTTATGGATCTAAAGCACTATAATGGGAATAAAACAATAGGAATCCAGCCCAAGTTGAGAGAATTAGCTTTAGAGTGAAAATACCTTGGATTCAATTTCTGACGGAATTACTGTTAGCCAAGTAACCCTGGGAAAACAGCTGAACCTTCACGTGTGTCTGTTTCAACTCTTGTAAAATGGAGGTAATATCTACTTGATAGGGTTGGTGAAGTAAAGGAGATAATGCACATAAAGCTTATGACACAGTGACAGGCTTTACCAAGCATGTGTATGGGCTCAGGGGTGAGAAACGTATGCGATCAAATGTAATTCAAAGGAGAATGCAGAAGAGTATCTATCATTCCCTAATCTGGTCAAGGCCTTCTGGACTGCATGTCCCTGTAATTTCTTCCCCAAAGTGTAGAGTGCCAGAATAAAGGGCACTTGCACACAGAGCAGCTTAAATACCGCATGGAGCACCTCTCTTCGACCCCCGCAAGAATGGCTAACTTCTATTCATCCTCTCATTCTGAGCTTAGGTGCTCCAAGAAGCTTCATCTTACTTGCTGGACTGCCTCCCAAAAACTAGGCCAGGCCAGCACTCCCTCTAATTGGTCCGGAAGCTATGCCCTGTGCTCTAAGATAAATCACTAATCTGTCACATCTTTATTATCATACTGGGAGATTCTTTAGAGCAGGGAACATTTATTGGTCACTACTGCATCTCTAGCAATCCATACAGAATCTGACAAATGAGTGGCCAGAGTTAACATCTGCCATTTGTTGTTTAGTAATCCAGCATCCAAAAACCCTCTGACTTCTGGTGAAAACTCCAGTGCATGAGGACTGGTAGTAATCAGGGCTGACAGAAGCCATATGGTACCAGAAATTCTCATTTTCTGATACCTAGAAATTAGGCCTTGAGCATGAGACCTAGGATTGGCCAACTGGACACCCTTGCCCAGGACTCTGCAGCCACGGGAATGAAAACAAAAGCATGTGAGACAGAGATTATTCTCAGTGGCATCTGTGCTATCAGGAGTCCAGTATTGACAATTATATCATAAAAAGACCATGGACAAGCTCTGGCACCTACCTTACCAAGGTCTGTGTTGTCATTTGCCTTGCATTCTCAGTCCAGGTCTTTGACTCTACGAACTGCACAGTTTTCTACAAATAAATCAATTTTCTGCTTAAATTAGTCACTCATGATTTCTGTTGTTTATCATCAAGACCCCTAAAGAAGGAAAGAATTCAAAATTTCAATAACTGGATGGTCACATGGATAGAATGATGCACAAATAATTAAATCAGCAAATGAATGAGTAAAACAAACAATTAAAGGAAGTCTAGGCTCAATTTCCATGGTGATTACTATTATTTCTCTCTCTCCTCCCATGAATTGGGATATTATTCCTTAATAACAATTTTTAAAACAAATGAACATTCCAGTTTCCTAGAAACTCTTAAGGTTCTTATATAACTTATAATAATGATTCCTAAGACACTGGTTTAATTATATTCTACTAGAGTGTGAACTAGTTGAAGTAGAAGACTTGTATCCTCTCCTTGAAGCTCATTTATGTTTTTGAAACTAAGGAAGAGATTAGAAGAAAGGAAACGAGCATCGTTTCATTTACAAAAACTAGCTGAGCTTAGTATTATGCTAAAGCTTGGGTTTCAATAAATAATTCTGTTCATGATTCTAAACAGCAATTAGAGACCTTCCTGTGAGTATCCCTTAGGTACCTTGAATTTAATGTCTTTAAAAATTAATTTACCTCTTTAATTCTAAACATGGTTTAAAACTTTGTTTATTCTTCATGTTCCAAATGAAAACATGAGCCTATGGAGAGATGTCCACACTCCTTACCTTTAAATTTCCTTAAAATCAGTTAAGAAATATGGTAGAACAAATCTCTATTACAACTGGAAAAAATTTTTTTAACTGTTCCATACAAGTGCTAGATATTTTCAGGCAATTCTATAAATACTGGAAGGAAGGACTAGAGACTGGAATTTCCATTACACAAAGGAAATGCCAGGATGGGGAGTAAGTGAAGGAGCCCCCAGCAGAACTATTCTCAGACCTCATATTCAGAGAAGCAAATGAGATCGGGCAGGGGGGGAAAAAAAAGAATTAATCCTATTGAAATAAGAGCAGGTTTTTTACATGGCAGCATTAAAATGTGGGAATCTATGAAATCTCATTTTGTGCTCTGAAAGAGCACAGCAAATGTAACTGCGACTTTCAAAATTTTTTTCAATGGCTAACATCATGCAGCCTGTGCTCTGTACAATGGAACACTCTCTAAGGGAGCCCTGGGCCTCCATGTAAAATGCCTTACTGCTCTGAACAGCCCATGTTGGGGGAGCCATATGTAGGCACTCTGGTCAACACTCCCAGCTAAGTCTTGCTTCCAGGCATCCATGCCAAGGTGCCAGACGTGTAACTGAAGACTGTATGCCCAACCAGCTCTTTTACTAGCAGAATGTCATGGAATGACCTCCATCAACATCCCCTTGATCAAAAGAAAAATCAAGTCATGCCTTGCCTGAATGCCTGACACAAAAATTTAAGAGAAATAATTAAAAGGCTGGTGGCTTAGGTCCCTATGCTTTGGGGCAGTTTGGTATGCAGGTACAGAATTTGATAACAGAAATGGTAACACTAAAGTTACAACATGTGGTGTGGATCTGGGAAACAAGCAATGAATAAAAGCATGATAGGACTCAAGCTGGCTGTCAAAGGGCTTAAGTGAGACAAAATATTTTGGAGGCTGGAGGAAAAGAAATTCTTGTTATGCAATAGCAAAAAGTTTGGCAACACTGTCCACTGGGCTAACATGGAAAATAGGACATATACTTAATGAATTCAATGACTTACTAAGGGGATTTCTGGACAGTGTTGGAGATACCATCCGTCCTATCCTCAATGCCTAAAATACAAAGAAAGCGGGAAGCAACTGATCAAAGAATGAACTCTTCAGTTTTTGAACAGAATTGGAAGGAAATGTAAAGGGTCCAGAAGAGTCTGTATAAGCAACCCAATGTTCTAAAAGATTTAGCCTTAGGGAAAAGATCAAATTCAGAACATTGCAAATAAAACAAAGAATCCAAGGTTTTGGCTGTAAAATCCTTCCTTAAGATGTGAGAAAGATTTAAGTCAGTACCTCAAACACCCTTTCACTTATACAGAGAAGCTTCTAAGGAACACTAATAGCATGCCTTACATTGATTGTCAACAAGACAACAGTGCTTCTAAGACTCATAAAAATGTGAAAATCTATAGGCAGAGAACAGATGAAGAAAGTTACTTAGCTGCAATACTGGCTATGTTTTAGGGAAAGTACTACTCAGAAGGCAGAACCAAGAGTTGCATGGAATCATTCACAGAGAGCAAGACTGAGCCCCATTCATGAAACTGACAATATGTACACAGCTGAATTTCAGAAGTGCTCTACTAGTGACTGCCATATACCTCCCATACCCCTCCTTTATTGAACAGGAGTGTCTAATGTGGCTAGCTCCCATCACGGTATCTTGCCTGTATGTGTCTTGAGGGTGGGAGGGAGACAAGGCATTATTCCTTAAGTTCACAATTCTTCAGAACAAGAATTGTGCCGAAGTAACTGAACTCAAAGAGGTTCATTTGCTCCCAGACATGATTTAAAATGAGATCCTGGATCTCAAGCCAGTTTGAAGGCAGATTGTGGTAGTTTTGAAAGTGGATGCAAAATCTTTGATACTTCTTTCATCAAAAAGTGGAGCTTACATACCCCACTCTTGAAGTGAGGTAAATTAGTAGATGCTTCAACTAATAAGATATACCAGAAGTGATGCTGAATGACTTCTAGAGGGTAGCTCATAAAAGGTTATGAACCTTCTGCCTTATTCATTGGAAGTCTGACCGCTGCAAGGCTGCCATCATGGAGAGACCTCTATGAGCAATCTGGTTGACGGTTCCAGCTGAGTCCAGCCTTCCAAACCGTCCCCACCAAGGCACTTGAATGACAGTGAAGCCATCCTGGAGGGCCAAGAGCAGCCCTCTACCAGCTGAATACTGTGAGGTGACCACCATCCATACCACATGGAAGAATCACCCAGCCAAGCCCTGCCTAAATCCTCAACTCAGAAAATCATAAGATGTAATAAAGTGTCCGTTGTTTTAAACTAACAAAGTTCGGGGTCATTTGTTAGGTAGCCACAGATAAGTGGAACACTTCCTGAAGCTTCTAGAGTGTTTATCATGCACTCCAGGCCATGTATCAGAAGTCCCACTGTGAGGATGATAACTGGCACCTGTTACAAATAATAAACTGAGTAATATGGGGGCTGCTGCTGGCAAAAGGAGTTAGTCCCAGCTGATTTCAGCAAACCACAAAATAGAATCCCTTTCTCAGGATCTGAAAACAATTAGACACATGTATATGGATATACATACACATATACATGTATAACTGAATCCCTTTGCTGTACACCGGAAACTATCACAACATTGTTAATCAACCCTACTCCAATATAAAATTAAAAGTTTAAAAAAAAAAATCCCTTTCTCTTTAAAGGATCACTCCCCCACAGACACATCCAGCCAGCCACAGGACCTTCCCTATTCACCAAGCTTCCAGCTGGGAAAACTAAATTACAGAGAATTCTTCTCTCCCTATTTTTTTTTTATTTCTTTTTTCTGAAATACATACATATATATATATATATATATATATATATATATATATATATATATATCACACACTCAAAAAAACTAACAGAATTGAGTTTAAATCTATATTCCTGACAAACATCAATGTAAACAAACAGAGAACAATCTCTGGGTATATGGGAAAACTGAGAAATTGAAAACAAGGGGAATAACCTCCTCTCTGACCCTACTGGACTCTCTTGCTTTGGAAAAAGCCTCCTCCTGAGCACAACTAGGAATGTGGATAAAATTTTTTATCCAGAGTCCAACATTCAGGGTTATTTATCCAGTCATCTCTATCAGCATTTGCCAATCACCTCAATCGAGAGGCTAAGAATCTGAAAATCTGAGCAGAAATTTTCGAGTTCAACTACTTTATCCATTCATATGGAAAATCTGATGGATCGCAGAACCAAAATATAATCATTAAAAACAAAAAGCCTTTAGAAAAGAACATAAAAGAATATTTCTGTGATTGTGGGAATCGTGGGATAGGCTTGGACAGGACACAAGAGCACAAGTAACACCCAAAAAAGTGATAAAGTGAACTTCAATAAAATGTTCGCCCATCAAAAGACCCCAAGTAAGAAATGAATAAACAACCACAGACTTGGAAAAAAGATCTGCAGCACATATACTTGACAAAGAACTTGTATGCAGAAGAAAGAAAGAACTATAAATTACCAACAGAAATACCCTAAAATTCCTAATTTATAAAATGAATACAAGACGTAGATAGTTGACAACAAAACAAATTTAATTGTCTAAGGAAAACAAGAAAATGTACTCAACATTATTAGTCACCAAGGAAAAACAAATTAAAAAACACATTGAGATACTACTTCAAACATGATAGCTGGCTAAAAACAGAATGCTGGTGAGGATGCGGAACCATGTTCTCTCTTGGTTGGTAAGAATGTGAAAGATGCAACCACTTCGGAGGACTGCTGACATTTTTTGATAAATAAAACATAGATCTAGCTTATGACCCAGCATGTCTAGTCCTGGGTATCTACTCAAGAGAAATAAAACCATACGTCTATCCAAAAACTTGTACAAGAACGTTTACAGCAACCTTATTCATAATAGCCAAATACTACAACAACCCAAATGTCCATGAAGACGACAATGGATAAACCAACTGTGGCTTAGCCACACAATGGAATACTACTCAGCAATAAAAAATAAAGTATTGATATACTGATATTCTTTGTTTCATAAATTCCACTTCTAGAAATTAGAGAAAATGAATTAGGAAGATGTGCAAAATTTAACTACAAGATAGTCATTACATAATGTTTATAACAGTAAATAACTGAATCAATTGAAGTTCCCCCAATTAGGAAAGAGATTAAATTAACTGTAGTTCATACATGCAATGGGAACATATCAAAAATTAAAACTAGGACGCAGTTTTATGGAAAACTGGTCACAATGTTTTAATTGAACAAGCCAACTTGAAGTAAATTCTGATCCTTCCTTAGCATATTTGTCTTCTCTTTCCTATTTAGTCACGAATATCACTGTGGTCCCCATGGTGGGTAGTAACTGTCAACAAATATTTAGCATAAGCTAAATGTTCTTTATCAACTTTTTTGAAAAACAAATTTAGTACTTAATTTTTTTTAAGTATGCACTTCCAGTTTTTGAGCTCATTGCACCCAAAAGGATTTATTCAAAAATTAATAAATACATATAAAAACATAGTTATATATATGTCCATATAATAAACATCAATATTGCTGTAACAATAATGTTCAGAATACTCTCAATATTCTTGGCCTCTCTTTCCTGAATATATTTCACATACACTTAACCAATAATTGTCCATGTTACCCACTGATTCCTCCAACTAGTGATCTGGAAACTTCACGCACCTCACCAGCCACAGCACAACCATCTGGCACACCAAGTAGGGAGAGCAATGAACATTTTTTCCATTGGTACCAAGAAATGAGTTAGTAGTCCCTAACTATTCTTGGGAGGTAATTGTTCCCAGGTAAATGAAAAGGATAAAAAAATATAAACAGATCATAGCTGAGTATTTCATCTTATTTTGCTTTGTTTCCCATATTTAACCATGTAATAAAAACAAAACCTCTACTGCATGGCAGAAGCTGGAAGGTCAGAGTGGAGATCTATAAAAGCTTAACAGGTGTACTTTTCCAACAAACAGTTGGAAATTGGAATTAAAGAAATAATACCATATATAACAGCATCAAACATAAAACACTTAGGGATAGATTAAACAGGATACGTGCAAGAGCTGTAGACCAAAATCTACAAAGCACTGCTGAGAACAAATTTTAAAGACCTAAATAAATACATAAGAAATCATGACTGTGGTTTAGAAAATTCATTATTAGGAAGATGCCAATGCTTCTAAAGTTGGCCTATTGCAAACTCATTCAAAATATCAGGAGAATCTTTGTAGAAATTGAGGAGCTGATTCTAAAATTAATAGGGAAAGACAAAGGAAATTTTAAAACCCCAAACAATCTTGAAAATGAAGACCAGAGTTGTAGAATTTATGAGACTACATTTCCAGACATCCCAGAAAGCAACAGTAATCAAAACAGTATGGTACTAGACAGACACATAAATCAAGAAACAGAATAAAGGTGGAAAAATACACACACACGCATTTGTATACATTCATTCATGTGACATTCTGAGAGAGGCAAAACTACTGGGTCAGAAAACAGATCAGTGATTTCCAGCGACTAGGGGTTAAGAGCAGAAACCTGACTGCAGAGAGACAAAAGGGAACAATTTTGTGGTGATGGAAATGTTATACCTTGATTGTGCTGGTGGTTATATAACTGTATACATTTGTCAAGTCACGGAACTGAACACTTTAAAAGTTGTATTTTATCATATGTACATTTTAGCTCAACAAACAGTACTTTTAAAGAAGAATAAGGAAAAGGAAATCTCAATTGAGTATCATTTTCTCTTGGAAATATTTCTTGCCTTCATTATTTTCAGCCTGTTGTCTCACTTTCTGTCGTTCTCCCACTGGATTGGGCTCCCTGAGAGGTTTATTTCCCCCAAAGCTGTATCCCCATGCTTAAAGTCATATCTAACACATAAAGATAATCAAAAGTTGTTGGGAGAAAGAAAGAAAGAATGAATGAATGAATGAATGAAGGGAAAAAGACAGTCTCTTTCATTACTGTTTTCTCTCCCAACCATGCCTTGGGGGAAAAAATGTTTTCTTCTGTCATTCTGTAGATACCAAAGCTAATCTTAATTATAAAAATGTCCTAGATTTATGTGAACCCTGGATTTTGTTTTTATTCAGGTCAATAGATCAGGAGATGATTGTCATTGAAAAGACAGTTTGTTACCCACAGTTCCTAAGAGCAGGGGGCATACCATGCAGGGCCACAAAGAGAAACACCAGGGTCAATCAGGAGGTAAAAGGAGTGAGGAGAAAGGAGGAGAAGGTGGGTCAAAACCTTTACTGTGGTTTTCATGAGGGTATGAGCAAGGCAATGTAAGCAGCTGAGTAGGCTTAGGACTGGATGGTCTGAGTAACTTCAGTGGACTGTGGGCTATAAGGTTGTCTCTAGTCTTCTAGTACCTGGAATTGGGGTGATTCGGGGCAAGAGGATTGTGTCCCAGACTGCAGGAGCCTGACAAAAGGATGCAGAAGGGGGTAGTACTCAGGATTGGTTGCTTTGCATATCAAAGGGACACTGCCAGGCAAGTATTCCTTATCTCTAGGAATGGGGCAGTCTCTTTCCCCCTCCTTCTCCCTCACCCTCCACCCCTATCAGTGAGGCCCCATCTGCCGTAAGAGAAGAATACAGAAAATAAGAAAATATAGTTAATACAGTTTATATAGGATCTTCCCTATATACATTATAGTTTATCCCATAACCTTTAGAATAAAACTGGATGTGCACTGCTGGTTATCTAAGTATTATTACTATTTTCAGTCTATAAAATGCATCTAACATCTTGCCAAATATCAAGTGAAAAATTGCTTAGATGATGTACTAAGGCATATTTCTCTATATTCTGCAATAAGCACCATGTAAACACTGAGAGAGATATTTGTGTATGGAAAGACAGATTACATAGTCAACTGCTTTAACTTTTATTTCCTACTGTGAATCAACAAAAGCCACGCTTTAGTGCCTCCCAGGATAAGTAATAGAAAATGCCACAGACACAAACTGCTGAGTTATTTTTACCCTTGTTCTTTTATTTAATATTATGTCCATGTTATTTCATTTAATGAAAGATACAAGGGCTGAGAAAACACAATAGTGTGTCTGTACATGTAAAGATATAGGAGAATCAATTACAATATAACAGAAAGCATTATATTTTCTTACATACATTTTGTTTAAAGTATTAGGAAAAGGCCACACTATATTAGATCCCAAAATATATATATTTTAAAATAAACTCCACTATAACAAGATAACAAAATATTTATCACTGTTCTAAGATCACTATTAGGTTTTCATTTCTGATGTCTCTCTTACATGTCTGCTTTTGGCATTATTCAGGGTTAAATTTGGAAACAACAATAATTAAATATAAGACCATCAGATACTTTCATCATAAGGTTCTCAACTGCTGGGTGAATGCATAAAATAACATATTCATTTAGGAAATTGTGTTTTGTATCTCAAATGGCCTCTCTCAATTGCCCTCTCATTTCCAAGAATATAAACATAAACATTGGCAAACTCCAAAAAGAGTGTTTAAACATAACCTACAATAACAATAGTAATATTAAACAGCTAATACTTGATATCTTACTATGTGCTTATTAAGTGTGACATATATTATTTCATTTATTCCTCCAAATACTGCATAAGGGATGTATTTATGCCAACCCCATTTACAGATGGAGAAACTGAAGGACAGAGAGATTAAGAAACTCACTCTGTCACTTAGCCACTACGTGGTAAACCCAGGATTTCAATGAAAGGCTCTCTGACTCCTGAACCTACACTTTTTACCACTCTATTAGGTTGCACCTCAAGTATAATCTGCTTGGTTGGGGTGTTTCCCCTAGAAACAGTGTTTACAGCCCAATGAGTACCCACAAAAGCATAGTGTACCCACATAAAAGTATGAATACTATTTTACAAAATCTGACCATAACGTATAAAATTGGTTCTGTGAGACAATACATGCTAAGATTTTTACTCTTGACATAACACGAAAAGATTTTTGTATTTATGTAACTGGACAATGGAATCTTTCCCCTTTCCCCTGTGCCCTATTAAACCTGGATACAGCTGATTATGTGGGGTTTTGTGATAGAATAAAGAAATAAGAATCACATTCACCATGGAGGGGACAGAGACAGGGCATTCTAGAAAGACTAAAATAACTCTAATAGGTACAGTCGAAGTTGAGAATCTGTTGAACGTCTGTTTTTGAGACAATACAGTCCTATCATCTATTACGTACCTATAGTTTCCAAGCCCTTGCTAGATATTTTACAGACATTACTGCTAATCCTCACAGCATTCTTATAGCATAGATACAGATATTTTTATTTCATAGTTTAGGGTCAGCTGAAATGACCCTAATGAAAAGGTGGTTCCCATAGCAGTAGAATCAGTCTCTGAATTCCTAGTATGTCCACAGCCTAAGTCTCCCCTACAGTGTGGTCACTGGTGATGAAAGATCTCTGACGAAGGCAGTTAACTGTCTGCCTGAATGTCAAGGTTGTTTCCACAGTCATATTTTATTTGGTGCACCAAGTGTTGTAAGTAATTTTTAACTTAAGTTCCTCTGTCACCAATTTGTTACAGTCTCCACACACACCAGCTCTTACACTCAGCTTCCAACACAGTTAATTTTGTGGCTCCTGAAAGAACTGAAGAAGCCTGAAGGAGGAAGATGATGACAATGATACTATCAAGATACTATACAGAAGCTCTTCAGTAAATGCTTTACGTGTATCATCCCACATTTAATCATAATAACCACCCAACGTGTTAGATATGATTATTCCCATTTTATAGATAAGAAAATTTATTAATTTGCCTAAGGCCACACAGCTCTCTAGTGGTAGAGCTGGGATCTGAATAAGTCTATATCACTCAAACTGTGCTCCTAACTACTAGTTGTATTGCTTCTACTACAGGACTACATTGTAAATGTTGCCATTAAAAATGACTCCTGAACAATAGCTAGAAGCATGAGAACGTGCTCTAAGAAGTAGCAAAGGAAGATGACTTATCAGTGGACTCTCCTTTCCTTTAAAAAAGAATCAGCCAAAATTTCAATTCAACTCAATTTCATACACCTTCTATTGAGAAAACCTTCACCCTAGGAGGTTGACTTCATTTTCTAGAGGATTTGAGGCTAAATATTCTGTCCTTTGATTTCACTCTTGAATCAATGGCCCTCACGTCCTTCTGTCACTGTGAAGACTACAGCATCTTACCTCCAGACAGCAGAAGAGCAAGTGTGCTAGAAGGGAAGAGGCTGATGTATTAAAGAGAACGGCAACGTGGACAGAGGATTGATGGTGGCTTCAAGAGAAGGCGCTCTCCCATCCACTCACAAGTGTAATTTAAAGAGGATTTTTCAAGGCATGGATAGACACCATTACTCACATCAACTCCCATTGCCTTCTCCCTCTATAACTCTTTACCAATTCTGGTCCACAGCTACTCTGCCCTGTTTAATCAACAGCATGCATTTGAGAAGTATTCGCCAGCATCTCCAAATGAATTTCTTACAACGCAAATCGAATGAAGTGGTGAAAATGATAAATATGTCTGCAGTGTAACAGATGTGTTTCAAGCTGTAAGATCTGCCTGAGGGTAAAAGGGACTTCCCAAACAAACTATGCCAACTTCAGATTCGAAATTATCTATTTTGACTATTATCATACTCTCACTTTTTCTCCCATGAATTTTTTTACTCTGTGAAAGCTTTTATCTACAATGTTTTATGATATTCAGGTCAATTCTCTGCTTGGAAAGCAAAGTTATAAACAAATTCAAGGACATCAGTTTAGGCAAGACAAAGATTTCATAAAGTAAAAGGCATTTGAGATTCACGATGTTTTCTAACCCTTTCTCTGTATGAAAATTGTGATAGAATAAAGATGTCCACGTCCTAGTCCCTAGAACCTGGGAATATTTTATGTTACAAGTCAAGGGTATTAAGGGCTGCACATAGAATTAAGGTTGCCAATTACCCAGACCTTGAGATGGAGAGATTATCCTGGATTGTCTGAATGTAATCACAAGGGTCCTTGTAAGAGAAAAAGAAAGCCAGGAAATTGAGTGTCAGAGGGATGTGAGAAAGGAAGGGGCCATGAGCTGAGGAAAGTAGGTGGTCTGTAGACTCTCCATGGAAAAGGTAAGAAAACAGATTCTCCCCTAAAGCCTCCAGAAAACAGTGCAGCCCTGCCAACACCTTGATTTTACCAGTGAGATCCTTTTAAGATTTCTGATCTTCAGAACCATAAGGTACTAATTTAAGCCACTACATTTGTGGTAATCTGCTAGAACAGCAAAAGAAAACAATACAGATACTGGTACCTGGAAGTGAGATGATGCTATAACAAACATGTAAAAATGTGAAAATGGTTTTGTAATTAGGAAACGGAAAGAGGATGGAAGAAATTGGGGGGTCATGACAGAAAAAGGCTAGATTGCCTTGAACACAGTAAAAACATGGATGATAACAAATCTGTTTGTAAGAAAGCAGAAGGAAATAAAAGGATGGTAGAGAAAAACATGTATTATGTCTCAGAGAATACCTAAATTATCATGAACAGACTGTTCGCAATGAAGGTGTGAGTATTACATCACTATATGCCTGCCAAACATGGGCGATAACAATTATATATACTTTATATATAACTCTGTTAATTCTTTCTAAGAATTATTGAGAGGCCAATAGGAATTTTGTTGAAAACTCAGGAAACAAAGGTAAAAATCTTCACAGGGTAAGTAACCACAGGCATTATTTATTTTAAAGCAGATATGTTGCATTATAGAATTCCAACTGCTCTTAAAGAGAAGGCTTCCCCAGGCTCCAAATCCAGATGGGTTTAGAAGTGCAGGTTGGGAAAAATACTTGAGAGAGGAGAAGTACTCATATAGTTATGGGTGAAAATATGTTAAGGGTATAGAAACCTCAGGACATGGTCCAGCAAGGTGGGGCAGCCACTCCATGGGAATAGAGGGAAGATCTGAGAAGCCTTGGGCAAAAAGCCCAAAAGAGACTTCAATAAATAAAAATACTGAATAATTGGAAACTTACATCTAAACAGCTAATATAAATATGAAAAGGTGTTGCACCTCATTAGTCATCAGGAAAATGTAAATTAAAATCAGAACTAAATACTATTGCACCAGCTAAAAAGACTGACAATATAAGGGTTAACAAGAATGTGGAACAATGGAAATTCTCATAAGCTACTTTTAGGAAGTAAATTGCATGACTCTGACCTACCAATTTCACTCCAAAGTACATACCCAAATTCAGCATTATATGTATGTCATAGCTCTCACCTGAAAACAACCAGAATGTTGATCGACAATGGAATAGGTATATCATTTGTGCTATGTGCATATAATGCAATAGTATACAGCAATAAAAATAAGCTAACTACAGCTACACATAACAACTTGTATATTGAACATATACTCACAAACATATTATTGAGCCAAAGAATCCAGACACAAAAGAATGTGGTGTGTGACTGTCCATATAAAGTTGGAAAATTTATATTCAGGAATAGATACTTAGGTATAAACTCAAAAGGAAAAGCAGAGCAGTAATTCCCCTACAAGTCAGGATGATGGTGACCTTTGAGAAACATTGGAAGGGACGGGAAGAGGGGTTCTGGCACGCTGGTGACAATCAATTCCTTAACCTGGGAAGTGGTCACACAGGTATTCATCTTTGTTTTATGTACTTTTCCGCATGTGGCTTATATCTTATCACAAGAGTAATGACAAAGAGGAAATTCAAAGTTGCAAGTTGGAAAACCATAGTACCAACGGTCCTCAAAATCACCACAGACAATTCTGTTTATGTCTTAGCTACCTTTTTCCAAGACAATATGGTTTTAAACTCAAGTCATGATTTTTACCCCAAGGATGTAAATCACTATCATCGCACATTATAATGCATTTGACGTTACTTCCCATAAATGTGCATGTCTCTTTGTCTCCTTTAAAAATCTTTAATTCAGAGAGCATTCCAGACTTGGAAACAGCAGCACAAAATAACAGCATTCTAAAACATGTCACTATGTCCATTATCTCTGTGACATTGGACCTGGCCACTGCAGTTATAGACCCCTACCTAAATAGGGAGGGAGGAAATGACTGTTTTTTAAGCAATAGCTCTTCCACATATAGTGTGCATGAATAAATGAATAATTATAGACTAATGGAATCATACTTATTTGTCCTACAAGTTACTGCAATTAATTCTTACATATTTCAGCAAATGAATATTACATGATGATTATTATCTCTAGTAGCAGTTTCAGGTGCCCAATGAATAAAGCCAAAACTTAACCCTCTGATGAGACCTTTAGATGTATTTCCTTGGTACAAGGGAATGCAGTATCAGTATTCCATGTGTAAATAAGTTCAATTAACAACGAGTTATAATTGCAAAGGGAGATGAAAATTAGTTTAAACAAGTCAATTAAATCATAAACATTTCATAAATAAGAGGATGTGTTTGTAATCCAATTAGTGTGTTAATACACTAATAAATTTACTGATTTGAACGGTACCTTAATTGTATAGTAGGGCACCAGAAGAAAAACATAGTATATTTTAATTGTCATAAAGGGAGCTTTGGCTGCAGCATGACTACATAAGTTTGGAGAAAATTATCCATGTTAATGAGATCAAAATGCTTCTATCTAGAATAATAAATAAGGTTACTTGATGGTCTGGTTAATAAAAATGCATCCAAGGGACAGGGGAAATGACTGAACACAGTGTTGTCTGCCAGACACTAATTACAGTAAGTTCCTGATGGGAGAGAATGGGACATTTTATACTATGACCAAAAAAAACCACTTCCATAGTTTAAACACTCAGATGATCATGGGAATAAAATGTTCCAGGGATAATTCTTTATTGCTACCTCAGTCACCACAGATTAAGCTGATATTAATATACTGTACTGCTGCTCAGCCTTAAGTGAAATCAACTGCACTTCACATATAACGCAAGGGAACGAGCTGATCTCCTATTTCTGCGTAATTACCTGTAATTTATGGAGCACGGAGAGACCTGTGAGCAGCCTAGTCAAGGTCACCTAAGAAGGATGAATCACATCGTTTTCAATCACCATCTGTGATCTGGGCTGAGGTTGCCATCTCTCCAACTGCCACAAGAGGAAAGGACCCCTTCCCAGCAAAGGGGTAATAGGACCAAATCCTCAGGCTAGGGGCAGAATGATCACGAGCTTTATACAAAGTGTGCCTTTTAACGAGTAGATGGCATTCCGATGAGAAGGCTGAAATAGATAAATAATGGGTTTTAGTGCTAACTGCCACATTTTAAATCAATTGGAATGCCTGCAAAGAATTCTGACAACCCACTCTGGATGAATTCCAACTTATTCCTGCAAATGTGGTCTCCTCCTCAAGGCTTCTACTCTATTGCAGTACGTGTGTAGCATCCCCCTCCAGATCTCCCAAACTTGGCCAAAACTCCAGCCATCTTAAACATCACCAAAAGCCATTGTTACTCCACAAATATTTCTCAATTTTTATTTACCTCACTCTGATAAAATTCATTATGAGTATTTTCTATTTGCTTATGTGCTTGTTTTCTTGCTTTACAGAAAGAAAAAAGTCAAGTGGAAAAGCATTTGGGAAATGACACGCAGGGTAAATCACTAAACCCAACGACAAACTAGAAGTAGCTGAATGTGAAGGGAAAAGATAATCTGGGGTTTCTTGGTGAGCACTGTGTGCAGCGTTTTAATAAAACAATCGCATTTTTCAAGCCAAAGTCAGGAAACCAAGATAGAGAATGATCTCATATCAACTAATTTAACAAATACATAATAAGCACTTGCTTTGTGCTGGCCACTAGAACACAACAGGGCCCCTCATGATGGCCTGGGGTTCACAACTCCAAGTTTATTGCTTAGGAGGCAGATGGTAAATAAACAAGAGTAAATATAAAATATAAATGATAAACGAAGAGAAAAATAAGGCAAGATCAGGAAGAAAAGGAATAGGGGAGGGGGAATTTTTATTTATGGTGATAAAAGAAGGCTTTTATCTAATAAGCAATAAGATAAAAAAAAGAAGGCTTATCAAATAAGCAATATTTGACCACAATCAGGAGAGAGAAATCTCCAGTAATCTCCAGTGATTACTGGAGAACGAAAGTGTCAGGCAGAAGGAAGAATATGTGAGGTTGGGCCATGATGTGGAGGTGTGCTTGGCAGGTTTGAGGAAGGGGAAGGAGGTCGGTAGGGCTAACGTTTAGGAAGCATAGGGGAAAATTGTAGGACATGGTATCTGGGAGATCACAAAGGACCAGATATCAAAACGTGTTGTAAGCCATTGTAATAAAATTTTCTTTTGCTCTGAGTGGTATGCCCATGTTATTGGAAACCACTGGAAGATGCTGTGATCTGACATGTTTCAAAAGAATCATTTTGACTACTGGATGGCAAATGGATGTCAGCATAGGAAAGAGAACAGCTGGGAGACTATTGCAGTCACTCAAGTGAGAAATTATGGTTGTTAAATCAGGAAGATAGCAGTAGATATAGTTAGAAAATATCAGAATTCTGTATATAAATTAAAGGGAGAGCCAAAGAGACTGTCTCATTGGAAGTAGGACTGGAGAAAAAGGCAAGGGTCATGGGCAAATCCAAGATTTTGGTATAAGCAGTTGGAAGGATGAAGTTATTCTTTACTGAGATGGAGAAGACAAGAAGAAACAGGTTGGGAAGGAGAGAGGCATTGGCAGTTGAATTGCAGACATATAAAGTATGAGATGCCAATTTGTCATCCCAATGGAACTGTTGGGATAGCAGCCAGATAGCTGAGTTCATATTGGTCCAGGCTGCAGATACAGATTTAGAAATCACCAGTTTTTAAATAGTTTTAAAAGCAAGAGTCTGGATAAGATCACTCTGGAGTGAGAGTAAATAGAGAAGGGAAGAGATCCAAGGACTAAGATAAGATGAGGAAACATTAGCAAAGCAGATAGAGAAGGATCTAATTTCTAAGAGGAAAACAGTAACCCAGAATCCAAGTGATATATGTGAGGTCAAGAAAGATGAAGCCTAAGATATGGCCATTGGTTTTGAGCCCTGTGGAGGTCATTGGATTTTTCTGACAAGTGCTTTCAGTGGAGTGATGGGGATAAAAACTGTTTTGAGTATGTTCAAGGAATTTGGGAGCAAGCAAATAGACACCTCTTTCAAGGAGTTTTATAGGAAAGGGGGTCAGAAAATAGGGCAGAAGCTAGAGGGAAATGCGAAGCCAGGAAATGTTTTTTCAGATGTGAGAAATTATAGCATATTTGCGTTCTATTAGAATAAATCAGTAAAAAGGAAGTGAGGGGGGAAACTGCTGTCGCACAAGTGTCGTTAGAGAGAAACACTGAAGTTTCATTCCTAATAGTTCCAAGTTGACTGGCAGATGCCAGAATGGGACCATGTAGAAATTTTCTTTTAAGTGCCTTTACTTTCTCAGTGAACTAGGAAGCAAGGTTATCAAATGAGCATGAAGATGAGACAGTATGTGTTGAAAGTTTAATGAAAATGAGATGAAAAGGAAATAGTCACCTAGGAGAGTAAAAGAATGAATGGACTAGGAAAACGAGGTAGGATGGCTGAACAGTAGATAAGCCCACTTGAATAAAGCGGCCATGGATTTCAAGTAAGAGTATTCATCATAGCTTTGCTCTCCAATCATGTTCAGCCATCTAGGTCCAGAAGCATAGTAAGTAGAGAGCTGGATTCAACCATATGTGTTTCTATGTAAATAAAATGAAGGGGTAGAAGAAGAAAGGACAACATAGTTGAGAGTGTATTAGGGAGGTGATGAAAATGGCAGACCTGTTAAAGGATAGCCAAAGACCAGAAATACCAAAGCTAAATGTATTAGTCTGCCGTGCAAGGGAAAGTCACTCTGGAGTAGACAGTGAGTTTCTCTGAGTGTGAAGTCCTCGGCTAGATATAGGACAGGAAGGAGGAATTTCTACCCCAGGAAGACAGGATTCTGAAAAGCACTTTTTGATTACAGAAGAAAGCAATGAAAGCCTTTCTCAGGATTGGTCATTATCTCAGCATGACTGGTCATTTGTGCAAGAGTAAAACAGGGCCTGATTCTCAACAAGATGGCATAAAGTAACTTAAGTGTCAAACTAGCTCAGGGTTAGGAGTGACCCAGTCCTAATGAGCAGGTACAAGACTGGATCAGACATAGGGTCAAGCAATGGTCAAACCCTGAATTGCAGTACAAGGTTTGAGCAGAGATATTTCACAGTTAACGCCACAGAACTCAAGCTAAGCAAGGTATGAAGGAGAGAATAGCAATGAAAATATGATGTTAGTGTAAAGCCAACAGAGTGAAAGAATGGTTGCCACGTGTTTTAGAGGGTGTGAGCAAGAAAGATGATGGCTGAAGAGTAAGATGCTTGTAATTAAAATTATGGAAGAGTCGTAATTTTAGAGAATCTGACAGTCTACGGTTCAGCTAAGGAAGTATATGACTGTAGAAGGTAGAGGACAGGTTCCCTGGAAGAGAAGTCAAGGAATTTGGAAATCAGGGTGGTAGAAGAATTATTAACAGGAAAATTAAAATCAGTCACAATGATGATGGGAAAGTATGAGAGAAAATGACAGTGAGCTACGAGCTAAAATCTTCACAAAATGAGAAGTTATGTGTCCAGGAAGACTACAACAAAGGAGGGGTAGCAGGAAGTGCAGTCTGACCCTTTGGATTTCAAGACTGGAAACTTTGGGGAAGAAGAGAGAGAGACAATGAACTCTAACTGACAATGATAAAGACACTATACCTTTAGAAAGAGGAAAGAGGCCAAAGAGGATGAAGATGAAATCAGATGAGTGGATGTGCAGAGCCAAATAAGAATGAAACTCCAGGTCTTGAAAAACGACCTGGGAAATCTTAGGCTTCTTGAAGAGGCTGAAGCATATAGAAATGAAGGGCATATGGGATTATTACTGGTGGACTCAAGTCAGATTGCAGAGGAGAGACCATTAGTATGGAGGAAAAGAGAGAAGTAGACCTCTTGACTCTGGAGCTCCACTACGATGCCTTTCAGCTCTTCTTTTAGCTTTCACTGCATTATCCCTGGAAAAAGTGATCCTATGCTTTGTTAAGAGTTTCCCATAGTCCTAGGCAACCACCCCCTGCTTTAAGAAACCCCTCGCATAAGAAAACTGGTTCTTCTGGGGAATCACGTATTATATATCCTCAACAGAGGCCTAAATTACTTACCACTTTTGTTCAGAGCCCTCAAATATGCCTTATCAAACAAGTTACATCTTATAAACCCTTACTTTATACTGAGGAGAGCTAGAGAGTTCAGCTAAAATCTGAAGCTGTAATTTCAAGTATTCTGCCTTTCCTTTAATCAGTATTCAATCAATTCTCAACCAAACTTTCCATTTTACTTCTGTCTCTTAAACATTGTCCCCAATTTATCATCTCCTAACTTGTTTCATTCTTCAAAAAGAAAGTTACCAAGCGCCTATTATGTGTTAAGTGCAACAGAAGATATAAAGATACAGATGCTATTTCTGCCCTGGAGGAGCTCAGAGCCTTGGGTGAGAAGCAAACATGCAAATGAGTAATGTAAAACTTTGTAGAATGTGGCACTAACAGAGGGATGTTCAAAACACAGTTTTGTTTCTGGGTTCCAAAACTGACTTTAGAACTGATAACCAGAGTTTTTATTGCCTTTTTTAAAACTTATTGGCCACTTTCTAAGTCAATTTGGAAGAGATGACTTGCCTCTTTCTTGTATTCAAAGTCTTTCTTATATTTATAGCAACAATCCAGAGCTCTAACTCCCCCAAATTTGCAACCACAACTACTTGTCAGCAATTACCAGCCACAAAACCCCTTCATATAGGTTTGAGTACTTATAGAAAGAAACAGAATGAAGGAGTGACTTCAGCATCATGGCAGCTTGAGACATTCTCTTGGTCTCTCCCCCTCAGTCCACAAGCAGTAAAACCCTCACAACTCAGCAAAGGTGCCTCTGCCCAACATACCAGGATGCCAGAGAATTCCACATGTCTGTGTATCTAAAGGTGTGAAAACTGGGACACACAGAGGAGGCAGAATCAGGTGAAAGGTGGAGGGTGACTATGATCCCTGACCTTCAGCCACGGTAGCCAAGCCTGCAACCCCAGAGAACCCGGTAGCATCAGGGGAGGCAATGGACACGACGCCCATGCCTCGGCCACAGTGGAGCCCACAGACACAGGAACCAGGCGGAAGCAACAGAGGAAACTGCAACCTCATCCCTTCATTCACGGAGGGACTCACAACTCTAACCCCCCACCCCATCCACAACTGTGGCACCCTGGAACAAGAAAACCCCAAACACGGCAGAGGCACCAACAACCCTAGCTCCTGTCCTACTCTCCCCTCCCCTAGCAACAGTGGAGCATGTTGACTCAGGAGACCCTGGATGTGGCAGAAACACCCACCATCCCAGTGCCCCAAGGAGCAATACCAATGATACTAACAGTGGCAAAGAACCAATGACCCCACAGCAGCAACAACCAGGGCACTGGCTGACACCTCTTATGGAGGTAGTGGAGTATAGAAAGTGCCAATTCTCGAATATAATTACAGGAAAAAGAAACCAGAAACTTGTGCTACAACACACCTACAGGGGGAAAATAAAGGCACCTAATTTCTAACTAGTTGAATCCTTAGAATCCAGTGGGGGGAGTGGGGGAGAAGACCTACCTAAAAATGAAAAGAGTTTGCAACTTCAAATGGGCTGGCAGAGAAATAACCCATCAAGCATTAAAAAAAAAAATCAGAGTAATACTGTATCGCAAAAGAAAATGAAAATTCCCCCAGAAACCAAATTTAAGTCACAGAATACTGTGGTCTAACTAATAAAGAACTCAAAATAGCTGTCATGAAGAAACTCAACAAGCTGAAAGTAAAACTCAGAAAGGCAGTTTAATGAGCTCAGGAATAAAATTAATGAACAAAAGTAATATTTAACCAAAGAGTTTTTTTAACTCTAAAAAAGAATCAACTGGAAATTCTGGAACTAAAGAACTCAGTAAATGAGATGAAGAACATTAGAAAGCACTGGAAATAGAGAAGACCATGTGGAAGAGAAAATGTGCAAGCTCAAAGATTCAAATCTAGAAATGATACAGGTAGAAGAGGAGATAATATCTAAAAATAGTGAGGAAATATGCAAAGAACACTCCAACCCTTTTAGGAAAGATAACATAAGAATAGGGGATATCCCAGAAGGAGAAGAGAGGGAGAAGACAGTAGAGAGTTTATTTAAAGAAATAATAGCTGAGCACTTCCCAAACCTGGGAAAGGAACTGGATTTACAAACTCATGAAGCTAAGAAAACAACTAATAATCTCAACACAAAAAGACCTTCTCCAAGCACATTGTATTAAAACTGCCAAAGTCAATGACAAAGAAAGAATTTTAAGGACAGCCAGGGAGAAAGTATGGTGACTTACAAAGGAACCCCCATTAGGCTATCAGCAGATTTGTCAGCAGGAACTCTACAAGCCAAGAGGGAGGAGAATGACATTCTCAAAATATTGAAAGATAAAAACTGTCAGCCAAGAATATTCTATCCAGCACAGCTATCATTCAGATATGAAGAAGAAATAAAGGCTTTCCTAGACAAACAAAAGCTGAGGGAGTTCATCAACACTAGACCTGCCTTACAAGAAGTTTTTTGGCTCCAGACACGCAGGCTCAGCGGCCATGGCTCACGGGCCCAGCCGCTCCGCAGCATGTGGGATCTTCCCGGACCAGGGCACGAACCCGTGTCCCCTGCATCAGCAGGTGGACTCTCAACCACTGCGCCACCAGGGAAGCCCTACAAGAAGTTTTTAAAGGAGCTCTTCCATCTGAAACAAAAAGGCAAGAGTACATAAAATTTTGAGCAAGGTGATAAACAGAATCAGAAAAATGCAACTCTATATCATGATAGGTGTTGAACACTTAATTAAAGCACAAAGGTTAAAGGTTAAAAAGAAGTAAAAATAACTATGGCTACTTCAATTTGGTAACAAACTGAACATAAAAATTAATAATTTGAGACAACAAAAACATAAAAGGGGGAAAGGAAAATGATAGAATCCATACAGGTAATTGAAGATAAGATGCTTTCAGCAGAAAAAGGACTGTTTTATCTATGAGACATTTATACAAACCTCGCAGTAACCACAAAACATAAATCGAGAGCAGAGACACTAAACATAAAAAAGAGGAAAATGAGAGAAAGATCACAGAAAACCACCAAACCAAACTGGCAGACAGAATCACAAGAAAAAAGAAACACTGGAGACAGAGCACCAGAAAACAAAACATAAAATGGCAGTACTGAGTCCTCATTTATCAATAAACACCATAAATGTAAATGGATTGAACTCACCAATCAAAAGACATAGAGTGGCTAGATAACATTAAAAAACAACACAACTATACGCTGTATCCAGGAGGCTTACCTCAGCTCTAAAGACAAACATAGGCTCAAGGTAAAGGGATAGAATTTGATACTCCAAGCTAATGACAGCCAAAAGGAAGTGGGTATCACCATACTTATACCAGGTAAAACAGACTTCAAGCTAAAAAAGTAACAGAAGACAAAGATAGACAGCATCTAATGATAAAGAGGACAATTCATCAAGAATATGTAACTGTTATTATTTATATATGCACCTAACACAGGGGCACCAAAATATATAAAACAATTATTAACAGACCTAAAGGGAGAAACTGACAGCAAGACAGTAATATTAGGGGACTATAACACCTCACTTTTATCAATGGACAGATCATACAAACAGAGAGTAAAGAAGAAAATGGTGCCTAAATGAAATATTAGACCACACGGACTTAATAGATTTATATAGAACATTCCACCCAGATGCAGCAGGATACCCATTCTTCTCAAGTGCACAATGGAATAATCTAAAAGATGGATCATATACTGTGATACAAAAGAGGTAATAAATTTAAGAAGACTGAAATCATATCAAGCATCTTTTCCAATCACAATGGTATGAAACGAGAAATCAACTACAAGAAGAAAACTAGAAAAATCACAAATAGATGGAGACTAAACAACATGCTATTGATAATTATTGAGTTGAAAAAGGAAATAAAAGATTTTTAAAAATACCTTAAGGCAAATGAAATTTAAAATTCAATATATCAAATATATCAAAATCTATGAGATTCAATACTAAGAAGGAAGTTCATAGTAATACAGGCCTACCTCAAAACACAAGAAAAGCTCAAATAAACAATTTAACCTTACACCTAAAGGAACTGGAAAAAGAAGAACAAATGAAGCCCAAAGTCAGTAGAAGGAAGGAAATAATACAGATCAGAGTGGAAATAAATGAAATACATATTAAAAAGACAATAGAGGGGCTTCCCTTGTGGCACAGTGGTTGAGAGTCCACCTGCAGATGCAGGGGATGAGGGTTCATGCCCCGGTCCAGGAAGATTCCACATGCCGCGGAGTGGCTGGGCCAGTGAGCCATGGCTGCTGAGCCTGCGTGTCTGGAGCCTGTGCTCCGCAATAGGAAAGGCCACAACAGTGAGAGGCCCGTGTACCACACACACAAAAAAAAGGACAATAGAAAAGTTCAATGAAAATAGGAGCTGGTTCTTTGAAAAGATAAACAAAATTGACACACCATTAGCTAGACTCACTAAGAAAAAAAGAGAGAAGGCTCTGATAAAATCAGAAACAAAAGAGGAGAAATAACAATGGACACCAAAGAAACACAAAAGGTTAGAAAAGAGTACTGTCAAAAAAATTGGACAGCCTAGAAGAAGTGGATAAATTCTTAGAATCATACAATTTACCAAGACTGAATTAGGAAGAGATAGAAAAGCTGAAAACACCAATTACTAGTAAGGAGACTGAACAGTAATCAAAAACCTCTGAAAACACAAAAGTCCAGGATCAGACAGCTTCACTGGTGAGTTCTCCCAAACATCAAAGGTTTAATACCTATCGTTCTCAAACTCTTCAAAAACCTGAAAAGAAGGGAATGCTTCCTACATCATTTTACGAGGCCAAAACCAACACAAAAAAATTACAGGCCAATATATGTGATAAAAATAGATGGAAAAATCCTCAACAAAGTAGTAGCAAACCAAATACAACAATACATTAAAAGGATCATATTACCATGATGAAGTGGGATTTATTCCAGGGATGTGAGGATGGTTCAGCATCTGTAAATCAATCAATATGATATACCACATTAACAAAATGAAGGATAAAAATCATATGATCATCTCAATAGATGCAGAAAAAGCATATGACAAGATTAGACAATCATTTATGATAAAAAAAAAACTCTCAATAAAATGGATATAGAAAGAACATACCTCATCATAATAAAGGCCATATAGGACAAACCCACAGTTAACATCATACTCAATGGTGAAAAACTAAGAACTATCTCTTTAAGATTAGGAACAAGACAAGGATGCCCACCTTCACCACTCTTATTCAATGCAGTACTGAAAGTCTTCACCAGAGCAATTAGTCAAGAAAAAGAAATAAAAGGCATCCAAATTGGAAAAAAGAAGTAAAACTGTCACTACTTGTGGATGACATTATTTTAGATATAGAAAAATCCTAAAGACTCTACCAAAAAAACTACTAGAAATAATCAATGAATACAGTAAAGTTGTAGGGTACAAATCAACATGAAAAATGTGTTGCATTTTTATATGCTAACAATGAGCTAGCCAAAAGAGAAATTAAGAAAACAATCCCATTTACAATCACAACAAAAAGAATAAAATACCTAGAAATAAATTTAACCAGGGAGGTCAAAGACCTATATAATGAAAACTATAAGACATATTTGAAAGAAATTGAACAAGACACAAAGAAATGGAAAGATATTTTGTGCTTATGGATTGGAAGAATTAACAGTGTTAAAATGTCCATATTGCTTACAGCAATCTACAGATTCAATGCACCCCTATCAAAATTGCAACAATGTTTTTCACAGAAATAGAACAAAAAATCCTAAAATTTATATGGAAGCATAAAAGACACAGGATACCTAAAGCAATCCTGAGAAAGCAGAGCAAAGCTGGAGGTATTACACTCCTTGATTTCAAGCTACGTTACAAAGCTATGTAATCAAAACAGCAAGGTAATGGCAGAAAAACAGATATATAGATCAGAGGAACAAAACTGAGAGTGCATAAATAAACCCACATACATATGGGCAATTAAATTATGACAAAAGGGGCTTCCCTGGTGGCGCAGTGGTTGAGAGTCTGCCTGCCGATGCAGGGGACATGGGTTCGTGCCCCAGTCTGGGAGGATCCCACATGCTGCGGAGCGGCTGGGCCCGTGAGCCATGGCCGCTGAGCCTGCGCGTCTGGAGCCTGTGCTCCACAACAGGAGAGGCCACAGCAGTGAGAGGCCCGTGTACCACCAAAAAAGAAAAAAAAAAACATTATGACAAAGGGTCAAAGAACATACTTGGAGAAAGTGTGTTTACCAATAAATGGTGCTGGGAAAACCAAATAGCCACATGCCAAAAAAAAATGAAACTAGACCAATATCTCACACCATACACAGAAACTGCTCAAAATGGATTAAAGACTTGAATGTAAGACCTGAAATCATGACATTTCTAGAAGAAAACATAGTACACTCTTTGACACAAGTCTTAGCAATATCTTTCTGGACAGGTCTCCTCAGGCAAGGGAAACAAAAGCAAAAATAAACAAGTGGGACTATATCAAACTAAAAAGCTTCTGCACAGGAAAGGAAACAAAATGAAAAGACAACC
Organism: Monodon monoceros; assembly: GCF_005190385.1. Lineage (NCBI taxonomy): Eukaryota > Metazoa > Chordata > Mammalia > Artiodactyla > Monodontidae > Monodon > Monodon monoceros. The sequence goes on along the minus strand of NW_021703768.1, from coordinate 139,045,756 downwards.
TACTGAATACAATAAGATATTTGCAAATCATATACCTAATAAGGGGTTAATATCCAAAATATATGAACAACTCATACAACTCCAAAACAACAACAAAAAAACCAATTTAAAAAAATGGTATTAGGATGTGAATAGACATTTTTCCGAAAAAGATAAACAGATGGCCAATAGGCACATGTAAAGATGGCTAACATGACCAACTATAAGGGAAATGCAAATCAAAACCACATTGCAAATCAAAACCACATTGAGATACCTCCTCAAGCCTATTAGAATGACTATTATCAAAAAAGAAAAAAGAAAAAACAAGTGTTAGTAAGGATGTGGAAAAAAGGGAACCCTCCTACACTGTTGGTGGGAATGTAAATTGGGTACAGCCATTATGGAAAACACTATGGACATTCCTCAAAAAATTAAGAATACAACTACCATATGATCTAGCTATTTCACATCTGGGTATTTATTCAAAGAACATGAAACACTAAGTTGAAAAGATTGTGCACCTCTATGGTCATCACAGCATTGTTTACAATATCCAAGATATGGAAACCATCTAAGTGTCCATTAATGGATGAATGGATTTTTAAAATTGTGTTATATACATCTATAAAATATACTACTACTCAGCCATAAAGAAAGATGAAATCTTGCCATCTGCAACAACATGAATGGGTCCTGAGAGTACTATGCTAAGTGATATGTCATACGGGGATGATAAATACCATATTTTTATTCCTATATGAGATAAAAACAAACAAACATAAATAAATAAATTTATAACCCAAAACAAACGCGTAGATACAGAGAACAGATTAGTAGTTACCAGAGGAGAAGGGACTGGGGGAAGGAAGAAATAAAAGGTAAAAGCAGGCAACTGTATAGCAACAGATGGAAACTAAATTTTTGGTGGTGATCATGCTGCAGTGAATACAGAAGTACAAATATTAATGTTGCACATGAAACCAATGTTACTTCTATTTAACAAATCACAATGGAAATTGAAAACAAAGGGCTTTAACCAAAATCCTACCTTATATGGTAACTCATGCACTCCTTTATTCATTCATTCTTTCGCTCATTTATTCAATATAAACACTGATTAAATAAAACCTATACAGTAGGCACTGAACAAGGTTCGGCCTACTGCCTAATGAGAATAAATCAGGGGACACTACAGATCACTTATCATGCCCTCTCGGGAAAAATATCTCCAAGTAGAAAGACACTGGGGGTAGGATAAAGTTTCACCTATCCCCAAGCAATTCATGACAGAGGCAGAAGCATGTTCTAGACTTCAAGCATCAAATGAGAATACCTTATTCAAGGTCAACCTGGAAATAAAGTGTCCTTGTAAGACAGAGTTGGATACCAGCCTAAGGTTCTACTCAGCAAGAGAGGTTTCCCTTGTCCGATGCTAGGGTTTCAGCCACAGAAAGAATGATATTTTGGAACCTTCACAACATGGGCAGCATAAGATTGCAGGCTTTAGGGTAGCAAGTAGTGAGAATTTCCACTGGACAATTTCAATTTTCTCCCTGTAATCGCTCATACTAAAGTAACAAATATGACCTTCCTGCTCTTAAATCCAATAAACGCTTTGTTGTTCCTGTGTTCTTTAACCTTTTAGCTCTACGCGCTCCCTGTTTCTCATAATGCTCTGCTCTCCTGACTTCCCTAACATTTTACTCTGCTAGATATTTTGCTCTACTTTTTCAGTTCTTCAAAAAATAGTGTGCCCCACGCCCCTCCCGGGAGCCTGTGCAGCCCTCCACTGTCAGGGTCCTGTGATCCAGGGACAACTTCCCCGGGGGGGGGGGGGGGGACACACGGCACACTTCAGGCTGGTGCAACATCATGCTGGCCTCTGCTGCCGCAGGCCCGCCCCACACTCCATACCCCTCCCTTCCCCCAGCCTGACTGAGCCAGAGCCTCCGAATCAGCTGCTCCTTTAACCCCATCCTGTCTGAGCGAAGAACAGACACCCTCAGGTGACCTACACACAGAAGCGGGGCCAAATCCAAAGCTGAGCCCCAGGAGCTCTGCGAACAAAGAAGAGAAAGAGAAATCTCTCCCAGCAGCCTCAGAAGCAGCGGAATAAATCTCCACAATCAACTTGATATACCCTGCATCTGTGGAATACATGAATAGACAACGAATCATCCCAAATTGAGGATGTGGACGTTGGGAGCAATGATATATATATTTCTTCCCTTTTTCTCTTTTTGTCAGTGTGTATGTGTATGCTTCTGTGTGTGATTTTGTCTCTATAGCTTTGCTTTTACCATTTGTCCTAGGGTTCTGTCTGTCATGTTTTTCTTGTTTGTTTTGTTTTCCTTGATACTTAAAAAAAATTTTCTTAACAATACTTTATTTTTTTTAATAACTTTAATTTTATTTTACTTTATTTTATTTTATCTTATTTTCTTCTTTCTTTCATTTTTTTCTCCCTTTTATTCTGAGCCATGTGGAGGACAGGTTCTTGGTGCTCCAGCCAGGCATCAGGGCTGTGCCACTGAGTTGGGAGAGACAAGTTCAGGACACTGATCCACAGGAGACCTCCCATCTCCACGTAATATCAAATGGTGAAAATCTCCAAGAGATCTCCATCTCAACGCCAAGACCCAGCTCCACTCAACGACCAGCAAGCTACAGTGCTGCACACCCTAAGCCAAACAACTAGCAAAACAGGAACGCAACCCCATCCATTAGCAGAGAGGCTGCCTAGAATCATAAGCCACAGACAACCCAAAACACACCACCAGACATGGACCTGCCCACCAGAAAGACAAGATCCAGCCTCATCCACAAGAGCACAGGCACTAGTCCCCTCCACCAGGAAGCCTACACAACCCACTGAACCAACCTTACCCACTGGGGACAGACACCAAAAACAACAGAAACTGAACCTGCAGCCTGCGAAAAGAAGACCCAAAACACAGTAATTTAAGCAAAGTGAGAAGACAGAGAAACATACAGCAGATGAAAGAGCAAGGTAAAAACCCACCAGACCTAACAAATGAAGAGGAAATACGCAGTCTACCTGAAAAAGAATTCAGAATAATGATAGTAAAGATGATCCAATATCTTGGAAATAGAATGGAGAAAATACAAGAAACATTTAACAAGGACATAGAAGAACTAAAGAGCAAACAAACAGTGACGAACAACACAATAAATGAAATCTAAAATTCTCTAGAAGGGATCAATAGTAGAATAACTGAGGCAAAAGAACGGATAAGTGACCTGGAAGATAAAACAGTGGAAATAACTACTGCAGAGCATAATAAAGAAAAAAGAATGAAAAGAATTGAGGACAGTCTCAGAAACCTCTGGGACAACATTAAACGCACCAAAATTGGAATTATAGGGGTCCGAGAAGAAGAAGAGAAAAAGTAAGGGATTGAGAAAATATTTGAAGAGATTATAGCTGAAATTTTCCTTAATATGGGAAAGGAAATAATTAAGTCCAGCAAGCACAGAGTCCCATACAGGATAAATCCAAGGAGAAAGACGCCAAGACACATATAAATCAAACTACCAAAATTAAACACAAAGAATAAATATTAAGAGCAGCAAGGGAAAAACAAATAAAACATAAGGGAATCCCCATAAGGTTAACAGCTGATCTTTCAGCAGAAACTCTGCAAGCCAGAAGGGAGTGGCAGGACATGTTTAAAATGATGAAGGAGAAAAATCTACAACCAAGATTACTCTACCCAGCAAGGATCTCATTCAGAGTTGATGGAGAAGTTAAAACCTTTACAGACAAGCAAAATCTAACAGAATTCAGCACCACGAAACCAGCTTTACAACAACTGCTAAAGGAACTTGTCTTGGCATGAAACACAAGAGAAGGAAAAGACCTGCAATAATAAACCCCCAAAATTTAAAAAACGGGAATAGGAACATACATATCGATAATTACCGTAAATCTAAATGGATTAAACGCTCCAACCAAAAGACATAGATTGACTGGACGGACACAAAAACAGGACCCATATATATGCTACAAGAGACCCACTTCAGACCTAGGGACACATACAGACTGAAAGTGAGGGGATGGAAAAAGATATTCCATGCAAATGGAAATCAAAAGAAAGCTGGAGTAGCAATCTCATATCAGACAAAGTAGACTTTAAAACAAAGACTATTACAAGAGACAAAGAAGGACACTACATAGTGATCAAGGGATTGATCCAAGAAGAAGATATAACAATTGTAAATATTTATGCACCCAACATAGGAGCACCTTAATACATAAGGAAAATACTAACAGCCATAAAAGGGGAAATCGACAGTAACACAATCATAGTAGGGGACTTTAACACCCACCCCACTTTCACCAATGGACAGATCATCCAAAATGAAAATAAATAAGGAAACACAACCTTTAAATGATACATTAAACCAGATGGACATAATTGATATTTATAGGACATTCCATTCAAAAACCACAGAATACACATTCTTCTCAAGTGTTCACGGAACATTCTCCAGAATAGATCATATCTTGGGTCACAAATCAAGCCTTGGTATATTTAAGGAAATTGAAATCATATCAAGTATCTTTTCAGACCACAATGCTATTAGACTAGATATCAATTACAGGAAAAAATCTGTAAGAAATACAAACACATGGAGGCTAAACAACACACTACTTAATAACCAAGAGATCACTGAAGAAATCAAAGGTGAAATCAAAAAATACCTATAAACAAATGACAGTGAAAACACAATGACCCAAAACCTACGGGATACAACAAAAGCAGTTATAAGAGGGAAGTTTACAGCAATACAATCCTACCTTAAGAAACAAGAAACATCTCAAATAACAACCTAACCTTATACCTAAAGCAATTAGAGGAAGAAGAACAAAAAATTCCCAAAGTTAGCAGAAGGAAAGAAATCATAAAGATCAGATCAGAAATACATGAAAAAGAAATGAAGGAAACGATAGCAAATATCAATAAAACTAAAAGCTGGTTCTTGGAGAAGATAAACAAAATTGATAAACCATTAGCCAGACTCATCAAGAAAAAAAGGGAGAAGACTCAAATCAATAGAATTAGAAATGAAAAAGCAGAAGTAACAACTGACACTGCAGAAATTCAAAGGATCATGAGAGATTACTACAAGCAACTCTATGCCAATAAAATGGACAACCTGGAAGAAATGGACAAATTCTTTGAAATGCACAACCTTCCAAGACTGAACCAGGAAGAAATAGAAAAGTTGAACAGACCAATCACAAGCACTGAAATTGAAACTGATTAAAAATCTTCCAAAAAACAAAAGCCCAGGACCAGGTGGCCTCACAGGCGAATTCTATCACACATTTAGAGAAGAGCTAACACCTATCCTTCTCAAACTCTTCCAAATACAGCAGAGGAAGGAACACTCCCAAACTCATTCTATGACACCACTCTCACTTTGATACCAAAATCAGACAAAGATGTCACAAAGAAAGAAAACTGCAGGCCAATTTCACAGATGAACATAGATGCAAAAATCCTCAACAAAATACTAGCAAACAGAATCCAACAGCACTTTAGAAGGATCAGATACCATGATCAAGTGGGGTTTATCCCACTTGATGCAAGAATGCAAGGATTCTTCCATACACGCAAATCAATTAATGTGATACACCATATTAACAAACTGAAAGATAAAAACCATATGATAATCTCAATAGATGCGGAAATAGCTTTTGACAAAATTCAACACCCATTTATATAAAAAGTCTCTAGACAGTAGGCATAGAGGGAACTTACCTCAACATATATATGACAAACCCACAGCCAACATTGTTCTCAATGGTGAAGAACTGAAACCATTTCCTCTAAAATCAGGAAAAAAACAAGGATATTGGGTCACCACTATTATTCAACACAGTTTTGGAAGTGGTAGCCACAGCAATCAGAGAAGAGAAATAAATAAAAGGAATCCAAATTGGAAAAGAAGTACATCTGTAACTGTTTGCAGATGACATGACACTATACATAGAGAATCCTAAAGATGCTACCAGAACTCTACTAGAGCTAATCAATGAATTTGGTAAAGTAGCAGGATACAAAATTAATGCGCAGACAACTCTAGCATTCCTATACACTAATGATGAAAAATCTCAAAGTGAAATTAAGAAAACACTCCCATTTACCATTGCAACAAAAAGAATAAAATATCTAGGAAAAAACCTACCTAAGGACACAAAAGACCTGTATGCAGAAAATTACAAGGCAATGATGAAAGAAATTGAAGATGATACCAACAGATGGAGAGACATACCATGTCGTCAGATTGGAAGAATCAACAATGTGAAAATGACTCTACTACCCAAAGCAATCTACAGATTCAATGCAATCCTTATCAAACTACCAATGGTATTTTTCACAGAACTAGAACAAAAAATTTCACAATTTGTATGGAAACACAAAAGACCGCGAATAGCTAAAGCAATCTTGAGAAAGAAAAACGGACTTGGAGGAATCAGGTGCCCAGACTTCGGAGTATACTACAAAGCTACAGTAATCAAGACAGTATGGTACTGGCACAGAAACAGAAATATAATTCAATGGAACAGGATAGAAAGCCCAGAGATAAACCCATGCACATATGGTCACCATAGCTTTGATAAAGGAGGCAAGAATATACAGTGGAGAAAAGACAGCCTCTTCAATAAGTGGTGCTGGGAAAACTGGACAGCTACATGTAAAAAATGAAATTAGAACACTCTCTAACACCATACACAAAAATAAACACAAAATAGATTAAAGACCTAAATGTAACACCAGATACTATCAAACTCTTAGAGGAAAACATAGGCAGAACACTCTATGACATAAATCACAGGAAGATCCTTTTTGACCCACCTCCTACAGAAATGGAAATAAAAACAAAAATAAACAAATGGGACCTAATGAAACTTCAAAGCTTTTGCACAGCAAAAGAAACCATAAACAAGATGAAAAGACAACCCTCAGAATGGGAGAAAATATTTGCAAATGAAGCAACTGACAAAGCATTAATCTCCAAAATTTACAAGCAGCTCAATATCAAAAAACAAACAACCCAATCCAAAAATGGGCAGAAGACCTAAACAGACATTTCTCTAAAGAAGGTATACAGGTTGCGAACAGACACATGAAAGAATGCTCAACATCATTAATCATTAGAGAAATGCAAATCAAATCTACAATGAGATATAATCTCACACTGGTCACAATGGCCATCATCAAAAAATCTACAAACAATAAATGCTGGAGAGGGTGTGGAGAAAAGGGAACCCTCTTGCACTGTTGGTGGAAATGTAAATTGATACAGCCACTATGGAGAACAGTATGGAGGTTCCTTAAAAAACTAAAAATAGAGCTACCATATGACTCAGCAATCCCACTACTAGGCATATACCCTGAGAAAACCATAATTCAAAAGAGTCATGTACCAAAATGTTCATTGCAGCTCTATTTACAATAGCCTGGACATGGAAGCAACCTAAGTGTTCATTAACAGATGAATGGATAAAGAAAATGTGGCACATATATACAATGGAATATTACTCAGCCATAAAAAAATGAAATTGAGTTACTTGTAGTGAGGTGGATGGACCTAGAGACTGTCATAAAGAGTGAAGTAAGTCAGAAAGAGAAAAACAAATACTGTATGCTAACACATATATATGGAATCTAAAAAAAAAAAGGTCATGAAGAACCTAGGGGCAAGACGGGAATAAAGATGCAGACCTACTAGAGAATGGACTTGAGGATACGGGAAGGGGGAACGGTAAGATGGGACAAAGTGAGAGAGTGACATGGACATATATACATAACCAAACGTAAAATAGATAGCTGATGGGAAGCAGCCGCATAGCACAGGGAGATCAGCTCGGTGCTTTGAGACCACCTAGAGGGGTGGGATAGGGAGGGTGCGAGGGAGGGTGATGCAAGAGGGAAGAGATATGGGGACATATGTTTATTTATAACTGATTCACTTTGTTATAAAGCAGAAACTAACACACCATTGTAAAGCAATAATATTCCAATATTGATGTTAAAAAAAAAGAAATAGTGTGCCAATTAAAACTACCATGAAGTACCAATACACACACACATTAGAATGCCTAAAATTAAAATGATGAATACAGTGCAGTGCTGGTGAGGATGTGGAGCAGCTGGACATCTCAGACACTACTGGGTGGAACATAAAACAGTACAGACACTTGGAAAAGTTCAGCAGCAGCTTCTTAGAATCAAAACATATATGTGACTTGGCAATTCTACTCATGGGTATTTATCCAAAGGAAATTAAGACATTGGATGACTTTTAAACAAAATCTCACGACAGTTTTAATCATAAGAGCCAAACACTGAAGAAGAAAAAAAATCAATACATGAATGAAAAATCAATGATGGTACATCCATACAATGAAATACTACCCAGCAATCAAAAGAAATAAATCACTGATATTTGACATATACAACAATGTGGGTGAAACTCAGAAATATTATGTTGTACAAAGAAGAAATACACTAAAGAGTATTATTCCATTTATAGGAAATTCTAGAACAGGCAAAACTAATCTATGGTGACAGAAAGCAAATGAACGGTGGCTTGGGGCCAAAGATGGGGGTATGCAGCAAAGCACATAAGGAAACTCTGTGGGACAATGTGATTAGTTCTGTGCTAGTAAATGCTTAACAGTCTCTGGGAAAAAAAAATACATATATATATATGATAAAGTTTATATATATATAGTTTTTATAAGTTTTACTGATATAAAAAATGTACTATACACAATTTACAAATAATAAAATATACAACACACTTTATTATAAATTCCATACAGCCAATTAATCCTCACAGAATGCTTTCATTGATTTTTGCGAAACTCTTACATGCCTAAGGTACCTATGATTCCAATTCAACCAAGTTTCCACAATGATGTTGCATCCCAATTCTCTAATCCTTTAACCAATAAATTTATTTTCATTACATCCAGTAGGTCACATACTGGTAAATTCCTTCTCATTCTCTGGCAAATTACATTTATTAAGCTTCAGTACCATGTATGTTGGAACCTATCTTGTTCAATAAATACATGAGTAGTTTCTTTCCTGAACCAGATAATAGTTTTCAAATATAGGAGGAATATATCCTCAATTTTTAATGCTATTCATAAAGTAACAGCTATAGACATGGCACTTTCAAATTTAATCTACATTATTAACATTTTACCCTTCACTTATGTCTAGACAATCAGCTAAAAAATGTCAAGCCCTGATTTGTAGTGTTTGCCAAATTCCATGACATTAATACTCTCACCATGGCCCATTTCCCAGTTACCATGAAATCAATGAACACGTGAAATCACTGAACACATACCAAAATACAGGATTTCCTCCATTCAGATGAAACACATATAACTCCAAGATAATAGAAATAAACATAGTAAATAACTAGGAGGTTTTGAGTATGTTTTTTAATATAATTTATTTAATTGTAAGATCATATAATTTTAAACTAATGGCTGTATTTAATAAACAGCAACCAAATTTCCTAAAAACTAAATAATCAGAACTCACAAGCCAGATCCAGCAGTGGATATTTTCTGTATTGTGATTAGTGTATTTGTTATGGGAATGTATACATTTGTCAGAATCATTGAAATGTTCACTTAAAATGGGTGCACTTTGTTGTATATAAATTATACTTTAATAGAGATGACATAAAATAATTTGTATCCCTAACAGTTCTGTGTAAGCCAGTTTATCTCCTCCTATTACCAATTAATATCCGTACCTTGATAGCTCCTGACTCTGTGTGTGTGTGTGTGTGTGTGTGTGTGTGTGTGTGTGTGTGTATAGGGTGGTCCAAAAGGTTCGTTCTGTTTTTTTCCATAAGATGGCTCTAGTAGCACTTAGTTGTCTTTAATTTCATTCAGAACAATTTTGTTAGATTCTATGTGACAGTTGTCATATCAGCATGCATTTACAAAAAGACATCAAAATTGGTGAAATTTTGTGTAGCCATTTTAATATTGAAGATGGAAGAAAAAAAGCAACATTTCTGGCATATTATGCTTTATTATTTCAAGAAAGGTGAAAACGCAATGGAAACGCACAAGAAGATTTGTGCAGTGTATGGAGAAGATGCTGTGACCGCTCGAACGTGTCAAAAGTGGTTTGTGAAGTTTCATGCTGGAGATTTCTCGTTGGATGATGCTCCATGGTCGGACAGACCAGTTGAAGTTGATAGCGATCAAATCGAAACAATAATTGAGAACAATCAACGTTATACCACGCGGGAGATAGCCGACATACTCAAAATGTCCAAATCAAGCACTGAAAATCACTGCACCAGCTTGGTTATGAGAATCGCTTTGATGTCTAGGTTCCACGTTAAGTTAAGCGAAAAAAACCTGCTTGACCATATTCCCTCATGTGATTCTCTACTGAAACGTAATGAAAATGTTCCATTTTTAAAGTAAACTGTGACAGGTGATGAAAAGAGGATACTCTACAACAATATGGAATGGAAGAGATCATGGGGCAAGCGAAATGAACCACCACCAACCACACCAAATGCCGGTCTTCATCCAAAGAAGGTGATGTTGTGTATATATGGTGAGATTGGAAGGGAGTCCTCTATTATGATCTCCTTTCAGAAAACCAAACGATTAATTCCAACAAGTACTGCTCCCAATGAGACCAACTGAAATCGGCACTGGACGAAAAATGTCCAGAATTCGTCAACAGAAAATGCATAATCTTCCATCAGGATAACTCAAGACTGCGTGTTTCCTTGACGGCCTGGCAAAAACTGTTATAGCTTGGCTGGGAAGTTCTGATTCATCTGCCGTATTCACCAGACATTGCACCTTCGGATTTCCATTTATTTCAGTCTTCACAAGATTCTCTTAATGGAAAAAATTTCAATTCCCTGGAAGACTGTAAAAGGCACCTGGAACAGTTCTTTGCTCAAAAAGATAAAAGCTTTGGGAAGATGGAATTATGAAGTTGCCTGAGGCAGAAAGTAGCAGAACAAAAGCGTGAATACGTTGTTCAATAAAGTCTTGGTGAAAATGAAAAATGTGTCTTATTTTTACTTAGAAAACCGAAGGAGTGGGAAGCAGCCACATAGCACAGTGAGATCAGCTCGGTGCTTTGTGACCACCTAGAGGGATGGGATAGGGAGGGTGGGAGGGAGGGAGACACAAGAGGGAAGAGATATGGGGATATATGCATATGTATAACTGATTCACTTTGTTATAAAGCAGAAACTAACACACCATTGTAAAGCAATTATACTCCAATAAAGATGTTAAAAAAAAAACAAAACCAAAGGCACTTTTTGGCTCACCCAATATATATATATTTCTCTCTCTCCTTTCTGCCACTTTCATTAATCTGCACTTGGATATTACAAAGACATTCCAAACTCGGTACATCTAAAACTGTACTCAATATCTAATGATACCCAAACTATTCTCCCTCCTGACTCCCCAATTCAGAAAATAATACTTCCACCCACTCAGAAATGCACAAGCTAAAATTCAACATAAAACTTAAATCCACCCCCTCTCCCTAACTCCACATGTCTAATCAATCAACACCAGTCAATTCTGCTTCTAAATATCTCTATGTTCATCTGCCTCTGTCCCTACTCTCTCTGCTCTAGTTCAGACCACAACTATCTCCCACATGATTACCCCAAAATCCTATGACCTCTCAGCATTTGGCTCCTTGAATCATCCCACAGACTACATACAGAGGGGTTTTATTTTATATACGCAATTCTGACCTTGTTGTATAGCTTACAAGTACCTACATAATTGGGTCCTGATTACGTCTACTACACATTTCCTTCACATTTACCCTCCATGTTCACTGAATTTTACCCTCCAAGTTCACGGAAATTTTTTCACTTTCTCTACACAAAACAGTTCTTTCTCCTCCTTTTCTCTAGCTATTCCCTATTCATCTTTCAGAAACCAGCTTACAGGTTGCACCCCTGAGGAAGTCTTCCTTGACTCCTTACACTGGATTAAACGTCCCACCTATATAATCCCATAGCTCATAGCCCACCATAATATTGGCCACGTAATTTTCTGTCTCCCCTGACAGACTGAATGCTCCTTTAGGTCAGGGACCATTTTTATTGTTTTCTGTTGAAACACTAGCCCCTAGCAACGTGCCTGAAAAGCAGCAGCTCATCATTGAGTATTTACTGAATGAGTCTTATTAATACTGAAGGCTGAAAGGTTGTTGTCGGGTACAGCTAACCCTTCTCCGTGTCTCATAAACATCAGATTTCAAGCTTCTCGTCTCCAATGGTACTGGGGTTCCTTGGTGAGTTTAGGGTTCTGCTTTAAACTGATTTAAAAACCCACATAGGCTTCATACAACGCTAATCATAATTTACTAAATGCCTGATCAATTACATGGATTCCTTTTATTTCCAAAACACAAATTCCTACCAACTTCTTCAAGCTGACATAGAAGACCTTATCAACAGAATAGGTATAGTATGTTTTGAACTCTCTAAAACACAGAATGTGTTGTTTTTAGCCTATTTTCAACTATTCCAAATATTTCAAATATTTTTCTTCCTAGTTCAACTCTTTTCCCTCCTTGGATGAACCCCTAGTTCACCTCCTTCTCTTCTTTCCTCCTCCTCCCCCACCTCTAGCCTGCCCTTACTCTGCTGCCACTACCTTGAATGTCTTCATCCCTTGCAATTAATTTCTCATACTATCTTCAGAAAGACCACTCCAGCTCTTGACTTCTTCCTGCTTTCCATTCCTTGTTTTAAGAATATTTTTCAGCTCTCTCTCTGCTCCAAGAATAGAAACAGGTGCTGAGAAAACAATATTAAGTAATAGACTATATACCATGTAGGAGCTTGCATGTTGAGGAAGGGCGGTGGATAGTAATTAAATACATAGTTTTAATATAACGTTATAAGATACTACAGAAGGTGCTGAGGCAGCATCGAGAAGGGAAGGCCTTCTGAGCATGGGATGTAGAGGAATGGGAGAAGTCATTAAGAAAATTGTTCTACCTCCTTTCTCTGGATTCCTATAATAAAATACCATGTCACAGTCATTCTAGCACTTTCTGTGCCTAACATCTGTTGAGCATACCCATTATCTCATTTAATTCTCATTACCACACTATGAGTTACAACCACATAGACGCTACTATGGTCAGCATTTTAGGGTGAGAAGACAGACTAAGAAACACTGGGTCAATATCCAGGCTCTTAACTACAATGCAGCAAAATTCCAATCATCTGTGGCTGATACAAAATATACTGGGGAGAAGGGAAGGGGGTACATGTGTCACATGAATCCTAGGACAGTGACTAGGCACACAGTAAATTGTTTGTAGGCCTATTTTTATTTTTTAACAGCTTTATTCAAGTATAACTGCTTTACAATGTTGTGTTAGTTTCCGCTGTATAACAAAGTGAATCAGCTATACGTATACATATATCCCCACATCCCCTCCCTCTTGCGTCTCCTTCCCACCCTCCCTATCGCACCCCTCTAGGTGGACATAAAGAACCGAGCTGATCTCCCTGTGCTATGCAGCTGCTTCCCACTAGCTATCTATTTCACATTTGGTAGTGTATATATGTCAATGCTATGCTCTCACTTCGCCCCAGCTTATCCTTCCTCCTCCCCGTGTCCTCAGGTCCATTATCTACGTCTGTGTCTTTATTCCTGTCGTGCTCCTAGGTTCTTCAGAATCTTTGTTTTTTAGATTCCATATATATGTGTTAGCATACGGTATTTGTTCTTCTCTTTCTAACTTCACTCTGTACGACACACTCTAGGTCCATCCATCTCACTACAAATAACTCAATTTCATTTTTTTTTTTAATGGGTGAGGAACATTCCATTGTACATATGTGCCACATTTTCTTTATCCATTCATCTGTTGATGGACACTTAGGTTGCTTCCATGTCCTGGCTATTGTCAACAGTGCTGCAATAAACATTGTGGTACATGACTTTTTTTTTTGAATTATGCTTTTCTCAGGGTGTATGCCCAGTAGTGGATTGCTGGGTCACATGAAGTTCTATTTTCAGTTTTTTAAGGAACCTCCATACTGTTCTCCACAGTGGCTGTATCAGTTTACATTCCCACCAACAGTGCAAGACGGTTCCCTTTTCTCCACACCCTCTCCAGCATTTATTGTTTCTAGATTTTTTGATGATGGCCATTCTGACTGGTGTGAGGTGGTACCTCCCTGTAGTTTTGATTTGCATTTCTCTAATGATTAGTGATGCTGAGCATCCTTACATGTGTTTGTTGGCAATCTGTATATCTTCTTTGGAGAAATGTCTATTTAGGTCTTCTGCCCACTTTTGAATTGGGTTGTTTTTTTGATATTGAGCTGCATGAGCTGCTTGTAAATTTTGGAGATTAATGCTCTGTCAGTTGCCTCATTTGCAAATAGTTTCTCCCATTCTCAGGGTTGTCTTTTGGTCTTGTTTATGGTTTCCTTTGCTGTACAAAAGCTTTTGTTTCATTAGGTCCCATCTGTTTATTTTTGTTTTTATTTCCATTTCCACCCAGGAAGTGGGTCAAAAAAGATCTTGCTCTGATTTCTGTCAGAGTGTTCTTCCTATGTTTTCGTCTGAGAGTTTGATAGTGTCTGGCCTTACATTTAGGTCTTTGATCCATTTTGAGTTTATTTTTGTGTATGGTGTTAGGAAATGTTCTAATTTCACTCTTTTATATGTAGCTGTCCAGTTTTCCCAGCACCAGTTATTGAAGAGGCTGTCTTTCCTCCATTGTATATTTTTGCCTCCCTTATCAAAGATAAGGTGACCATATGTGCGTGGGTTTATATCTGGGCTCTCTATCCTGTTCCATTGATCTATATTTCTGCTTTTGTGCCAGTACCATACTGCCTTGATTACTGTAGCTTTGTAGTATAGTCTGAAGTCAGGGAGCCTGATTCTCCCAGCTCCATTTTTCTTTCTCAAGATTGCTTTGGCTATTCGGGGTCTTTTGTGTTTCCATACAAATTGTGAAATTTTTTGTTCTAGTTCTGTGAAAAATGCCATCGGCAGTTTGATAGGGATTGCATTGAATCTGTAGATTGCTTTGGGTACTATAGTCATTTTCACAATGTTGGTTCCTCCAATCCAAGAACATAGTATTTCTCTCCATCTGTTTGTATCATCTTTAATTTCTTTCATCAGTGTCTTATAGTTTTCTGCATACAGGTCTTTTGTGTCCTTAGGTAGGTTAATCCTAGGTATTTTATTCTTTTTGTTGCAATGGTAAATGGGAGTGTTTCCTTAATTTCTCTTTCATATTTTTCATCATTAGTGTATAGGAATGCAAGAGATTTCTGTGCATTAATTTTGTATCCTGCTAGTTTACCAAATTCATTGATTAGCTCTAGTACTTTTCTGGTAGCATATTTAGGATTCTCTATGTATAGTACCATGTCATCTGCAAACAGTGACAGATGTACTTCTTTTCCAATTTGGATTCCTTTTATTTATTTCTCTTCTCTGATTGCTGTGGCTACCACTTCCAAAACTATGTTGAATAATAGTGGTGACCCAATATCCTTGTCTTGTTCCTGATTTTAGAGGAAATGGTTTAAGTTCTTCACCATTGAGAACAATGTTGGCTGTGGGTTTGTCATATATATGTTGAGGTAAGTTCCCTCTATGCCTACCCTCTAGATACTTTTTATATAAATCGGTGTTGAATTTTGTCAAAAGCTATTTCTGCATCTATTGAGATGATCATATGGTTTTTATCCTTCAATTTGTTAATATGGTGTATCACGTTGATGCGTATATGGAAGAATCCTTGCATTCCTGGGATAAACCCCACTTGATCATGGTATCTGATCCTTCTAAAGTGCTGTTGGATTCTGTTTGCTAGTATTTTGTTGATGATTTTTGCATCTATGTTGATCAGTGATATTGGTCTGTAGTTTTCTTTTTTTGTGACATCTTTGTCTGGTTTTGGTATCAGGGTGATGGTGGCCTCGTAGAATGAGTTGGGGAGTGTTCCTCCCTCTGCTGTATTTTGGAAGACTTTGAAAATGTTAGGTGTTAGCTCTTCTCTAAATGTTCGATAGAATTCGCCTGTGAAGCAACCTGGCCCTTGGGCTTTCGTTGGTTGGAAGATTTTTTTTTTTTTTTGCTGTACGCGGGCCTCTCACTGTTGTGGCCTCTCCCACCATGGAGCACAGGCTCCAGATACGCAGGCCCAGCGGCCATGGCTCATGGGTCCAGCCGCTCCACGGCATGTGGAATCTTCCTGGACCGGGGCACGAACCCATGTCCCCTGCATCGGCAAGCAGACTCTCAACCACTGCGCCACCAGGGAAGCCAGGGAAATTTTCAACTATAATCTCTTCAAATATTTTCTCAGTCCATTTTTCTCCTCCTCTTCTGGGACCCCTATAATTCAAATGTTGGTGCATTTAATGATATCCCAGAGGTCTCTGAGACTGTCCTCAATTCTTTTCATTCTTTTTTCTTTATTTTGCTCTGAGGTAGTTATTTCCACTATTTTGTCTTCCAGGTCATTTATCCGTTCTTCTGCCTCAGTTATTCTGCTATTGATTCCTTCAAGAGAATTTTTAATTTCATTTATTGTTTTGTTCATCATTGTTTGTTTGCTCTTCGGTTCTTCTAGGTCCTTGTTAAACGTTTCTTGTATTTTCTCCATTCTATTTCCAAGATTCTGGATCATCTTTACTATCATTACTCTTAATTCTTTTTCAGGTAGACTACTTATTTCCTCTTCACTCGTTTGGTCTGGTGGGTTTTTACCTTGCTACTTCATCTGCTGCGTATTTCTCTGTCTTCTCATTAAATTACTGTGTTTGGGGTCCCCTCTCTGCAGGCTGCAGGTTCATAATTCCCACTGTTGTTGATGTCTGCCCCCAGTGGGTAAGGTTGGTTCAATGGGTTGTGTGGGCTTCCTGGTGGAGGGGACTGGTGCCTGTGTTGTGGTGGGTGGGGCTGGATCTTGTCTTTCTGATGGGCATGACCATGTCCGGCGGTGTGTTTTAGGGTGTCTGTGAACTTAGTATGATTTTAGGCAGCCTCTCTTCTATTGGGTGGGGTTGTGTTCTTGTCTTGCTAGTTGTTTGGCATGGGGCGTCCAGCACTGGAGCTTGCTGGCCGTTGGGTGGAGCTGGGTCTTAGCGTTGAGACAGAGATCTCTGGGAGATCTCTCACCGACTGATATTACGTGGGGCCAGGAGGTCTCTGGTGGACCAAGGTCCTGAACTTAGCTTTCCGTCCTTAGAGGCTCAGGCCTAACACCAGGCCAAGCACCAAGACCCTGTCAGCCACACAGCTCAGAAGAAAAGGGGAAAAAAAGAAAGAAAAAATAAATAAAATAAAATATTAAACTAAAAAAATTGAGTAATTAAAAAAAACAGAGAGCAGCCAAACTAATAAACAAATCCAACAATAACAAGCACTAAAAATATACTAAGATAAACATAAAAATCAGAAGCAAGTCAGTTGCAGACATCAAACCCCTAGTCTCAAAGT
The DNA here is from genome assembly GCF_005190385.1 of Monodon monoceros. NCBI lineage: Eukaryota > Metazoa > Chordata > Mammalia > Artiodactyla > Monodontidae > Monodon > Monodon monoceros. The sequence goes on along the minus strand of NW_021703768.1, from coordinate 139,028,214 downwards.
CCACCACCTCAATTTTGAGTTGATTCATTGCCTATTCAGGTATTCCACAGATGCAGGGTACCTCAAGTTGATTATGGGGATTTAATTCGCTGCTCCTGAGGCTGCACGGAGAAATTTCCCTTTGTCTTCTTTGTTCGCACAGCTCCTGGGGTTCAGCTTTGGCTTGGCTGCACCTCTGCTTGTAGGTTGTCCTCAGGCTTCTGTTCCAACCCAGAGAGGAGAGGGTTAAAGCAGCGGCTCATTAGGGAGCTCTGGCTCACTCAGGCGGGGGGGTGGGGGTGGGGGTGGGGGTGGGGGGGTGGTTACAGTAGTCATAATTGGAATGCGGGAAAAGCCTGTGGCGGCAGAGGCCAGCGTGACGTTGCAACAGCCCGAGGCGCGCTGTGTGTTCTCCCAGGGAAATTTTCCTTGGATCACGGGACCCTGGCGGTGGCGGGCTGCACAGGCTCCCGGGAGGGGAGGTATGGGAGTGACCTGTGCTTGCACACAGGATTCTTGGTGGCTGCAGCAGCAGCGTTAGCATTTCACACCCAATTCTGCTGTCCAAGCTGATAGCCGCGGCTCGCACCTGTCTCTGGAGCTCGTTTAGGTGGTGCTCTTGCTTGCAGGCCCTTTTTTTTTTTTGGCTCTTATATATTTGGACCAAGGATAATCAAGCTCAGGGGTAGAAATGAAATCCACAGCTTCTAATCTCCCACTCCACTATGTTCACACATCAGACCTAGATTTTTTTTCTCTCTTGTTGTACATTTATTTGTTTTGTTTGAATTGGGGGTAGGCATGTGTTTATTTAATAGAGGAAAGTCTCTCAGGAAGAAGGAAGAAATACTACAGTACTTGCTCCTGTAGGAAATAAACCCAGATGTGAGAATTTGCTATCATTCCCCCCATTTTTATTAGAAAAAAAGAGTCTCTCTCTTGCCTTTCTCAGTGTGGACAATGAGGCATTCAGGCCAGCCCATGGGTTCCCCCATCCTCTGTGCACACCAACCAGGCAAGGCTACTGTCCAACTGCCCTTCTGATACTTCTCTCGCTGTTTGCATGAAAGAAAAGCTTGAAATAAAATTTACTCTTTGCTCTCAGCAAGAACTAATACTCATCAAATGCCCTGGTCAAACACAATAAAATCATACTGTGTAAGGAAATTGCTTTTGTAATTGATTTACTAGTTTTCATACAGGAAAAGGCATTTCAGTAGCATTTTCATTAAATTGCTTGTCTACAACAACCAAAAAATATCTAGTTTTCAGTTTTTAAAGACCCAGTCCCTCTGTCATTTGGATTTTTTTTTTTTTTTAGTAATAGAATAAGGAAAAATACTAAACCCCACGGTGTGCTGTACGGTAAATAAAAGATCTAGACATGTCCTTCATGGTAGCAAAGTTTAGAATTAGAGATTATTTCTAGGGAAGACAGTGCTTTTGTTTTTGTTGTCTTAGGTTGGAAGATAGAAAAATAAAGTGACAAAGGAGTAGTCTGGCTTTGTTTATTTTTTAAAAATGCCATAACCCAGTCCCCAGGAGGGTCCAGTAGTCAAAAACCGAATTCAACTGCTCAGATTCTACTCCACAGGACCCTGTATGTCACCCAAGGCACCATGATGAGCCCATAAGCACCAATAAAAAGCTTTTAAAATATACTCGATTCAAAAGAGATCAAGGTAATGAACTGGATCCAAGTTTCCTATTGGTGAAATTACTTGACATAAAACCAAACCACAGAGCCTTTGGCTAAAAATCTGTATACAGTCATTTCCATATTAAATTGTAAGCACCCTAAGGACAAGGTCTGTATGTATGTGCAGCTGTGTCCCCAGGGCCAAGCACAGAATGTGATTCACAATTAATATATACCTTTTGAGTAAATAAACAAATTTTAATTTCCCATTGAATCAAATAAAAAGTGTCTTTGAATGGATGTCAAAACAATGCCTTTCAGGCTTCCCTGGTGGCGCAGTGGTTGAGAGTCCGTCTGCCGATGCAGGGGACACGGGTTCGTGCCCCGGTCCGGGAAGATCCCACATGCTGCGGAGCGGCTGGGCCGGTGAGCCATGGCCGCTGAGCCTGCGTGTCCGGAGCCTGTGCTCCGCAATGGGAAAGGCCACAACAGTGAGAGGCCCGCGTACCGCAAAAAAAAAAAAAACAACAACAATGCCTTTCACCATTAACCTTTCAGGGGGGAAATCTTCCCAAGCTCCCACTTGAATCTACCATTTTAGGGTGCATCAAAGGAAAGGAAAGAGATTTGGGAGCCAGGGCAGAAAAATAAAATAGCAATAGTAGAAAGAAAAGCTATAGGAAATGGAAAGATGTCACTTGGCATGATCGGATCAAAAGCTTGAGCTCCACATTCCAAATGGCAATCTTAGCTTACCTTTAAATATAAATACTGTGGGTGACTACATTTGGTAGGCACTACAAGAAACCAGGCAAAGTAAAAAATGTTTCCTTTGGACAAACTAGAGTATTGCAGGAAACGCACTTGACATGTTGACACAACTTGAGAGCATTCATTTACCCAACAAATATTTAGAGACCTACTTTTTGCTAAGTACTGTGCTAAGTGCTGTGGATTGAACAGTGAACACACAGTGTGCATCTGAGATTTTTTTTAAGGTCCTAAATTAATTTAAGAATCTGATATACAGACCCTCTCCCTGGGGAAAAAAACAGAAGAAACAAAATCACACATGTACATGTTTTACATACATTTTCAAGGAAGTTGTAGAACAACCAAAGCCAATTCACATACCCAGAGTATATACAGGTATAGCAACCTACCGATTCCACTGCCCTCTGCCCAACCAATGATCTAACATGCTGCTGTATTTTGTCTTTTTGCATTTAAATTAAATTCAGGTTATGTACTGGACAGAAACCTCTTGATTAGAACAGAGGCTCAAAAAGGCAGGGCAAGATGGCAGGTGATCTCAGCCCCTTCCCAATCTTAGAGAGCTTCCTGAAGTAGTAGCTTGTAGAAATTAAGTACATCATTTTAATATATTTTTTAGAAACCTCCCCTAACTTGATTTATCAACTTAGAGCACTTTCTATTTGAAAGGTCTTACTCATTTAAAACACTTGCATTTTCAATATGTGGATAAAAAGCCAGATATGATACAGAGAAAAATCAAGCCGAGGTGTCCCATTCCACATAGAAAGAGAATGTCAGGTGGACATTTAAAATACTTATTTGCAGAAACGAATCTTTGGCTTTTTTAAAATTAATTATCCTGGTCTCACTTTCTTTATGTATTTTAATTCATGGATTACAGGAATTAAAAACTGAATAATATGTAGATGTCACCTAGAGGTGCTAAACCAATTCTCCTCCTTAGAATTGCCTGTCTAAATAAGAATGACACTAACTTTAGCATTTTCTCTCTGATTAGAGACACTATAGATCTGCAGTCTGCTCCACGCAATATAAATCAATAAAGAATAATTTTCCAGGCAGTAAGTCAATTGTCAGTTCACAGACCCTAATACCCCTGTGCAGGATTTATTGAAAAAATGAATGGCAGTCTTGTTACGAGATGTACAGCATGCTTTATAGGGACATAATAGTGTAAGCCCCAGACTATTACATTCACTACCGTGAGGGATCCAACAGACCTAACCCTTTCCTTTCCATGGAACACACACTTAAATGGATTTTCTAATGACAATATGAAAAAACTTAGACGATTAAAAGAAAACACATCTCTGGAGTGGGAGGGTATGTCAATCTTGGGGACACCATAACACCTTGGCTGGGACTTTCTGCACTTTGGGTGTGGTAGACCGGAAAAGTTAATATTCCAAATCTCTGCCATCCAACAGATTATTCACTAGCCACATGGGGGTTTGGAGTTCTTATGATATGGCTAGTCCAAGCTGAGATGTGCTTTAAGTAGAAAACAAACATTAGATTTCAAGGACTTAGTACAAAACAAAAAACATAAAATATCTCATTAATCATTTTTATACTGATACGTTGAAATGGTAAATATTTGGTTATATTAGGTTAAATAAAATACATTATTAAATTAATTCAACTGTGTATCTTTTTTATGGGGCAACAAGAAAATGTAAAAGTAAATATGTGAGTCACATACTATTTCTATCTTACAACACTCTTCCACACAGTAACTGATTGAAAAATTGTAGCACTATAGGTCAACGATGAACTAGCAAATCCTCAGAGGATCAAATAGTTAAGTAAGGGAATGACAAAATGAGACTCCACTTTGAGGAGGAGAACAATACATGGGTTTTCTGAAGAGGTGGGGAGAAGACAATAGCCAGAAGTTCATGGGTGGGAGGGGGGAGGTCCCCACAGGTCATTTGGTAACTAACATTATTATTTAAAGTGCTTGGCCAATGAAACTAGAGAACATGAAAGAAGAGAAATGTCAGACCTACCAATGGCTACAAAACCAGATTTCAGCTAATGAGAAGTACAGGAAAGAGTAAGCCAGGAAAAGTTTGATTAATGCCCTATTAAGATATTTTAAGTCTGCTTGTACCAAAAGTTATCTTTGGTTCAACAGTGACAAGCACTCTCATTCATTACTAGATGCCCAGAACCTTGCACAGGGCCTTACTCTAGAAAACACTCAACAAATACTTGGCAAATGAATGAATGAAATGATTAAATAGAAAAAAAAAAAAAAGACCTAATGAACCTAAAGCATCATTCAAGTGCAAGAAAAAAAAGTATATTAATTTGTCTACTGCACTAAACTAGAAACGTGGAGCAGAGTGGAGAGACTGGAACGCTAGACAATGACAAAGAATTACTGAGAAAATGGTGGATAAAGATGGAAAGATTTTTAGACCTAAGAGTAAGGATAAATTAAAACGTATACTAGCATTAGTAATCATAAAACAGGGGAAGGTAAACAAGGATTAGAAGATGTAAAGAGTTATAGGATCTAAGACAATTTCTACCATTCTGTGGCTGGGTGAGGCAAGTCATAGCTTTTTGAGTCTTGAATTTTGAATGTATATAATGAAGCTTCAGAATTAATTCTAAAATTCTGGTAGTCTGTAATATGAACAATATGGGGAAAAATCAAAGAATGCAACTAACCATTCCCAAACCCTCAGGAAGTTCTTTGACAGGTTTAACGTCAAGGAGAAAAATGCATGTAAACTTCAGTGCTTCTCAACTAGGGATGATCTTGCTCCCCGGGGACGTTTGGCAATGTCTGGAGATGTTGTGGGTTGTCACTACTTAGGGAGTACTACTAGCATCTAGCGGGTAAAACCAGAAATGCTGCTAAATATCCTATAATACACAAGACAGCATCCCCAAACAAAGAATTACCTGGTGCAAATCATCAATAGTGCAATGTATTGAAACCCCAATCTACAGTAATACAGAAATAGTATTTACAGAGCCAATGAAATGAGCCAAGAAAATACCAGAAATTTCAAAGCACTGCAGTGATAGGACAAAAGAGCTGTGTAAGTCTTAGGCTTAAAAACATGGAATAACACCTAAATTCATCATTCACCCTTGCTTCTCCTCTCTCAATATCACTTCAGAAGTTCTGCTAGAATTTTTCTTAAGAAATCATCATCTCTAAAACAAATACCATACGCTAACACATATATATGAAATCTAAAAAAAAAAAAAAAGGTTCTGATGAACCTAGGGGCAGGACAGCAATAAAGATGCTGATGTAGAGAAAGGACTTGAGGACCTGGGGAGGGGGAAGGGTAAGCTGGGACAAAGTGAGAGAGTGGCATGGACATATATACACTACCAAATGTAAAATAGATAGCTAGTGGGAAGCAGTCGCATAGCACAGGGAGATCAGCTAGGTGCTTTGTGACCACCTAGAGGGGTGGGATAGGGAGGGTGGGACGGAGACACAAGAGGGAGGGGGTATGGAGATATATGTATACGTATAGCTGATTCACTTTGTTATACAGCAGACACTAACACAACATTGTAAAGCAATTATACTTCCATAAAGATGCTAACAAAAAAAAAGCAATCATATCTCTAAGAAAATGAGAAAAATAATTCAAATTTGTAGGGGAGATGTATGTGCATTTTATGTAGAGGAAGTAAAAATTATGCTTTATTCTATTATGAATAAAAAGACATCATAAATTTAGACTTGGTTTATTTCTTTATGCTTAATAAAGCCTTCATGTGAGTACCTGAACAGAAAGTAGACAGAAAGTGTAACCATTAAAATATTTACCCTTCCAAGTAACCTAAAGCAGTTAGCAATATAGGCCTAATTATCTTCTCAGATTTTCAGCTATCACATGAATTTGTAGTCCTACTACACTTGAAAAATAAAGAACACGTTCAATACCAAATTTAAATCTACTGCTTTAAAAATACCTTCCTTTGGGCTGCAAACTATAATCAAGTATTCTGTATCACCATGAGTTTTAGTACATTAATATGATATAAAGTATGCTTGAAGATATAGTCATGATTTTTAATAATTGCAACTCTCAGAAACTAAAAGCCAGAAGCATTTGACTTTTACCTTCAAATATCCTCACTCAAATCAGTTAAAATACTGTCTGAACCAGCATAAGGGGGTCTACAGTAAGATATCAGAAACAATCATCATTTTTTAAAAGAATTCTGCTATTAAGGTTTGATATGTTACTCTTCCCAGGTAAGATATTTTTATTTTGATAGGAATTTATTAATAATGTACTTAAAAAGAACTCTAGTGATGTTATATTTCCAGGGACCCAGGGACCCAGAGCTGGAAAGCACATATGTTTATGTGTGCGTGGGAGTGGGCATTGAGGGACAGGAAGACTTTTTGGAGTATATTACCATTTTCATTTCCTGAAGCTGCTATAACCAACTGCCACAAATTTTGTGGCTTAAAACAACAGAAATTTGTTATTTGCAGTTATGGAGTCTAGAAGTCTGAAATCAAGATGACAGCAGGGTTGGTTCCTGCCAGGCGCTCTAAGGAACAGTCTGCCCCAGGCCGCTATCCCAGATTCTGGTGCTTGCTGGCATTCCTCGGTACTCCTTGGTTTGTAGCATCATTTAACCCTAGTATCTGCCTCCACCATGGCTTTCTTCTCTATGTCTCTGCTTCCTCTGTGCCTGAGTGTCTCTCTACGTGTCCTCTGCTCTTATAAGGGCAACAGTCACTGGGTTTCGGTCCACTCTAACTGCAAGATGATTTCACCTCTAGATCCTTAACTAATTATAACTGCAAAGACCCTATTTCCAAACCCATTCTGAGGTCCTGAGTGGACATCAACTTTGGGAGGACACTATTCAACCCATTACACTCACCATACCTTACCTACGGTCAACTATTTTATTTAAATAGTTAAATAAATGCTTCTGTCTGTGTCACCCTCTCTCATTTTCCTTATGGTGCCAAGCCTGAAATTATATACAGATAACCCTTCCCAAGTACCTACTGTGTCATCATCTAAAAAACGGCACTGCCATCAACAGATGTCAATGAAAGAATCCAAACTGACTTGGAATAAAATGGACCATGTAACAGTTTGGGCTTTTTCAGAAAATACCTGGGAATGTTAGAGAAGCAGTTTAACTTCTTAAGGTCTGTGTCATCAGGAAGACAAAATGAATTAACCACGATACCATGATTCTAGTTCTTCCACTGAATAGCTATTTGAGCACAGCCAAATTACCCAGTCTCAGGTCCTGTATTTGTAAAACCAGAATAATGTAGTGTTGAATTTAATGATAAAATAAAACTCCTGTATATGAATAAGCCTACCACAGTAAATGCAGTAGGTTAGTTAGATCTTTTGTTTGGCCAGCACAGTGGACTTTATTTTTTATTTGAATTTAAGTGACTTTAAGCAGAGAAGGCATTCTCCAATTTGCCCCAGACACCACACTTCACGGCCTTAACCTGGGTTTACCTGTCCTAGGAAGCCTTTGAGTTTATTACTACAATGTAGACACATAGCAAATATTCAATAAATGAGATTGATATCAGAAGCTACCTGTCCCAATACTGACCATCCAATTTAGCAACAGGGAATTCACTACCTAGAGAGGGAGCTAATTCCATTTTTTAAAAATAACTCAATTTTCTGGTAAATTCTTCCATCTATTATTTCTGTAAGTTTTATTTACTGACCTTTGTTTTCACTCCTAAAACAATATTAAATAAATCTAATCAACTGTCTTTCATTTATGAACACATCTAGTGTGACTCCCCAATACATGAGATCATTTCTATGACAGCATTCAAAGGCATAATTGTAAATTACAATTAGTATACACCATTGAACCATTCATCTCACTGCTGTCAAAAATTGCCCAAGGAAATTTTCACGCCACGAGGTGATTACACTTCAAGCTAATAAATAATCAGCCTTCCTTTAGTTTTTTGACTTTGTAAGATATTATGGGAAAACCCCAATTAATTATTCCCAATGTTTATATGCAAAAGGACAGAAATATACCCTTGTGTGTATTTAACAAAGGCTCTCCTTCTTCTAATTTTCTTGGGCCCAAGGATCATAGAATAAGACTAATGGGCAATTTTCCTTCTTACAAAAATAATATTTAAAGCAAACTTAACCTTCAAATTTAGCAGTTGGCTGTGGTAAGCTTCCCCCAACCCCTCCCCTCCAGGCCACCTTTCCAGCTCCAGAAGCCCTACAGAAAAGCTTGATGTTTGGAAGTACACTGAAAATGCTAGCTTGAAACTACTGACAAATGGTCATATATCAGGAGTCTGGAGAATTTGACAGGGACTTTGCATCAGCCCTGGTATTGCTGGTATTTAGAATGCATGAGAAAGAAATCACCTTGGACAGCAACTTCTCATGCAAAGGCTATAATTGCCAAGTGACCAGATGTCAATATAGTCAGCTCTCTGCAATGGCTATGGGAATTCTATGGCATCTGGAATGCTGAGATTTACTTATCTTGCTGATGGTAAAATAAACTACTGTCACCAAGCCCTTTGATATTTAGGCCCTGTAGGAGCTAATTCTCATTAAAGATATGGCAATCTGAAGTGCCCAAAACATTAACAATTGGTAATGGGAGAGACAAGAATGCCATTGCCGGTAATTTCCAAAGTATGTCACGTTTACATTTCTTTTCTATTCCTCTACTCTAACCCAATGCTAAACTTACCCAAATAATTCTCTGATTAAGGAAATGGTTGCATTTAAAAGCTTTTAAAGCACAAGTCTTTGAAGTTAGTTGGAGTATATTAATCTATCAATCATAAATCAAGAAAATATTTTCTGTATGCAAAAGGGTTTTTAATTTTTTTTTAGAAACCTACACATAAACTACACATACATTGTATATAAATTCAGCAAAGCAGCAGAAAAAAAGAATTTGAAAAATCACTCGTAATCAATCTTGACCATCAGAGATGTAAGAGGTGATAAAATTTTGGATTTTGCACAGTACCTTTCAGACAACCAAAGACGTACAGTGATGGAAAATAAGATGGTTATCAACCTCATATGGCATGAGTACAGTTCTATTCAAGGCAGCATTTTCAACAATCATTCTATCCAACTGGACACTCTGCCATCAGGTCAGCCTTAAGAATTTCTCCTACACTGGTGAAATGAATATACTCTCAAAACTTCCTGAATCTTGTTTTCATGTAATTCCTCATTTATTTAGAATGGTTAATAAAATTAGCCTACACCGTGACCAAATTTTATTACATGCAATAACTAAACCCATATAACTCATATTTTAAACTCCTCATGTTTAAAAAATCCAGTTCAATAATGTGAGTTTGTTCCAACTTAACATTTGATACTCAAAACACTTACCTAGTTTTTTAGAACAAGAGACCCTTATTAGGCAAATATAGGTGAATATAATCAAATATATTTTATGAGATTTTAAAGACATTAAAACAATAAATGCATTGTCATAGTAGCATTTCTCAAAGAAGAAAAAGAGAAAGATATATTTAACCAAAATTATTCCTCACTTCCAGTGTGCTGATGAGCTGTGAAAATGCCAAAGGGTGAAATTAAAGGATTAAAACAAGTGACTAAAAAAAAGTTGGTAATTGTAGTTAAGAAGTTATAGGCTTTCAGAAAATTATGTATCTTACAGTTCAAAACTTCCAGTCAGTAAGTCAAAGAGAAGATGAATCAACCCTAAAATGGTATTAAATAGTATTTAATAAATATCAACATTGGATAAGAGATAGTAGAATAATCAAGGGCCCCAGCAGCAAGATAGCAGGCTAGGACTGGAAAAGGAGGATCAAAGGTGAAAGATGGGGTATCTCCTATAATGCGTACAGTCTCTGAATATGAAGAATATCATACTCAAAGGAGTCAAAAACTTATGTCCACACAAAAAGCTGCATACAAATATTCATAGCAGCTTTATTCAAAATTGGAAAGCAACCAATATGTCTTTCAGTAGATGAACAGATGAACTGTGGTACATCCAGACAACAGAATATTATTCTGCTAAAAAGAAGTGAGCCATCAAGCAATGGAAAGACATGGAGGACCTTACATGCATATTACTAGGTGAAAGAAGCAGTCTATAAAAGCTACATACTGTACGATTCCAATATATGATGTTGGGAAAAGGCAAAGCTATGGAGACTAAAAAAAACTGGTTTTGGTGGTTGCCAGGGATTGGGGGAGGGAAGGATGAATAGGCAAGAGACACAGAAGGTTTTTCCTAAAAAAAAACTGAAACTTTTGCTTTCCGGATCAAGTACGAGACTGGAGAGGTTGTCCTCCGTGGTTCTGTGTGCCACGGTCAACGGAGCAACCAGGCCCGGAGGGGCTGGGGACGTGGCCCAAACCCACCAGCCAACCTAGCGCCCGAGCGCCCAGATCCAGCCTCCGCCTGAGCCCCATCTTGGTCCTCAGCCTTCGACACGTTTCTGTTTCCCCCTCCCCCCAGTTCCGTCAGGAAGTCGGAACCTCCAGATCTGCTTCTCTGTACAGGGCTGTCGGTGATCCGGCTGGAGACCCTGAGGTAAACCAGCATCAGTCTAGGGGCCTTGGTGCCCTGACTCGGATCCCTGGATTCAAGGAACCTGAAGACACACATCCCAGCTATTCCCGTGAACCTGCCCAAGATCTCAAATACCTCTTCAAGAAGGTGATCCCCAAGCCAAGTGACAACCGCATTAATAAGTAACTCATCTTGTTGCTCCTGCCAGAAGCCTGGAACTAAAATCTGCAATGCACCGGCTGTTGACATCACCGCCATTACCCCGAATTCTAACTGCGAAGACGAAATAGGCAATGCCACCTATTGGTGCCCCCAAGATCAGCCGGCCAGTGGGATGTGTGTCTCCTGGACAGGCCTGGAGCCAAGCATCTGACACACATCTTCCCCGCGTGTGATACATGTTTTTTGCCTCTCGAAAGCCTTCAAAAAGACTCATACGCCCTTATTCAATGGTGGGATCCTGTCCTCCAACTGCACCAGAACCCCCTTGGGCAGACCCTCTACTGAAGTGGTTTAATTCCACAACAGTATGTCAGGCATGTGCCCCTCCCGGACATCTACTTCTTTGTGGTCCAGACATAAACTGAATGCCCTCTTCAAAAAACCCCAATCCCTCTTCCCCTTTCCTGGGATTAGCTGTAGCCTTTCCTTGTATAGACAATGCTCTGTTTAAAGGACAATGTAACGCTAGGCCAACTGAGTAACCAAACAAACACAGGTATTACCATCTATAACATCACCCACCGCTGGGGCAAAAGGGCAATTGGCCTCCTTTCAGCAGGAAATGGAGCTGCTGTTGGTTGGTTTGGTGGCCCCTTGGGGAGGCTTTGTTTATCACGAAGTGTTGTTCCACAATCTTTCAGATGCCCTGTCTGTCCTGAGTGAATCCACAGGGAACGCACTCATCAGACTCTCATTGTCTCTAAGTTCCTTGGCTAATAAAGTGATGGCTAATAGACTGGCCTTGGACTTCCTCCTAGCCAAACGAGGAGTATGTGCAGTTATCAATAAGACATGTTGCACCTACATCAATAACACTGGGGTAGTAGAAAAGGACATCAAGAACATGTGACCAAGCCAAATGGCTTCATTCCTTCGGACAGGGTAACCCAAGCACTGACTATCTAGACTGCAATTAAGGAGATGTTACCAAGTGTGACCTGGTTCTTACCCCCTGCTTGAGCCTCTAGTTGCCATAATCCTTTTACTGAACTTTGGTCCCTGCCTTTTTAATCTGCTTGTTAATTTTGTTTCTTCCCAGCTGCAACAATTCCACATCAAGATGATGGTGATGCAGGTATTCCAGCCACTCCCTGACATAGATCCTACCAGAATAACAGCAGAAGTCACCCTGGGGCCCCTGGATAAGACAGGGCAAGAGTTCTGTGGCCCCAGTTAGGTAGGGTCCACGAGCCCAGTGCCAGACTGAAGAAGCTGAAGACAGACCTCCACCCCTCATCCTCCCAATAAAGAGTTCTTGGGGTCCACATTGCTCAGGGGAGATTTGAGGTAAGAGATAGGTGGGCCCCAGGCTGAGCACCTGCAACCGTTCTCCTGCTGACACTTCAAGATAAGGTATAGCAGGAGCTTTGGGCCCTGACTGGGTGGAAGACAAAGCGACCACAATTTTCTCATTCTTGTGGTCAAGGGGATTTTTCCAGCCCAACACATCTGTTTCACAGTCTTGGGCTCTTCTGGATTCTTGGTGTTGCTGGATTCTTTCCTCCAAGAAGACATCTCTAAGTCTGTCTGAAGTGCCTATTAGCAATAAAGCAAAGGTGGTGAGTTGAAAAAAAAAACCCTGAAACTTTCATAATACTGCAATGGTGGATATATGCCATTATACATTTAAACGTATAGAATTTGCAACACCAAGAATGAAGTCTAGGGCTTCCCTGGTGACGCAGTGGTTGAGAGTCCGCCTGCCGATGCAGGGGACACGGGTTCGTGCCCTGGTCCGGGAAGATCCCACATGCCGCGGAGCGGCTGGGCCCGTGGGCCATGGCCGCTAAGCCTGCGCGTCCAGAGCCTGTGCTCCGCAATGGAAGAGGCCACAACAGTGAGAGGCCCCCATACCGAAAAAAAAAAAAAAAAATGTAGTATGATGTTTATAATATACTTAAAAGTATGACAAAAATATCACAAAGGCAGGGAGTCAAAAATGAAAGTATACTATTGTAAGGTTCCTACATGACATGTGAAGTGGCATAATATTACTTGAAGGTAGACTGTGATGAGTCAAATATGGATGCCACAAATTCTAAAGCAACCATTAGGAGAACATGCAAAGAATCATAGCTAGTAACAAAGGAGACAAGAGGGAATCATAAACACTACCCAATTATTACCAAAGAAGGCAGGGGAAAAAAGAGAGAGAAAAGGCAAGAAAGCACATGTGGGAAAATAGCAATATGGTAGATTTAAATTTTATTGATCATCACAGAAAATATAAATGTTCTAAACACTTAAAAGACAAATATTGTTCAGATTGGATACAAAGCAAAATCCAATTACGTGCTTCTTTTGGAAATGCACTTCAAATCTAAAGCACTAATGGGTTAAAAGCAGTGATAAAATAGACACATACCATGGTAACAGTAATCAAAAATAAGGTGGAGGGGGTGACATGAGCATCACTGCATCATAAGACACTTTGCTCCCTTTCTCTGTCCCCTTCAATATACACCCAGTAAAACGTCCATAACATCATAAAGGTTCTTCTGCCCAACATACACTGGAGAAGTCCACACATGTGCACATCTAAAGATGGGTGGAATGGAACACACAGAGGAAGCAGAAGGCGGCAACAACAGAGGCGATGCTGAGGATCCCATCCCCCTCCCCCAGCACAACGGGTGACCCTGTGGCCCCTGAGAACCCAGGAGTAGCAGGGGAGGCCGTGCATACAACTCTAGTCCCCTGACTGCAGCAGCACACTCCACTGCTGAGGACAGGGCAAGAGAGGCAGCATGGCCTCTCACTCCATCCCTCTAGCTGCAAAGGCACCTGCGACTCCAGCCCCTACACCCAAGAGGCGGTGCCCATGAACCTAACAAACCTGGATATGGTAGAGGCAGAGTCCATGACCCAGGCTACCCCTGAGGCAGTGCAGGCGCCCACCATCTGGGCACCCCAGGAAGCTGCACCAGCAACAGCAGCAACACTGGCTACAGCAAGGCAGAAGCCAGCCCGAAGGCACAAGAAGCAACAGTAAGGGCACAGGGCAAGAACTCTGGCAGAGGCAGTGGAGGGTGGAAAGAACGGATTATCGAAGAGCGATACAACCAGAGGCAGCTCAGGTAGGAGAAACCAAAAACTTGTGCTATAGCGCCACCTACTGAAAAACAAAAGAAGGGCCTCTAAATACTAACCTTGAATTTTTACAATCAAGTAAAAAAGCTTTATCTAAAGAAGCGAAGTGTTTGCTACTTCAAATGCAACAGCAGAGGAACAACTCATGAAGTGCCACGAAAATCCACAGTAACACTAAATCACAAAAAGAAAATGACAATTCAAAAGCCAAAGTCATGGAATAGAGTGATCTAACAGAGAATTCAAAATAGCTGTCATGAAGAAATGCACAAGCTACAAAAAACTCAGAAAGGCAGTTTGAGGAGCTCAGGGATGAAATTAGTAAACAGAAGGAAAACTTTACCAAAGAGATTTAAATCTAAAAGAGAACCAACAGAAATTCTGAGGCTGAAGATGCAATAAATGAGATAACACATTAGAGAGCACTGGAAATAGAGTAGACCATATGGAAGAGAGAATTAGCAAGCCTGAAGATACAAATCTAGAAATGATCCTGGTAGAAAAGGAGAGAGAATTAAGATCTAAAAGAAATGAGGATATCCTAAGAGATCTATCCAGCACTTTTAGGAAGGGCAACATAAGGCTAATGGGTATCCTAGAAGGAGGAGAGAGGGAGAAGGACATAGAGAGTTTATTTAAAGAAATAATAGCTGAGAACTTCCCATACCTGGAGGAACTGCATCTACAGGTCAATGAAGTTAAGAGAAAACCTATTAAGAAACCTTAATGCAAAAAGACCTTTTCCAAGACACATTATATGAAAACTGCCAAAAGTCAACAACAAAGAAAAAATTTTAAAGGCAGCCACAGAAAAAAAGGATGGTAAACTACAAAGTAACCCCCATTACGCTATCAGCAAACTTCTCAACAGAAATTCTATAAGTCACAAGGGAGTGTAATAACATTCTCAAAATACTGAAAGATAAAACTGTCCACAAAAAACACATACTCTTTCCAGCACAGTTATCATTCAGATATGAAGGAGAAATAAAGGCTTTCCCAAACAAACAAGAGTTGAGGGAGTTCATCAATACTAGACTTGCCTTACGGCTCTTCTACCTGAAACAAAAAAGGCAAAAGTACACAAAATGTTGAGTAAGATGATAAATAGACAGACAGAATCAGAAAACTGAAACTCTAAATCAGACTAGGTTTTTTAAAGGAATAAAAATAACTATACTTCAATTTGGTAACAAACAACATAAAAAGGGATAATTTGAAAACACATAAAATGAGAAGGGAAAAGGATAGAATTCATAGAGGCAACTGAAGATCAGATGCTATAGACAGGAAAAGGAATATTTTATCTATGAGATATTTTATACAAACCCGATGGTAACTACAAAACATAAATCTAGAGCAGAGACATTAAAAAAAAGGGAAACTGAGGAAAACATCATAGAAAACCACCAAACCAAACTGGCAGACAGAAACAAGGAAAAAGAAACATGGAGATATAAACAGAAAAGAAAAAATAAAATGGCAATACTGAGTCTTCATTTATCAATAATCATTTACATTTAGTAAATGAACAGAATTCTCCAATCAAAAGACAGAGTAGCTGGATTGATTAATAAATAACAACCAACTATACACTGCCTCAGAAGACTCATCTCAGTTCTTAAGACAAACATAGGCTCAAAGTGGATAGAAGACAATACTCTAAGCTAATAGCAACCAAAAGAAAGCAGGTGTAGCCATATTCATATCAGAGAAAATACACTTCAAGCCAAAACAGGTAACAAGAGTCAAAGATGGATAGTGTACAATAATAAAAGAGATAATTCATCAAGAAGACATAACAGTGATTAAAATATGCACCTAACATATATATAACAATTATTAACAGACAAAAAGGGAAAAATTTACAGCAACAAAATAATAGTAAGGCACTTTAACACCACACTTACATAAAGGGATGGCTCATCTAGAAAGAAAGTCAACAAGGAAACAGCAGCCTTAAATGAAACATTAGACCACAGAGGTTTGATAGAATGTACAGAACATTCCATCCAAATGCTGCAGAATACACTTTCTCAAGTGCATGTGGAACTCTGTCAAGGATAGACCATATGCTGGGATTCAAGTCTCATTAAATTTAAGAAGATTTAAATCGGGCTTCCCTGGTGGCGCAGTGGTTGAGAGTCCATCTGCCGATGCAGGGGATGCGGGTTTGTGCCCCAGTCTGGGAAGATCCCACATGCCGCGGAGCGGCTGGGCCCATGAGCCATGGCCGCTGAGCCTGCGCGTATGGAGCCTGTGCTCCACAACGGGAGAGGCCACAACAGTGAGAGGCCCGCGTACCACAGAAAAAAAAAAAAGGAGATTTAAACGTATCAAGTGTCTTTTCCAACCACAGTGGTATGAAACTGGAAATTTACTACAAGAAGAAAGCTAGAAAAATCACAAATATGTGGAGACTGAACAACATTCTACTGAACAACTACTGGGTCACCAAAGAAGTTAAAGGAGAAAGAGAAAAAAATACCTGAAGACAAATGAAAATGGAAAATACAAAATATACGGGATAAAGTAAAAAGGGTACTAAGAGGTAAGTTTATAGCAATATAGGTCTATCTCATTTGAGACTTGTTCATTTGAGACAAGAAAAAGCTCAAATAAACAATCTATCCTTACATCTAAAGGAACTAGAAAAAGAAGAACAAATGAAGCCCAAAGTTAGAAGAAAGGAAATAATACAATCAGAGCAGAAATAAATAAAAGAGAGACTGTAAAGATAAAAGATCAATAAAAATAAGAGCAGGTTCTTTGAAAAGATAAAATTGACACACCATTAGCTAGACTCACTAAGAAAAATACAGAGAAAGCTCAGATAAATAAAATCAAAAATGAAAGAAATGAACTTAAAATGGATACCACAGAAATACAAATGATTATATGAGAATACTAAGAATACCTATACATCAACAAATTGCACAATGTAGAAGAAATGGATAAGATTTTAGAATCCTACAACTTTCCAAGACTGAATAATGAAGAAAGAGAAAAAGTGAATACACTGATCACTAATAAGAAGACTGAAAAAGTAATCAAAAACCTCTGAAAAAAAAGTCCCGGACCAGACAGCTTCATAGGTGAATTCTAGCAAACACTGAAAGAAGATATAATACCTACCTTCAAATGCTTCCAAAAAATTGAAAAGAAGGAAACAGTTTCTAACTCATTTTACAAGGCCAACATTACCCTGATACTAAAACCACACAAAGACAACACAAAAAATGAAAACTACAGCCCAATATCTCTGATAAATGTAGATGGAAAAATCCTCAACAAAATACTAACAAACCAAATACAACAATACATTAGAAGAAACATACATGATCAAGTAAGATTTATTACAGGGATGCAGGGATGGTTCAACATTCACAAATCAATCAACATGATATACCACATTAACGGTGTGAAGGATAAAAATCATATGAATATCTCAGTAGATGCAGAAAAAGCATTTGATAAGATTCAACACCGATTTATGATAAAAACTCTCAATAAAGTACATATAAAATACCTTAACATAATAAAGGCTGTATGTGACAAACCCACACCTAACATCACACTCAAGAGTAAAAAACTGAAAGCTATCCCTAAAAAGATCAGGAAAAAGACAAAGATGCCACTCTCACCACTCTTATTCAATACAGTATTGGAAGTTTCAGTCAGAGCAAAAGGAAGGAAGAAAGAAATAAAACTTTTACTATTGAAATTGGTGGATGACATGATTTTTTATATATATATATTAAAAACCCTAAAGACTCTACCAAAATACTATTAGAAATAATAAATGAATACAATATAGTTGCAAGGTACAAAATTGATACACAAAAATTAGTTGCATTTTTATACGCTAACAATAAGCTAGCAGAAAGAAAAATTAAGAAAACAGTCCCATTTACAATTGCAACAAAAAGAATAAAATACCTAGGAATAAATTTAAGCAAGGAGGCGAAAGAACTATATACTGAAAACTATAAGACATTGTTGAAATAAACTGAAGAAGACACAAAGAAAAGGTAAGAGAGTCCACGCTCATGGACTGGAAGAATTAACATTGTTAAAATGTCCATATTACCTAAAGTAAAATACACATTCAATCCCTATCAAAATTCCAATGAAATTTTTCATGGAAATAGAATTAAAAATCCTAAAATTTATATAGAAATAAAAAAGACCCAGTAGCCAAAGCAATCCTGAAAAAAATGTACAAAGCTGGAGTTACCACAATCCCTGATTTCAAACTGTACTACAAAGCTATCAAAAGTACACTAAAAAAATAGACTACAAAATAATTAAACGACATGGTATTGTCAGAAAAACAGACACAGATCAATGGAACAGAATTGAGAACCCAGAAATAAATCCACACATATACAAACAATTAATTTATAGCAAAGGAGCAGAGAACATAAATGGGAGAATGACAGACTTCAATAAATGGTGCTGGGAAATCTGAACCGCCTCATCAAAAGAATAAAACTAGACCACTACCTTACACCATACACAAAAATCAACTCAAGATGTATTAAAGACTTAAATGTAAGACCAGAAACCATATAACTTCTAGAGGAAAACAGAGGCAGTATGCTCTTTGACATTGGTCTTAGCAGTCTTTCTGAATATGTCTCCTCAGGCAAGGGAAACAAAATCAAAAATAAACAAATAGGACTACATTGAACTAAAAAGCTTCTGCACAGCAAACAATCAACACAATGAAAAGACAACCTATCAAATAAAAAACTGTATTTGCAAATTATATATTCAGTAAGGAATTAAAATCCAAAATATATAAAGAACTCATACAACTCAACAACAACAAAATAACCTGATTAAAAATGAGAAGACAATCTTAACAGACATTTATCCAAAGAAGACATACAAATGCCCAAAAGGCACATGAAAAGACATTCGACATCACTAATTATTAGGGAAATGCAAATCACAACCATGATGAACTATCACCTCATATCTGTTAGAATGGCTATTATCAAAAAAGCAAGAAATGACATATGTTAAGAGAGGGTGTAGAGGAAGCGGAACCCTCTTACATTGTTAGTGGGAATGTAAATTAGTGCAGCCACTATGGGAAAAAAAAAGTATGGAGATTCCTCAAAAAATTAAGAATACAGCTACCATATGATCCAGTTATTCCATTTCAGGCTACCTATTCAAATAATAGGAAAACACTAAGGTGAAAAGATAACCACACCCCTATATTCATCACAGCACTATTTACAGTAACCAAGACATGGAAACCACTTAGGTGTTCATCAGTGGATGAATGGAGAAAGAAGATGTGGCATATACATACAATGGAATACTACTCAGCCATAAAAATAGATGAAATCTTGTCATTTGTGACAACATGGATGGACCATGATGGTATTACGCTAAGTGAAATAAGTCAGAAATGACAAATACCATATGATTTCACTCATAAGTGGAATATTCAACCACACAAAATAAATGAACACACCAAACCAAAGAAAGACAAACACATAGATACAGACAACAGAGTAGTGGTTACCAAAGGCAAAAGGGAGTTTAGGTGAAATGGGTAAAGGGGGGATCAACTGTATAGAGATGAATGAAAACTAAACTTTTGGTGGTGAACGCACTGTAGTATATACAGAAGTCAAAATATAATGTTGGTCACATGAAACTTATATAGTGTTATAAACAAATGTTACCACAATTTTAAAAAAAGGAAAGCTGCAGTGACTCTGTAATATTGGATAAAACTGAGACCAGAACAAAGACTACTACCTAGGATAAAGAAGTTTACTTCAAAAAATAAAGAGATGGATTCATCAGGAAGACCTGATGTGCTAAATAATTTTGCACTTAAGAAGAAAGTGTTATAACACATTTTTAAAAAAAGTAAGTTGCAAGGAGAAATAGATAAATCCACAATTATAGTTGGAGATTTAATACTCTTTAAACAATTGATAGAACAAATACACAGCAAATCAGTTAGGATATAAAAATTACCACAATCAACTTGACTTCACTGACATTAATAAAACACTCCACCCAACTACAGAAGAATACACATTCTTTTCAAGCGCACACAAAAGACTTACCACATTCTGCATCATAAAATGTTATAAATTTTTAATTACTCAAGTCATACAAAATATGTTCTATGACCATAATATTAATAGATATCAATAAGAGAAAGATCTCTAGAAAATCTCCAAATATTCAGAAACTAAATAACATACTTCTAAATATCCCATGAGTCAAAGCACAAATCTAAATTGAAATTTGCAAGTATTTTGCAGTGAATAACACAGCATATAAAAATTTCCAGGCTATCTCTAAAGCAGTACTTTTGGAAAATCTAAAGCACTAAAGAGTATCTCAAATCAAAGACCTCAGATTTCACCTTAAAACATATGAAAAAGACCAGCATATAAAACCCAAAGTAAGAATCATAAAGGAAATAATAAAAATTAGTGCAGATACCAAAAAAGTAGAAAACAAACAATTTTTTAAATCTAATAAAATTAAAACTTGGCTTTTTCAGATCTTGATAAATACATCTATCAAGGTATTGATATAAGATACTGATAAATATCAGGCAGATGATATAAAAAAGAAAGAAGATACAAATTAACAATATCAGGAATGATGGAATAAATGATAAATAGCTTGGGTATTGGGGAGAAAACAGTATAATGAATGATGGGAGATACTACTATAGACACTATAGAATTAAAAGAATAATAAAGTCACCAAAGGAAAATATTTAATTGGATTAACTCAAATTTAAACATTTTTACAACAGATAATACCATGCAAAGAATGAAAACAACCCACAGAATGGGAGAAAATATTTGAAAAAATCATGTATCTGACAAGGAACTTACGTCTAGCCTATGTTACTTAATGTTGAAAAACCAAATGGTGCTCCTCAGATGAGGATTAAGACAGGATGTCCACGCTCACTATTTCTATTCAACGTTGTACTAGAGGTTCTAGGCAGTGCAAACAGGGAAGGAAAAGCAAAGCATAAAGATTAGAAAGGAACATGTAAAAATCTTTATTCACAGCAAAACATGATTGTCTATATAGGAAATCCAATGAATGCTACAAAAAGCTACTAGAATAAATGAGTTTACTAAGGTGCAGGATGAAAGATCAGTACATAAAAACCAATTGTATTTCTCTATTCTATCAACAAATAATCAGAATTTCAAATTTTTTTAAATACCATTTACAATGGCATCAAAAGTATGAAATATTATATTTAAGGATAAATCTGACCAAAGATGTAAAAGATCTATACATTAAACACTAAACAATTCAACATAGCACTGGAAGTCCTAGCCAGAGCAATTAGGTAGGAAAAGGAAAAACAAGGAAACTAAATCGGAAAGAAAGGAATAAAATTTTCTCTACTTGCAGTGGACATGATATTATATATAGAAAACCCTAAAGATTCCACACAAAAAAACCTGTTAGAACTAGTAAACAAATTCAGTAAAGCTGTAGGTACACGATCAATACACAAAAATCAGTTGTGTTTCTACTCAGCAAATACAAAGTAGTGAACTCCTGTTAAACTATAACATGGATGAATCTTAAAACAATTATACTATGAGAAAAGAAACCAGACAGGAAAGATCAAATGCTGTATGATTTCATTTACATCAAATTCTTTAAAAATGCAAAACTACATGGACAGAAAACAGATTAATGGGTGCCTTTGGTAGGGGAGATGGAGAAAGTCCAGAGGAATTACAAAGAGAAATGAGGAAACTTTTGAGAGTGATGAATATTTTCATTAACCTGATTGTGCTGATGGCTTCACTGATATATACATATGTCCAAATGTCTCAAATTTTACACTTTAAATATGTGTAGTCTATGTCAATTACAACTCAATAAAGAGGTTTTTAAAAATTAAACTAAAAGAGAAAAAAGTTCCTATGAAAACTTAATTTAACAGGAAATATTATAATCAACATCTGGGAATAAGCCAGGATTAGATTAAAATGCAATAATAAATTATTTAATTGATGAGAATACTGAAAAGTTTTGGTCATTTACATTTACTTTTAAAGATCACTCTATCAGAAAAATCTGCTTTATCCAGTTAGGGCTTCATAAGTCCAACTATATTAACAAAAGGCTTATTTTTTAAAAATCAACTTCTGATTTTACAATCTAACAACTGTAATATTTTACTCTTGGCTTCTGATTTTTAGCATAAATTTCACAGTAGTTTGGAAATTCAATTCTAATTGATGTTCTTCATTTTTAAGATTTATGTGTATTTTGTATCAGGGAATTCTGAAATATAACATTTTGTAATACATAATATACTTTAAATAGCATAAGTAATTCAATTTGCATGTTTAAATCCATCACTCAATGTAGAATGAGTATAAACAAATCTCACCTTCTCTGTTATTACATTTCTGTATTTTATGTTGACCGAGAAATAATTATGTAGTGCATAGGAAAGATTCCCAAAGGTAAAATATAGCCCTCTTACAAACTGCCAGGTATTTGTGATTTTTATATGAAACATTGTGGACTAGAGGCCATAGGGTATATTCAGTGGTATACAAAGTATTTCCTGCCCTCAAATCGTTTGCAATCCAATAGAGGAAATGAAATTAACACATAATAGAAAAATCGGTAGGTGAACAGATAAAAGTAAGTAATGTAATTAAGTGGCCAATGAGTAATCTCCGTAAGTTCAGAGAAGCCAAAGTGGTTTGGGATGGTTTCCATGTAATGATGATACAGAAGTTTATCACATGGTACTATAACTGAATATTTACTTGTCAGATTCCCTGTTACAATGTAAACTCCGTGAAAGCAGCGATTCTGTCTTCTTATGAGCTGAGCACTAAAGATAGAGATGCCTAGTTCAATGCCAGTACACAGCATACACTCAATAAACAGTTGGTGAATAATGTATAAATAAACCTTGAAAGTTTTAGGCATATAGGATTTGAATACACTAATAAGACAATTTAATTTTTGGCAGAGCCAACAGCATTAAGCAAAAGCACGTGGTTGGAAAAGCAAGTTATTCAATGAGACTGGGCATGCCAATGTATCCAGAGGGCAAGACGCATGCACAACAGTCAGAAGAGATAGAACTGGAGTGGTTAGTACAACCCCAACTGAGATTGAAGGTAATAACACCAATTAGGGGGCTGAAAATAATGCACATATGAGCCAAGGAAAACCTAAGCCAGGATATGGACAGTGGAAAAGGAAACTTGTTATATAACCCAACATCCACTAAGAAAGGAGGAACTCTGCTGGCTTCAGCAGTACATACTCAAATTAGAGTAATACAGAGAAAATTAGCATGGCCTCTCAACAAGAATGACATGCAAATTCAGGAAGCATTCCGTATTTCATAAAAGCAGCATGTGTTGGCTGAATTGAGAGGGACCATAAAAATACATAAAAAGTCAAGTATGACCAAGCCCTTCAACTCTGGTTAACAAGACATAGAGTGGTGCCTTTTCAACATAGGACGGGGGATTCATTTTGATAGGAAAAATATGAGTTATGTTTTAATATTAAACTTAGATTTTTGCACATCAAACAAGAAATTTCAAGGAGAAAGTGTAAGAGTTTAAAACAGACCACTGAAGAGATCAGAATTACATAGATTTTCTCACCGAAGACATAAATCAGAGCTTTTGGCTGAATCTAAAAAAGCATATCTGAGTTGTAGTAAACATCCATAATATTGAAGGAAACTGGAAAGAAAAGAAAATGACCAACGGGAGAAGAAGGAAGGCACTCAGAATGTTGCAGCACTAAGGAGACTAAAGAGCAGTCTTAAGGCAGGGGCTGATAATAGTGGAAATACTATGAGAAGATTAAGGAGAAGGCTGTGACCACCATGGAAGACATCAGCTACCTTTGAGAACGTAAATCAGGAGTGAACATCCAGTTCTTAATTTTAAAGGAGAACCAATGGTGAAGAATTTGATGAAGCATAATATGTACATAGTACTGCCTCAGGAAGTACTCAGGAAGTGGATATAAAAGAAAATTTTAGTGCTGAGCAATAACAGCAGAGTAAAATAGGGTATTGTGTGTATATGTGTAAGACCAGGAAGGGGAAAGAGGTGTCAGGAGAGTGGCCACGAACTGGTGCACATTTTAAACACAAGAGAATATATTAATAATCAGAATCCAAAAATAAAATAATTTAATTGGCAGACTGCATAACCAGATGGTGACTTTTTTTAAAGTATTTCTTCCACATCTCTTTAGACCTGCTCTGTCCAAAATGGTAGCCACCAACTACATATGGCTATTTAAATTTAAATTAAAAGTTAAAAATTAAGTTCCTCATTCACACCAGCTACATTTCAAGTGCTCCACAGTGACACACAGCTAGTGGCTACCATACTGGACAACACATATTCAGAATATTCTCCAAATCTCAGAAATTCCTATTAGAAAGATCATGGTCTTTTGAAAGCATGTAAATTAACTATGGATGTCCCTGAAATGTTTTAGTATTATAATGGAATAATGTATTCATCCTCTTTGGTTCTTCTCCAAAGTAAGCCCAAGCTCGTGCATGCACACACACATACAGCATTTTACTATGAAAGACATAAATTATAAACAGAATCCAACTCACACAGAACCATAAGCTTGATTACAAATCCCAAGAAGTACTACATAGCTGGTGAATGTTTTCTTTTTTAGCTCTTTTTCCTGACACATCCATACATCAAGAATTTTCAGTAAACACACTTCACAGATGGGTTTCACAGATGGGCAGACTGAGGCCTCAAGTGAGGAACACGTATTAGGAACAGTTATGAGAATGTCAGTTGCTCCAGTGTGTTTCTCTCTCTGAGGAGTCTCTTCTCAGCAGCCGGAGCTCAGTCTGCTCCCACCCCATGTACTTCTAGAGGGAGCATTTCCTTTGCCCTCTGACAGTTGTCAAAAACCTCACCCACGGGCTATGTCAGATGCTAGATGAGAAATCAACAATAGGTACTTCCTAGTAGCTGTGTACTCTGTATGCAGGTCGATATTTCATCTGACACAATCATCCACCGCACTATTATGGCATACAAATGCACTTCCATGTCCAGGCTTATATTGCTTTTCTGCCAAGGAGCCAAACAAAAACTCTTCAAAAAAAGCATCTTCTTCAGTTTCTCCTTTCTATTCACTACAAATGCCATTACTCATATTTATTTACATGTGTTTATTTTTTTTATAAATTTATTTATTTTTGGCTGCACTGGGTCTTCATTGCTGCGCGTGGGCTTTCTCTAGTTGCGGTGAGCAGGGGCTACTCTTCGTTGTGGTGGGGGGGCTTCCCATTGCAGTGTCTTCTCTTGTTGCGGAGCATGGGCTCTAGGCTTGCAGGCTTCAGTAGTTGTGGTGCACAGGCTCAGTAGTTGTGGCTCACGGGCTCTAGAGCACAGGCTCAGTAGTTGTGATGCACGGGCTTAGTTGCTCCGCAGCATGTGGGATCTTCCTGGACCAGGGCTCAAACCCATGTCCCCAGCATTGAGAAGAGGATTCTTAACCACTGCACCACCAGGGAAGTCCCTGCATGTGTTTAATAAAGTTACATTCATAAATGCATCCAGAGTGTGCTCCAGCAAATCATAAAAATAGACCAGAATAATAAAAGGACATATATTTTGAAGGGATGGGAAGGATGATAAACATGGACAAAAAACCCAATTAAGAATAACTCCACTTTCCCAACTTTCCACAGTGGAAGACTGGATTTTTCTGGCCTATGACTCCCAATCAAGTTCTCTTTGTCACTTTACGAACTTGTGAGGATAGAGACAATAGTACTAGACAAATCTGAATTATAATTCTTGATGATTTTTTTAGACTTTCTTCTCTTTGTCCATTGTGTTGACATCACTGTACCCACCCAAGTAAACAATATGGGCAGCTACTAACAAAAGGGAACAGTCTCCATGATTCACTAGAATTATTATCTGATTGATCAAGACTGTTCTCACCAACCTCTGTCCAATAACTCACATGATTATCCCCCTCACATTCTTAAGTACTTCCCAGGTCTCCCTTCCTTCATTCAAGAGACTCATGATCCCCTAAGAAGTCTTTGTTTCAGACAGCACGTTTAGCAAATAAATTTTTTCACCCCATCCCCCACTTCCTGTCACTTCCACTCAGATCACAGCTCAAATATCTCCACAATGAGGTCGTGCTTGGCCATCCCCTCTGCAACGAACTATCACTAACTCACTGTCACATCATCATACTTAATTTTCACCACAGCACTTACCATTAGGGGAAGTTATCTTTATACAGGTCCAAAATATGTTTGTTTAGTGTATGTCTTCCCTGGTTATAATTTGAGCTTCATAAAAGCAAGAATGCATCTGTTTTGCTTACCATACTGTGACTGCCACATTCTGGGCAGTCATATATCTACTTAAAATGCAGTTGAGTCTCCAGACCCAAACCCTAGTGCACAGTGAACTCAAGGGACAGAGATACACACATTAAATGACACCAGAAGGAAATAATCAAGCATATCAAAATGTGGGAGATTATACATAGGTAACTGGCTTGAACTCTCCAATACATCAGTGTCACGGTGAAAACAAAGTGGAGGGATTATCTGAGGAAGATTTAGATGTTCAATGATTTATGGAATTGTTATTTTCTTAGAAATGACAATGACATTGTGATGATTTAGCCAAATGGCCTTATTCTTAAGAGATCCATGCTGAATTATTAATGGCTGAAATTTTTAAAAATCTGCAACTTAAATTTTCAAATGGAATGTTGAAACTCAGTGTGTGTGTGTGTGTGTGTGTGTGTGTGTGTGTGTGGACAGAGAGAGAGAGAAAGAGAGAGAGAGAATGAGGAAATGGAGGTAGTAAATCTTAAAGGATATTATCTAGGTCTTTATCGTACTTGTCTTTTGACTTATTTCTTATGAAAATTTTCAAAGTTGGGAAAAACAGCATTTGAATAAATGACTAGCTAGATAAAAGGTAGCAAGTTCCTATTGATTCTAGCCTACCTAACATCAAGTACTCCGGATGCACTATTGCTCCAATTTTCCATGATAAGAACGTTTATTTACACTTAGTTAATAGTCTAAGCCATCGGTCTCTTGACTTTTCACAAGTTGTATGTCCTTTATACCACTTGGTTCAATGATAATCCTTATAGAATAAGAGCTCAGATGTCAGGAATTATGCCAATCAATTCATTTCCAATGCCCATACTAGAGTGTCAAACACAGAATGATGATTTACAAATTACTGGAGGAACAAAAATATATGCAGATCAACTGCCCATTTAGGTAAGTCATGGATCTTGAGCATCTAGATAGAGATCTTGGAACTAGTCCCAAGAGAACTGTCCATGAAAGGGAAAGTAACACTGTAAAATGAAGTAAGTGCCAAATTCAGTTCCCAAATGTTTACACTGCAACTTATGCCAAGCCTACTTCAATCACCATGGTCACGGAAAAGGGCATCTTGCAGTGCCCAACATGGCATAAAGCAAACTAATGAATTCCCATTTCCTTCGACTTTCCCAGATTACTCACTAGAATACAAAATACAAGACAGCAAGAGTTTGAGTATTTGTTCACAAGGCTGCACTGTCAGTGCCTAAAAAGAGTGCCTAGAATGTGTTAGATACCCAAAAAATATTTGTCGAATGAATTAATGAATCAAATTCCAGTAAAACAAGGGTTCTCCAAGGTATGCACACATCAGAATCACCTGAAACATTTGCTAAAACACAGATTGCTGGACCTGACCCCAGAGTTTTTGATTCAGTACTTCTGGGGTGTGGCCCAAGAGTGTGCATTTCTAACAAACTACTACGTAATGCTAATGCTACTGCCCTGGGGACCACGTTTTGAGAAGCACTGCCGTAGGAAATATCTCTCTTAAATTTCCCCTCGCTTCAGAAAGCTGCTGCTGCTTCAGAAACAAACACAGTACTATGCAGTCCTTTTATGTAAGATACTTAAGGTACCTCACTGTTTATTTGACCAATAATCTTCTTATGGTATTATAGAAACATATGAGTTTAGATTAGTCAAAATGCAGACACTTTCCCATCAATCAAGCCAAATATTTACCATAGGTATTTTTCTCCCCACCAGGAAAGCTAGAATTCTATATTAGCAGCTCAGCATACTACTCCTCCAGCTCACATTTGTGTATTTGGAAGAAGTCTGGGAAAATATACACTATCTCTTTGCAGCACGATTGCTCTGTGAAGCATGTCTGCCCCCAGAGAAATCAGGTGCCTCGTGCACAGCAGAAATTTAGGTTAAAAAAAGTCTGTTTATGAGAAGCGAATGTGTAACCCAAATTTATGTCCCAGTGACAACTTCAGAATCTGAACATTTCCAACTTCTCCCCTTGTGAGTTGCCTGAAATTGCTGTTTTTCAACTCAGGAACACCTGTTTAGTGTTTTTCTCCTCGCCCTCCCTGGTAAATGAAGCCGCTAGGAAAACAGCATCTGAAGGTTTTAATGAATAAAACACACAAAGTATTGACAGATTTCAGCACATTATACAACCCTTACCCTGTCCTCCTAATGAGGTAAGATCAAAAAGGAAGAAAACAGTTGTGATATTGGGCTCTGGAGTTTGTTTTTAAACAGCTGCAAATGAGCTCAGATCGAGCACCATTCTACTGGGTACAGCCATAAGCAATTTGCACATTGCTGTGAAGTAACATACACAAACATGACTTTGGTAAGTGAACAACTACATGTTTGATGTTCAGCATCAGGCACCCTTCCAAACAACTTTCCATCTCAACTATACGACACTCTAGCAATCAAAATTCCACTTGTGCTTTTACCACTGGGGCAGATGCCACTACAAAGCAAAGAAAATCACAAAAACAACCAACCAAAAAGCCTGAACCTCTTACTGAATCTTATTCTACTTGAATAGTTATTGAGTACCTACTCTGCACAAAGTACAAATTTTGAGAATATAAAAGGAAAATATTAGTTATGGCTAGGTGGGATGAGGAATCAGTGAAGGCTTCAGGTGATATAACCTTTATTCATTCCCCAGTATACTGCTATAAAGCACCTACTTTGTGCTAGTTACAGACCTAGGTGCAAATATTTATTTGATGGTCACAGTCCCCATAGGTCTTTGTGCAGCTTGGTCTCGTCATAGCAACAAACAAACAGGTCAACAAATAGATACGTAACTACGAGTTAAGAAAAGTACACTAAAAGAAATGAACAGAAGGCCTTTCATTCAACCACCATCTGCTGTACGAGTTCAGTAAGTCAGGTCCTGTGGCTTGAAGGGTGGATGGAATTTTGAGAACAAGATAAGGAAAAATTGAGCAAAGAAGGTTAGTATGGTAGTCTATGTAGATTGAAAAACATGAGGAAATATATAAGATAGAAAATTACAAGTGAGTCTTCAAATAGAAGTGAGATCTTAGAAGGCTTTGAACTCCATACAAGGGAGTATGGATTTTATTCTCTAGTACAGAGGCCTATATATTGGCGTTTACAAAATAATTAAACCACTGAGGGGAGGAAGGACAAATTAGAATATCTGTTTACATTTCTTATCTAAAAATTGTAAGACAAAGGTCACTATAGCTTCCTTACTTGACCCATATGTTGGACAGACATGAAATTTTGAAAGGCATCTTGACAGAGCAGGTCATTTCCTTCAATCTTGCCTTCATTTGCAGTGCTTGTATAACTGCCCTGAGATGTTAAATAATGTGAATATGTTTAACTAGTAGAGTTCTTATAATACTTTATAATAAGATTTTATAATAAGATAAGGACTCATCAAAAACATCTTATATATCACTCAGATGTTTGTTGGTTACCTTAATGAAGAGTATTTAAAAGAGTTGTAGAGTTATCAAATTAAAGATGAATTATACATTTTTTAGAGAAATAAATTCCAATTTTTCAGGCCTCTTCGATGACAATAGATTTAAAATATCATACATGCCTTAACTGTCCCTTGAAGGTAAATGTTAATATTTTAATAACTAAGAAAGTAACTTATTTGGGGAGAGAAAAAAAGCTATGGAAAAAACTTTTAGAATATTAATGTTTGGGAATTTTCCCATTTAAAAATTTTTGTTACCTAAGTAACTGAATTATGTCACATAGTTAAATACATATCAATACATTTAAATTTGGGAATGGAATTTTCTAGCTTGAACACAAATCTTCTAAATGAGTTTCAGACTGTTTACAGCCATTCATTAATATAAAAATGTTTGACTGATTACTTTGCAAGATTAATTAATCTGCAAGCAAAACTGACTAATGTTAAAGAAGGTAGAAATTTACATGTCAAATTTCAGTGAAAAAAAAATCCTTTCATATAACTGGCAAAGCAGATTGAAAATGAGTATCATGACAGTGTAGTAAACAATATATTCTCTCGTATGTATATTATGAGGCAACGTTTTTTAGTTAATAACATCTATAACAAGTATCAAAATAATCTGGATGTAGTCCAAGATATTCAATATATTAAAGTGTTAAGCCAATAGTTCCATAAAATCATGGTGCATAACTTCATCACATTTCTCTTACTGATAATATTAATAATTTTACTAATGGGAATTTTGTACTATACACAAAAATTTTAAGTACCTTAAAAGCTTGTTTATTTCATGTTTTGCATGTATTTTTGAAAATTTTACATATGTGGATAAGTTTATAAAACACTAGTACAATAGCATATGAACAAAAATTATAATTAAATAAAAACATTAATGTGTACATAAATTTGTATAGATAGGCTGCATAATCAAAAGAGCTTGGGGAATACTGCCTTACTGAAAATCCTGCCAATGAAGCTTTTTGAGGACAGATCTAATACTCTACACTAGACTTTATGGAGATGAGTCTGCCGATGGAGATTAGGATTGTCTGGAGAGATGAGAAACTAATGGCAGAGAAGAAAGTCAAAGGCTCTTGCAACGATCCTAATAAATGGGCCTGAAATAAAAGATTCACTTGGTAATCATGAAAGAAGGAATGTATATGATAGTTATTGTGACAGGCAGAATAATGGCTCCTCAAATATATCAATATCCTGATTCCTAGAACCTGTGAATATATTATTTTAAACGGCCGGAGAGAATTAGCATTGCAGATGGAATTAAGGTTGCTAATCAGAAAACCCTAAAATAAAAAGCTTAACATGCACTGTCTTGGTGGGCCCAGTGTAGTCACAAGGTCCTTAAATGTGGAAGAGGGAGGCAGAAAAGTCTTTGGCAGTGTGATGCAACATGAGAAAGACTCAATCATATGTCTCTAGCTTTGAAGATGGAAGGGGCCAACTGTCAAAGAATGCAGGCAGACTCCAGGAGATGGAAAAGGGCATGAAAACGAATCTCCCTTAGAGCCGCAAGAAAGAACACAGCATAGCCAACATCTTGATTTTACTCCAGTGAGACCAATTTTGGACTACTGACCTCCAAAACTATAAAATAATAAACTTGTGTTGTTTTAAACCAGCAAGTCCACGGCAATTTGTTACAGAAAATTGGAAAACTAATATAGGTATTATGAAAGAAACGTGATGCATAGTAGCTGGAGGAAAGACTAAGAAGTTAAAGATGACTTGGATGTTTAAAGCTCTGACGACTCCAAGGGTAAGGTTAACAATTACAGAATCAAAGCAGAAAGGAGCCAAAACAGAGATGGGGAGCATGTTAAAAATAATATTGTAAAACCATCTAGAGTTCTAGTTCTATATTATGCTCTTAAAAAATATTCATCAGTTATAATAAAGAAACTGTTCACCACTTCAGTAAAATTTTTAATAACCAATGTCACATTAAACTTTTACAATAAAATATTTAATTGTTAAAATTTTGGAGACAATGCAAAAGAAAGCAGGCATCTGCTTGACCAGTGATCAAATGCTATCATATATGGAAACCTATCCCAAACATAATCTCAGTATCAAGAAAAAGGATGCAATACTTGCACTAATACTAATCATTGTTTTTAATGTTTGACTCCTTTTTTCTCCTGCCTTTAATGTGTTGTATTCCTATAAATAACAAGGTGCTTCAGTACCTAAATTTAATGCACTAATAACTTGATATTGCTTTGGAATAGAAACAAGAAATTATTAAAGGGGTTGAAATGGATTACTCTAGTAAATGTACAACAGATGCCTCTTTTCTGTTTTTCGTGTCATGTCCTCTGAGCTACTCACTGAACTGCCTGGTTAGAGGACCAGTGAAAACTGGATGCTATTGGAACCAAACAAGCAAGTGCAACTCTGGATTAGATAACGGGGCAACACACAGGGTTTTTAGATGCTGACAGAACACTTGCTGTTGAATGAACATAGACTTAAGGAGAGCACTAAAATGAACAGTCACTGTGTTGTAGAGCTCTCCATCTTACTTCTTGGCTAGAAAATCTGGGTGGTGTTCAACTCAAAAATTCTCCATATGCTAGTAGTTGGCAAGATGCTACAAGAGCATTTAAACGTATATACTCTCTGACCCTGTAATCATACTTCTAGTACTCTACACTGAAGAACTAATCAGGTATAGGAGTGTGTGTGTGTGTGTGTGTGTGTGTGTGTGTGTGTGTGTGTGTGTGTCTGTGAGAATAATTTCTACAAATGTTCATTCAGTTTTGTCTTTCTATATTTCCTTCACCCTCCTCCAGTTTCAAGCAATGGCCAGGCTATTTTTGCTTCCTCGACTCAGGTATTTTTCAGGGCAAAAAGCAAGAGAAGCCCAAGTCTAGAGTTCTTACTATAGGTGGAGATTCATAGAAGAAATAATGCTAGGTGTGGGAAGGGAGGGAGGGAACAAAATTAAAAGTCAAAGAAATAAGAGAAGTTTCCCCAGACCAGAGTAAGGAATGAGTACTGTGAGTATTTATTCATATATACACATCTCAGTTTTTACCCACCCAAGGAACTCAGATTTTCAACTCCAGCTCTGCCACTGACAGGGTGGGTAACCCTAGGTAAACCCTGTTCCACACTCTGAGGTTATATCAGTGAACAAGACAGACAAGCCCTATCTTTATGGAAATTACCTCCTCTTAAAAGACAAAATAAAATAAATAACTCATTCTGCCCTGGCAATGATGTAACCCAAAACCTGGAAAAGAATCAGTTTAAAAAAAACCCTCAGTAGTGACAAAGATGATGGAACTAGTTGACACGTACATTAAGTCAGCTAATATAACTATGTTCAGTATTTAAGGGTAACCGGAATATAATGAGGAGAGAAACAGATGATATAAGACCTCAATGGAACTTTGAGACATGAAAAATACATTATCTGAAATGAAAACTTCACTGGTAAGTCTCAATAGCAAATTGCACTCTGCGAATGAAAAAATCAGGAAGACTGAAAATATAGCAATAAAATGTATCAAAATAAAGCACAGAGGTAAAAAAGAGCAAAAAAAAAAAAACAAAACAAAACAAAGAAAAACAGAACCATAGTAAAGTGTAGGAAAAAATCAAGCAGAATGGCAGCAAGAACAGAAAAATCATTTGAAGAAATAATGGACATAATTTTTCCAAATTTGATGAAAATTTTCAACACACAGGTTCAAAAAGATCAACAAAACTCAAGCAGGATAAACACAAAGAACACCATATTGATACACATAGTAATCAAACTGCTTAAAAAAAAAAAACAATAAAGAGAAAATCTTAAAAGCAATCAGTGAAAAATACACAAATTATGTAGAGAGAAGAAAAAAAGAAACATAAATGACTTCTCATCAGAGAGTATGTAAACATAAAGACAACAGAATGACATCTTTAAAGAAAATAAAGAATATCAGTAGTTGGCAAATCCCTAATAATAAACCTAGCCAATGGTTATCTAGGCTACGAACATTCCAAAAAGACAAACAACTCATCTCTTGTTGGAAGTACACAAACCACATATGTTTGTATTTTTGCCAAAAAATAAGAACCTGAATCACTTCAAACTTCTAAATGCAAAATACACGGTACATGGGAACGTAGTAAATAAAGTTTAATGGTTGCAATCAGCAAAATCCAGAATGAGGGAAATACTACAGAATAAGCAACACATTTCCTTAGACAAATAAATCTCAAGAAAATAAAAAGACTTAAGAGACATATCAACCAAATTCAATGTGCAGATTTTAGTTACATTCTGATTTTAACAGATTAACTAATAAAATATTTTGCGCTAACTGGGTATTTAAGGATATTAAGGAATCAGATATCCATACTAAAATATTTATGGTATTTGCAAATTTGTTTGGGAGGAGGTGAAGAAAACATACTGGTATAAATCAAACCACAGTGGCCATTAGTTGATATTTACTGTAGCTGGGTGACGGGAACATAGGGGTTCGCTGCTCTCTGCTTTTATTTATAAATTTTACATAATAAAAAAATTTTAAGAACATGAAGTGAAAGAAATGCAATGTTTTTCATATATCTAAGTTTAAGGAATAAAAGTTATAGTCTCACAACATTGTAAAGCAACTATACTCCAATAAAAATTAATTTAAAAAAAAAAATGTTTCGGGTCAGCCCCCAGCGAAAAAAAAAGTCATATTCTCTATATGTATAGACATATTATCTGTAGTGTTACAGAATGGAAATGGGGTAAGAATATAAAAAGGTATACAATAAAATCTCAATTTTTAAATATACAGGACTATTTACATATGCCTGGACAAGAGTGGAGAAAAAAAAAGTAAGAAAGAATGCCAAAATATTAGCTGTAATTATTTCCAAGCAGAATTATGAAAGATTTATTTCATTAAAAACTTTTTTCCAAGGCCTTCCTGGTGGCACAGTGGTTGAGAGTCCACCTGCTGATGCAGGGGACATGGGTTCGTGCCCCAGTCCGGGAAGATCCCACATGCTGCCGAGCGGCTGGGCCCGTGAGCCATGGCTGCTGAGCCTGAGCATCCGGAGCCTGTGCTCCGCAACGGGAGAGGCCACAGCAGTGAGAGACCCGCGTACCGCAAAAAAAAAAAAAAAAAAAAACTTTTTTCCATACTTTCTATGTGACTTATTACTATAATTTTAAAAGTACGAAGTAGTTGAAATAGAGACCAAAACAAGCATATCCAAAATCAAACTCATAGTAAGAGTTTGAGAAAATTAAGTCTACCCTTTACTTTGGAGTTGATGAATAAAGGGACAGTCCAGAAATATTGCCATGATACCAGTGCATCTACTATGTCATGATATCAGTGCATCATGATACCAGTGAAAGTTTTCTAAAAGCACATTGTACGTGTCTCTTTTTTTTATTGCTTCCTTATCGCATTATATTAACATTTTAAAATGCCTTTCTTTCTTCTTTTGCTTAAATGCAAGCAAGACCTTGGTATCACAGCACTGACACACAGAAGTTCCCTAAATATATGTTAGAGGAATGAATGAGTTACTAATGTGCTTTAAAAAAAAAATAATAACAGCATGAAATTAACAGAAACTAGAGGAAACAGGAACAAAACAGGTACTCTCCTTATACCACAAGATCTTTTGATGAGATCTATGAATGAATTGTTTAGGCTTTTAAATAAATATTTATTAAGCTTCAATCTTGTGCTAGGTAGTTGAAGGAATTTTTTAAAAATCAGATTATCTGAGCTCAGGAATGAAGAGGAGGAACCAAGATGGCGGAGTAGAAGGATGTGCTCTCACTCCCTCTTGCAAGAAACCAGAATCACAACTAGCTGCTGGATAAACATCAACAGGAAGACACTGGAACTCACCAAAAAAGATACCTCACATCCAAAGACAAAGGAGAAGCCACAATGAGGTGGTAGGAGGGGCGCAATCACAGTAAAATCAAATCCCATATCTGGTGGGTGCATGACTCATAGACTGGCGAACACTTAAACCACAGAAGTCCACCCACTGGACTGAAGGTTCTAAGCCCCACGTGAGGCTTCCCAACCTTGGGGTCTGGCAACGAGATGAGGAATTCCTAGAGAATCAGACTTTGAAGCCTAGTGGGAATTGATCGCAGGACTTCGACAGGACTGGAGGAAACAGACTCCGCTCTTGGAAGGCACACACAAAGTAGTGTGCGCATCGGGACCCAAGGGAAGGAACAGTGACCCCGGGGGAGGCTGAACCAGACCTACCTGCTAGTGTTGGAGGGTCTCCTGCAGAGGCAGGGGGTGGCTCTGCTTCACCGTGGGGACAAGGACACTGGCAGCAGAAGTTCTGAGAAGTACTCCTTGGTGTGAGGCCTCCCAGAGTTTGTCATTGGCCGCACCAAACAGCCCAGGTAGGCTCCAGTGTTGGTTGCCTCAGGCCAAAAAACCAACAGGGAGGGAACCCAGCCCAACCCATCAAAGTCAAGTGGATTAAAGTTTTACTGAGCTCTGCCCACCAGAGCAACAGTCAGCTCTACCCACCACCAATCCCGCCCATCAAGCCTCTTAGATAGCCTCATCCACCAGAGGGCAGACAGCAGAAGCAAGAAGAACTAAAATCCTGCAGCCTATGGAACAAAAACCACATTCACAGAAAGACAGACAAGATGAAAAGGCAGAGGGCTATGTACCAGATGAAGGAACAAGGTAAAACCCCAGAAAAACAACTAAATGAAGTGGACACAGGCAACCTTCCAGAAAAAGAATTCAGGATAATGATAGTGAAGATGATCCAGGACCTCAGAAAACAAATGGAGGTCAAGATTGAGAAGATGCAAGAAATGTTTAACAAAGACTTAGAAGAATTAAAGAACAAACAAACGGAGATGAACAATACAATAACTGAAATGAAAACTACACTAGAAGGAATCAATAGCAGAATAACTGAGGCAGAAGAACGGATAAGTGACCTGGAAGACAGAATGGTGGAATTCACTGCTGTGGAACAGAATAAAGAAAAAAGAATGAAAAGAAATGAAGACAGCCTAAGAGACCTCTGGGACAACATTAAACGCAACAACAATCGCATTATAGGGGTCCCAGAAGGAGAAGAACGAGGGAAAGAACCAGAGAAAATATTTGAAGAGATTATAGTCCAAAACTTCCCTAACATGGGAAAGGAAATAGCCACCCAAGTCCAGAATGTGCGGAGAGTCCCGCACAGAATAAACCCAAGGAGAAACACGCCGAGACACACAGTAATCAAACTGGCAAAAACTAAAGACAAAGAAAAACTATTGAAAGCAGCAAGGGAAAATGACAAATAACATACAAGGGAACTCCCATAAGGTTAACAGCTGATTTCTCAGCAGAAACTCTACAAGCCAGAAGGGAGTGGCATGATATACTTAAAGTGATGAAAGGGAAGAACCTAAAACCAAGATTACTCTACCCAGCACAGATCTCATTCAGATTCCATGGAGAAATCAAAAGCTTTACAGACAAGCAAAAGCTAAGAGAATTCAGCACCACCAAGCCAGCTCTACAACAAATGCTGAAGGAACTTCTCTACATGGGAAACACAAGAGAAGAAAAGGACCTACAAAACAAACCCAAAACAATTAAGAAAATGGTCATAGGAACATTCATATCAATAATTACCTTAAACGTGAATGGATTAAATACTCCAATTAAAAGACACACGCTTGCTCAATGGATACAAAAACAAGACCCATATATATGCTGTCTATAAGAGACCCACTTCTGACCTAGGGACACATACAGACTGAAAGTGAGGGGATGGAAAAAGATATTCCATGCAAATGGAAATCAAAAGAAACCTGAAGTAGCTATACTCATATCAGATAAAATAGACTTTAAAATAAAGAATGTTACAAGAGACAAGGAAGGACACTATGTAATGATCAAGGGATCAATCCAAGAAGAAGATATAACAATTATAAATATTTATGCACCCAACATAGGAGCACCTCAATACATAAGGCAAATGCTAACAGCTATAAAAGAGGAAATCAACAGTAACACAATAATAGTGGGGGACTTTAACACCTCACTTACACCAACGGACAGATCATCCAAAATGAAAATAAATAAGGTAACAGAAGCTTTAAATGACACACAGACCAGATAGATTTAATTGATATTTATAGGACATTGCATCCAAAACCAGCAGATTACACTTTCTTCTCAAGTGCGAATGGAACATTCTCCAGGATACATCACATCTTGGGTCACAAATCAAGCCTCAGTAAATTTAAGAAAACTGAAATCATATCAAGCATCTTTTTGACCACAACGCTATGAGATTAGAAATCAATTACAGGGAAAAAAATGTAAAAAACACAAACACATGGAGGCTAAACAATATGTTACTAAATAACCAAGAGGTCAAAGAAAAAAATCAAAGAGGAAATCAAAGAATACCTAGAGACAAATGAAAATGAAAACACGACAATCCAAAACCTATGGGATGCAGCAAAAGCAGTTCTAAGAGGGAAGTTTATAGCTATACAAGCCTAGCTCAAGAAAAATCTCAAGTAAACAATCTAACCGTACACCTAAAGGAACTAGAGAAAGAAGAACAAAGAAAACCCAAAGTTAGCAGAAGGAAAGAAATCATAAAGGTCAGAGCAGAAATAAATGAAATAGAAACAAAGAAAACGATAGCAAAGATCAATAAAACTAAAAGCTTGTTCTTTGAGAAGATAAAAAAACTGATACACCATTAGCCAGACTCATCAAGAAAAAGGGGAAGAGGACTCAAATCAATAAAATTAGATATGAAATAGGAGAAGTTACACGAGACACTGCAGAAATACAAAGCATCCTAAGAGCCTACTACAACCAACTCTATGCCAATAAAGTGGACAACTTGGAAGAAATGGACAAATTCTTAGAAAGGTATATAACCTTCCAAGACTGAACCAGTAAGAAACAGAAAATATGAACAGACCAATCACAAGTAATGAAATTGAAACTGTGACTAAAAATCTTCCAACGAACAAAAGTCCAGGACCAGATGGCTTCACAGGTGAATTCTGTCAAACATTTAGAGAAGAGCTAACACCCATCCTTCTCAAACTCTTCCAAAAAACTTGCAGAGGAAGGAACACTCCCAAACTCATTCTATGAGGCCACCATCACCCTGATACCAAAACCAGACAAAGATACTACAAAAAAAGAAAATTACAGACCAATATCAGTCATGAATATAGATGCAAAAATCCTCAACAAAATACTAGCAAACAGAATCCAACAACACATTAAAAGGATCATACACCATGATCAAGTGGGATTTATCCCAGAGATGCAAGGATTCTTCAATATACGCAAATCAATCAATGTGATACACCATATTAACAAACTGAAGAATATAAACCATATGATCATCTCAACAGATGCAGAAAAAGATTGTGACAAAATTCAACACCCATTTATGATAAAAACTCTCCAGAAAGTGGGCATAGAGGGAACCTACCTCAACATAATAAAGGCCATATATGACGAACACACAGCTAACATCATTCTCAATGGTGAAAAAGTGAAAATATTTCCTCTAAGATCAGGAACGAGACAAGGATGTCCACTCTCACCACTATTATTCAACATAGCTTTGGAAGTCCTAGCCATGGCAATCAAAGAAGAAAAAGAAATAAAAGGAATATAAATTGGAAAAGAAGAAGTAAAACTGTCACTGTTTGCAGACGACATGATACTATACATAGAGAATCCTAAAGATGCTACCAGAAAACTACTAGAGCTAAACAATGAATTTGGTAAAGTTGCAGGATACAAAATTAATGCACAGAAATCTCTTGCATTCCTATACACTAATGATGAAAAATGTGAAAGAGAAATTAAGGAAACACTCCTATCTACCACTGCAACAAAAAGAGTAAAATACCTAGGAATAAACCTACCTAGGGAGACAAAAGACCTTTATGCAGAAAACTATAAGACACTGATGAAAGAA
The DNA here is from genome assembly GCF_005190385.1 of Monodon monoceros. NCBI lineage: Eukaryota > Metazoa > Chordata > Mammalia > Artiodactyla > Monodontidae > Monodon > Monodon monoceros. The sequence goes on along the minus strand of NW_021703768.1, from coordinate 138,988,113 downwards.
ATTAAAGATGATACCAACAGGTGGAGAGATATACCATGTTCTTCGATTGGAAGAATCAACATTGTGAAAATGACTCTACTACCCAAAGCAATCTACAGATTCAATGCAATCCCTATCAAATTACCAATGGCATTTTTTACAGAAGTAGAACAAATCATCTTAAAATTTGTACGGAGACACAAAAGACCCCGAATAGCCAAAGCAGTCTTGAGAGAAAAAAACGGAGCTGGAGGAATCAGACTCCCTGACTTCAGACTATACTAAAAAGCTACAGTAATCAAGACAATATGGTACTGGCACAAAAACAGAAACATAGATCAATGGAACAAGATAAAAAGCCCAGAGATAAACCCACGCACCTATGGTCAACTAATCTATGAAAAAGGAGGCAAAGATATACAATAGAGAAAAGACATCCTCTTCAATAAGTGGTGCTGGGAAAACTGGACAGGTACATGTAAAAGTATGAGATTAGATCACTCCCTAACACCACACACAAAAATAAGCTCAAAATGGATTAAAGTCCTAAATGTAAGGCCAGAAACTATCAAACTCTTAGAGGAAAACATAGGCAGAACACTCTATGACATAAATCACAGCAAGATCCTTTTTGACCCACCTCCTACAGAAATGGAAATAAAAACAAAAATAAACAAATGGGACCTAATGAAACTTCAAAGCTTTTGCACAGCAAAGGAAACCATAAACAAGACGAAAGACAACCCTCAGAAATGGGAGAAAATATTTGCAAATGAATCAACAAAGGATTAATCTCCAAAATATATAAAGAGCTCATGCAGCTCATATTAAAAAAACAAACAACCCAATCCAAAAATGGGCAGAAGACCTAAATAGACATTTCTCCAAAGAAGATATACAGATTGCCAACAAACACGTGAAAGCATGCTCAAAATCACTAATCATTAGAGAAATTTAAATCAAAACTACAGTGAGGTATCACCTCACACCAGTCAGAATGGCCATCATCAGAAAATCTATAAACAACAAATGCTGGAGAAGCTGTGGAGAAAAGGGAACCCTCTTGCACTGTTGGTGGGAATGTAAATTGATACAGCCACTATGGAGAACAGCATGGAGGTTCCTTAAAAAACTAAAAATAGAATTACCATATGATCCAGCAATCCCACTACTGGGCATATACCCAGAGAAAAACATAGTTCAAAAAGACACATGCACCCCAATGTTCACTGCAGGACTATTTACAATAGCCAGGTCATGGAGGCAACCTAAATGACTATCGAGAGATGAATGGATAAAGAAGATGTGGTACATATATACAATGGAATATTACTCAGCCATAAAAAGGAACGAAATTGAGTCATTTGTTGAGATGTGGACGGATCTAGAGACTGTCAAACAGAGTGAAGTAAGTCAGAAAGAGGAAAACAAATATCGTATATTAACGTATGTACGTGGAACCTAGTAGAATGGTACAGATGAACCGGTTCGCAGGGCAGAAATTGAGACACAGATGTAGAGAACAGACGTATGGACACCAAGGGGGGAAATCCGCGGTGGGGTGGGGATCTTGGTGTGCTGAATTGGAAAATTGGGATTGACATGTATACACTGATGTGTATAGAACTGATGACTAATAAGAACCTGCAGTATAAAAAAATGAAACAACTAATACTAAACTTTCTTTGGGTTATTTGTATGGAAATATGTTAATATAAATGTTTCAGACATTACATGAAATTTCTAAAAATCTTATATGTTCTGGTATAATAAGTCATAATTCTAGTTATTACTTTAAAATGTATATCTCAGAAATAACTCAATTTCCTTGTCAACTGCATTATTATGAACTTTCATCCAATCTTTAACCGTGGTCATTTTTAAGTCTTTTGTTATTTACAGACAGTTCTGGGTGTACTCTGATGCTTTCACAAAAATGTTCCTATAAAAGGGTTTCATCTTCAAGGAATTCATGGAAAAGACTGACAAGTACAGGTTTCTGGTAACTGACTACACTGCTGAACTGAATGAATAAGCATTTTCAGAACTCTAATGGAAAACTGATGAACTCATAAAAGTGCTAACAAAGGATCAAGATGAAAAAACAAATTAATTACATGGGACTGAGTGAACTGATGAGGATGATTATAATTTTTGTGACTTTCGTTTTAATAAAAAAAAAATCAGATTATCTTCCCTCAAGGAGATTAGAATCATACAAGGGAAAAGAGAGAATTATAAATAACTGCACTAACAAGATCAAAGGAGGAAAGAGGCATGGATGGTACCAAGAGTCCATATCATGGAATAGTACAGAATATTTGCATCCTAAAGAGAAAAGAAGGGAAATCTCTGTGGAGAAGAAAGTACTGGCATTGGCTTGAAAGATGCTTGGAAAAAATATGTGGTAAAGAGTAGCAATGAGTTAAAGATGTACACATATGCATTCTTTGACACCATCAGTAAAAATGAAAAAGGCAGAAAGTGACTAGATGGACCTTTAATTGAACAATTAAAAGCCAGCAACTAGCCAGATATTCATTAATTCTTCCAGCAAATATTTATTGAAAGATCCTGGGTATCAGGCACCATGTCCACCACCCTTTCTGGTCTGACCTCTACTCGCCTGTCCACTTCAAATGTTTCTTTTCCCCACCACACATGCCATGTCTTAACCCTCCACTTTTCCTCCTCCTTCCCTCTTCCACTTTCTCCTCCTCCCTTTCATCCCTATGCAACTCATCCAATAAAACTCCCCTTCCAAGTCACTTTTTTCAGGTAAATTAATACACCCCACCGCCTCAGATGCTCTGGGTGGGTGCTCCCCACTGCTACTGCCACTATATATCACAATTAGAGACTAACCAAGAACACCAATACCATTTGATATCAGTGAATGATGTTTGTATCCACAGTACATCAACTAAAAGTCAATAATAATTTGACAGTCAAGAGAACATTGTTATTAATGGCAGGTGGGTTTGTTAAGGAAGTTTGGTAGATGGAGCCCCAGATGGTTTAAACTACAAAAACACTTTTCAGCTCAGCTTGCTGTGGTGAAGACTGGGCAAAGAATGCAGAGGCAGAAAAACATAATACTGTGTGAGGTTTCTTTAGTTCCTCCTTTCTTCCTATTTGTAAAAATGGGTGGGAGAGGGGAGGCATCTGAAAGTATCCCATCACACTGAAGTTTTTCTTTCAGAACTCTCACCCACAACAAATCTCAGCAGACACGGGAACAATTTTCTCCAGGTGAATCAGGTCATTGTTACTGAGCTTCTCTTTACAGTAAGGTATGCTAATGGCATTTTGTTCTTTCCTTCACAAAGGGAGCCAGAATATCTGCCTCATTTTCTCTAAACTATTCACATCTCAGCTAATGTCAGATTCTTTCTTGTTCTCATGCTTGGCTACCTCCATGTTGTTGACCTAATAAATCAAACTTACCCAAATGTCCCCAAATGTGGCCAGGAAAGAGAATCTGATTTTTTTTTTTTTTTAAATAAGCACATACTCGCCAATCATTTAGACTCCTTTGCACTTCTAGCACTAAGGAGACAGTCCCATTATCTCACAGTGTCCCCTGTTAGTTCTCTCTGGTTTTATTAAAACCTTTTCTCTTTCATTAAAATAAAAAGCCCCTGAAAAACTACAGTTACAGATTTTCTGCAACCCACAATTTATGGCTGCTACTTGCAACCTTCAAAAGCTTTTAAAAATAGCATCAGCTCTATTATTCTGTATTATGGTAATTGTAGTAAAGATTTAAGAGGCACTTTAAGACTTTTTAGCTCTACAGTATATTTCTGTTCCAATTTCTTGCTTAGGCATTTGGGAAAGAAGCCTTCTTTAAAAGCTTTACCCTCTGCCCTCTGATACACAATTTCCCTGTTAACTAGAGTAACTAGATCTCACCACACAATTAGGGAAGCCAGGTCTCCAATTAGAGCTCAGCAAAACGTGGGGCAAAGCGCATCCTTCAGAAGCCCATTCCATTTATATGCACCTGACAATAATCAAAATTTTTCTCACGTGCTAGGAACCTTTGACCCCTTTGTTATGCTTCACATCCCCTTGTTAACTCCCTACCCCTCCTTTGCTCCCATAGGAAATCAGCGAAGATAATCACAAGATTAAATAACTCCAATGCCACTAGTGCTAAAACGTTCAAAGCCATTAATATGACAAACGCCCAAGTGGCCACAGGGATTTATGTAGTACTGAAATTAAACTGACCTCACCCTATCTTCGACATAGATCTGTTCTTCCTAGTTAACCTGTGTTCTTCTCTTGTTGCCTAGTCTAGGATGGTTGCAATTCAGAACAACCAAGGAGGGGCTTCCCTGGTGGCGCAGTGGTTGGGAGTCCGCCTGCCGATGCGGGGGACACGGGTTAGTGCCCCGGTCCGGGAAGGTTCCACATGCCGTGGAGCGGCTGGGCCTGTGAGCTATGGCCACTGAGCCTGCGTGTCCGGAGCCTGTGCTCCGCGGCAGGAGAGCCGCGGCAGTGAGAGGCCCGCATACCCCCCCCCCAAAAAAAACCAAAAAAACAACCAAAGAAACAGCTAATGGAATTTCCACAGCTGAGATGAGCATTTTAAACACAATTCCCTCCACATACTACCTTGCTAAGGCATTTGTCTTGGGCACACACCATATGGAAAAACCACGTGTTCCCTGCTCTTTCCCTTCCCTCCTTTAGGATTTCAGTAGCATCTGGACAGCACAAATCTGTAATGGTCCCCAACTCTGCAAAGGACAGAGCCACATCCCAGACTTCCCTTGTTCTGACTCAAGCCTTCCCACTGCAGAGCCACAGTTTTTTATTATGTCAACAGTTATCAGCTGGGGAGCTTTTCACATGAACTTCCTAACTGAGTGCGTTTTCCCCCAACTGCCAGCTTTCTCCCAAAGCAAAACGATAGCTCTATTCCACACCCATAGTAAATAATCTTAAGTGTTCCCCCCTTGTTTCGCCTTGCTCCAAGTTTCCATGTAAATTTCAGAATAGTGAAACACACAGTGATTCCTGCCCACTGGTATTTTATGATTTTAATTTGCTCAAAAGCTCTGAATTTCATTATATTTTCCCACTTGGTGCATGGGATTTTTACAGTTAACAGATGTTCACTTAATAGAGCCTCCTAGTGAGCAAATCAGTTTTCTCCCTCTGGTATTCATGTAACTTTCTAGTCCTGCAGTAGCTGTTTCTGGCGCCTGCCAAGTTATCTGGCAGTGGAAGCTCAAATTGCAAAGTGCAACAGCTTTTTGGAAATGCTCGTTCCTTTAGTCCCACTCATCCCAACCTGACTCCTTCCTCCTAAACACCATGTGAGAAAGCCCCCAGGGGAAAACGCCAGCCTCAGACCATAGACAGGTTTCACTCACAGATGCAAAGATGTTCTGCACCCAATAAATATTTTCTCAGCCTATGGCCACTGCAAATGCCAAAAATTATAATGCACCCAATATACTAAAGGAAGAGTTTCCCAAACAGCTGTCCCAGGCCAATCTCCAACTCATGAGTTGTTTGGAGTTTTTTTACTCAAATATATCTCAGGACATGAAAATAAGTCACAGCACTGAAGAAGAGTCTGCATCCCAGGAATACTGACATGTCTGCTTATCGCTTCTTACTTAAATAGGAGAGATTCTAAGGGTGTCTGCAGAGGCTGTTATTACAGGTCTCCCTCAGTTTACAAACGTGACCTAAAAATTTGAATATCCAATGTCCCACCAACCTCTTATTTGATTCAGGATATAAAGAATAATCTTTTTTTTAACTGACGTATTGTTTTTTTGTTTGTTTTTTGCCACACTGCACGGCACGTGGGATCTTAGTTCCCCAACCAGGGATCGAACCCGAGCCCCCTGCATTGGAAGGCAGAGTCTTAACCACTGGACCACCAGGGAAGCCACAAATTGAAGTATAGTTGATTTACAATGTTGTGTTAATTTCTGCTGTACAGCAAAGTGATTGAGTTATACACATTCTTTTTCATGTTCTTTTCCATTATGGTTTATTACAGAATATTGAATATAGTTCCCCGTGCTATACCGTAGGACCTTGCTGTTTATCCATCCTACATATAATAGTTTACATCTGCAAATCCCAAATTCCCAGTCCATCCCTTTTCCATTCCCCCTCCCCTTTGGCAACCACAAGTCTGTTCTCTATGTCTGCGAGTCTGTTTCTGTTTCATAGATAAGTTCATTGGTGTCACAGATTCCATAAGTAAGTGATATCATGTGGTACCTGTCTTTCTCTTTCTGACTTACTTCACTCAGTATGATAATCTCTAGGTCCATGGAATGATCTCTCTTGAGAGTCTATTTGAAACCCCAAATTATCCACTGAGTAGCAGAACTAGAGGACAAATATCTTTACAAAGAAATCAAAGCTCTCAACTTGCCAGAAGTCCTCTTGGTTATTTCTTGGTACGACTCCTAAGATTAGGGCTTCTAACAAGTGAAGGATAAAGAAAAGAGATGGGAGGAATTTGGGAATGTCATCCAACCTACTCCTTCTCTGCTAATTGAAGATCCCAAAACATCTGCAATGGACTTGCTCCTGTTTGGTTCCTAACAAGAGCTGTCTGCCTATCTAATGTGGGCTTTTCTAATGACCTTATCTAGAATGTTTATACCCTCACCAGCTTTCCAGTCTGCCTGTAACATTAATAGTCCCTGGGGTAGTCATCCTTCATGACTCAGGCCAATTTTCCCTCCTTCATGAAGTTCTCCCGGATCCCCACCATTTATCCCCAACCGAATTAATATCTACCTTTTTGTATCTGAGAAATACATTATTTTTTACATGTCTTACTGAACAGGTAGGTAAAGTGAGGTCCTTAGCACTTAAGGTATTAACCTAGTTTCTCATAGATGGCTTAACCCAGAGGCAGAAATTAAACCCAAGTGTCCAGCGTCTGACTGGAAGCACTTTCTACTATCTCACTTACAACCCACTTTATCATCTTTTAATTTTTACTTTCCTTCTATCCCTGATCCCTAATCATTTTGAGGCTTCTTGAACATCTCTTATATAGTAGGGGCTTTAAATGCATTCTTTACTTAATCCTGAAAGATTAAGTCACAGTCTAGTTAGGAAAACAGAAAACACTCTAGGTGTTCCAAACCAAGAGCATTTCAAGTAGGAAATCGGTCACGAAGGTGATAGGAGAGTTGAGAAGCCTAACAGGGATAGTAAGGCTACTCAGAATTGAGCCAAAACAGGAAGCTGCTACCTCAGGGCTGGAGAGATAAGGGAGAGGGCACGTCACCAGAGCCGACGGGTCAACCTCAGTGATGAAAGCTGAAGCCATAACCAACTTGTCTGCTGGGAGCTGGAGCCCTGGGAGAGACGCAGCTGCTGCCAGAGAGGCTGCAGGAAGCAGAGAGAGGGAGAAATACTCTAACTTCTATGTTCCTCCAGCCCTCCACTCTCCCACCAGTGGATCCCATTGGCCAAATCCCGAACAAGTCAGCTGACAAGGGAGTTTGCGGAATCAGTGTCCGCTTGGATTTGGAGTAGAACAGAAGAGTGAAGAATGGCTCTGAGAACAAATAGGTAGCACAATAATTACCATCAATTCTACTTACCAGTTCAGGAGCCTTAGGCTGAAAGTGAAGATACCTACCCAAAGTTAGATAACTGATAAGCGATGGACTCTACATTCCAACCTCAACACTGTGCAATTGATTCCAATGCCCGTAATCTTACATTGCCCCCTAATCAATCCAAAGCCCATAATCTCTCACTGTCCTGCCTTCACCCTCACACATGAACTCACAGTGGGTGCTTAATGGGCGACCAATGAATTAGACGTAACGCCAAACAAGCAGCCTGGTTCTGTTCACGTGTGAAGGCCTCCCTATGTGAGTTTCCAGAGGTTGCTGATTCTGTTTAGGCTTAGAAAAATTCTACTCATTTCCCACTTGTTGAAAAGAGAGATGCCACAATGGACTCCTCCAAATCATAAACTTCCATGGAAGATGGTTTTAGAGCCAGTCATAAGTGGTTCACGTCTTAAATAATATGGGATACAGTTGTGTTTAATGAGCAAGGGTTTTGAAATTAGACTGAGCTGGACACAAATCTTTGCTTTGCTATTCACAAGCTGTGTAGCCCTGGACAAGTGAACTTCCCTGAGTATCAGTTTTCCCATGAGTCAAATGAAAATAACAACACCTACCATACAGGGTTGTTAGGTGGACTGTTAGGTCAGTTACATAAAAGAAATAATATGGTACCTAACACACTTCAAGTGCTCAATAAATATTAGAGAAGATAATAATGATAAATGCTCAGAAAAACATTCCCTGGGGGGAACACAGCTTTACACGGATAGACCAAAGAGTAAGGCTTCTCCCGAGTACTCCCACAGTAACTTGTGCTTCTGTGGTGATTAAAAAATAAGTTGGCAATAACAAGCTAGTATCCCAGGGTCCCCAGGGTCCATACTATTACTGTGGGGGGCATTTAAATGTTTTTTTAGCTCTTAATCGGCAACAAGTTAGTAACCCAAGACTTATAAAGAACTGTATTTATCTGCATCCACCTGATCAATATTCACTCAGCATGCTTCAGCTCCTAGCATCTCAGAGGAATAAAATAAATTGTCAGTCAGTAGCACAATTTTGTTGTGATGCTGGTAGTAGTAATTTTTTTTTTTGCTACATTATTCACCTTCTCGAAAAGCAATTTGATAAATGTTTATTTCTTCATAATACATTCTAACAACCACTGATTTGTGACCCTCGCTGGGGACTGAATTTAAATTGGAGAGGAGGTAAGGATTCCACGAAAATGCCAAGACAGGGCCACAGACTAGCTCTAGGGCTCCTTCTTTCTTGCTCTCAGAGAGCACACTGGCCTCCCATGGCAAGAGGGTACTCACTGAATTTAAGAGAGTAATAAGTGAGAAGCGAACACAAACACGGCCTGCAGTGAGAACGCCAACACCACGGGCTTGGCAGGAGATTCGATGGGACAGCACAGGGGAGCAGACCCACAGCCAAGCCAGAGACCAAGACTTGGAGATGTGTTGACAAGTGTCCTGGGAGACAAGGGGACAGGTAAGGGACAGGGAAGGTGGAATTCTGTGTGCTTCTGGTTTCAGAAAGCATCCTGACCAGGAAACACAACTAAAACATATATGAGGTTATTTTCTTCCTGCTGCCTCTTCTGAATAATCTCTCTCCGCTGCCCCCTGCACTGCCATTTAGAGGTTCCCCAGGTTGAGAAAAAGTAAATGCTTCTTGCAGGCAGCAGGGTAGGAAGGTGGTTCGCCCAAGGGATCCCTTCTGCACTTAGTGCTTCCCTATCATCTTGATATCCTTGATGGCAAATGTCTGAGAAACTCCACCGTCTTTCCTCCGGACATTTAAGAGGATTTAAATTAAGAAGAACTGCACCTCAGTGTGCCAGGAGCAGCAGGCCAGAGCGTTATTTTCCTTCACACAGGAAAAGTACAGAAGTGAACACATGCTGCCTGGAATGTGGCCCTGCTATGGAATCACGCCACGGAAATTCCCTCACAGTGAAGGGCCATCACGAACATCCTGACTTTTGTCCTACCTGCACCATGAGGCACACTGCTCGGGTTTAGCTTGGTTGGAACTACAAACTTCTAATCCATCATTTCCCATTTTCAAATTCTCTAACATAGAAAGTTCTGGGAAAAGACCATACCAAATTCTTTCATGTATCTGCTTCTGAGCATTAAGACTGTTGCTTTTTTCCCATCAACCACCATGTGTTACACAGACAACTTTAAAAATAGCACAGGAGAATTTATTCCTAAGTGAGGCAGGTTCCCAGCCTTTTGTACTCATGGTTGCCATAGTTTTAATGCCAGCCTCTGAGCACTTGGCGGCTTACCCTTTAGATTAGGGACATAAGCTCAAATACCTACACAGGTCAGGAAAAATAAATAAATGAGTGAAGCCAGCTAGGTCATGGAGTACAAGGCAATGGTATGGACTGTGGAAAACTTAGCACAGGGGCTCCATTCACTGAGGCAACTATCACTGAGCTCCCAGAAAACTGCCTTCCTGGGGAAATGAAGTCTCAGTATTGCCAGTTCTTCTACTATTGCCAAAGAACTGCCAAGTTCTTCTAATTCTTCAAAAAAAGCTGGAGATCTAAATTTTATATAAAATTAATTGGCAACAAATTCAATAGAAAAATAAAACAAATACAGCATGGGCCAACAGGTGCAGCTGCAGCTGTGATGTCTAACCAGTATTTCCCCTTCCAAAATCCACGGTACTTTGAGTTAGGCTGATTAGGTTGCAGTAAGAAATTCAACCAAATACCTAGTGGCTCTCAATACAACAAAAGATTATTTCACGCTCACATAACAGTCCACAGTAGGTCCAAATCTGTTGGGGTTAGTGGAAATGGAGGATGCTGGGATAGGCAAGTGAGGCCCTGCCCCATATAGTCATTTAGGAAACCAGGTTAAGTGACTCTGCCATCTTTAGTACATAAATTCCAAGGGCACCCTGGGAGTTACTCCATCCAAGTCAAATATTAGCTCCTCTCTCCCGTTCCTTTGCACAGAGGCAAAGGGGGACAGAGAGGGAAGATGGGAGTAAAAGATAAAACCTGACTTTCTCCTCATATGACATTTTCTATTAAGGGTATGGGGGGTTTACGTCTAGGCAAATCTGGAGAAAAGCTGGTGTCTTAATCAGGGTTCTTTCTGATTTTTAAAAGCCAACAGATCAAAGATTTCACGGTATTTGAAAGTCTGTCAAGGTATACATACATCATTCTCCACTGTCAGATGGAAAAGAGATAAAGTTAATAGCGATTGCCAGTAATGGGCATTATTTCATGAATATCATAGAATTAGAGCTGGAAGCTCACCTAATAAATTGATCCCAGCCTCAACTGAAAGACAAGTGTATATCAATGGTCACACAACTCATGCGAGGCAGACGGACAATTAGAAAAATCCCAAACCACTGTTTTCTCCCTTACTTTATGTTTTCTCCACACTGTCCAAGCTACAATGTAAATCACTTTTCCAGATAGTTTAAAGGAATATTATTGTAAGATGGTCCATTTTTTTTTTACAGATTTCGAAAGCCAGTAGTAAAATAAAAGGGCAGAGGGAATGTGGTGAACATTTGTCATTTTTCATTTTTTTGCCTTCCCAATACCCTCTCTCTCTTCTTCTGGCAACAGCACCCTGCTTTTCTGTTAAGGAAACACCTCTCCCCAGTTTTTGAATGTTGTTTGACCCCATCTTCTTCCTCAGCTCCTGGGATAGGCAGGTGCACCCGGCCTGACCAACCAGAGTACTCCTACCAATTCAGAAACAAACACATGTTCCAAGAAAGTCAAGATTCACAGTTCAGGGATGTTTGTTAGATTGCTTGGGAAAAGAAAAACACGATTTCTGCTGAATCTGAAGATTACAAAGAGGGTATAAAGCCAGGAGCTATGGGCCTAGAGAGTAGAAAAATCCTGCTTAATCATGAAGCTAAGACAGGAAAACAGGTACCCGGCAGAAAGGCCTCCATCCTCCAACATCATATGAACCTCTGACTCCAGCTGTATATAACACCAACCCTTTTTTTTTCTTTCTTTCTTTTTTTTTGGCTTAAGTCAATTTGAGCTGACTGATTCAAAAAAAGTCCTGCTAACAGAAAAAAAGTATTGCAAAGAAATCAGATACCATACCCAATGGGAAAAAAGTCAAAATTGACAAGTTATTTACTGTTTGTAAGGAAAGCTCCTTTTAGGAGGAAGACACAAAATGATAAGTAACAGTCACAGCAGTAAGTACTCAATAAATGTGATTTCTGCCAGGTGCTGCCCCCAAAATTTTACATCTATTAACTTATTTTAATTTCACAAGCCTGTGCAGTAGGTATTATCAAGACCCCCATTTAACAGACAAAGAACTTAAAGTTTACAGAGGTAACTTGCCCGAAGTCCTAAAATTAGGAAGTGGTAGAGCTAGGAATCCAATCTTCATTTTATAAAATTCAAAGATATATTCCTCACTCCTGCCGTTGTAATATCTTGGGAGATATTTCCTCACAGAGAACATTGGTTCAAGAAAATGGTAAGATTTCCTGCAAAATGTTGAACAGAACACAAGTGCTTGTTCTACTTACCTGAAAGATGATAATCTTCCTCAATGAGGATTTTACCTAGTCTGAAAATAAGAAAACTAAAGTCAGGGCCCCTGCTAGCCTATATGAACCTCTGGATAAATGCAGCCTCATTTCAGGGCTGATCATCACAATCACCCTCTCAGCCTAGTGCTTGTGTGCAGTGCACCAACTGCAGAACGAGACCCAGCAGCCCTGAGTAAAGTCCAAGTTAGTTAAATGAATTGCTCAACATTAGAAACCTGGAAAGAAACAAAGATAGAACCACAGCCAAGGTCTCCAAATGTCCATTTGGCAGAATAAGGGACAATTCAACCTTCTCCTGGGTCCTTCTCCTCATTCCAGTATTGCTCACACACTCTCAGGGCTATAAATGTCTGCAACATGTTTTTACCCCAGCCAGCTGCAAAGAATACAGGAAGCAAGTAGTAATGGACAGACCAAGGGCTTTGCTGATGCCAGCTGTTTGTTTTGCTATTTGTGTGGCTTTGAGCAAGTTGGTTAAATTTCTAAGCATCAGTTTGCTCATCTGTCAAGTGGGAATAGATATCTAATCCACCGGTTGCTGGCACAGTGATTAGTACATAGCAAGTAGCAAACAAATGACAGGTCTTCCCCTCCCACTTCTGCCGACACCTGCAAGTAGCAAACAAATGACAGGTCTTCCTCTCCCACTTCTGCCGACACCTCAGGATCTCTGCTTAGCTAGACTTTCTGAACAAGGCCCATACTTTTGGAGAATCCAGCAATTGTGTCCCATGACTCCCTGTTTTTGATTAATGAGGAGCATGCAAAGCTCAGTGGAGCTACAGCTGGGGTGTTTTGATATACCAGTGGCATTCCTCCCTTTTCCTCATTTATATTTTAGAAGAGCCAGACCTGACACTCTACATTCAGTTTGCTCCCACAGGACAGAATTGACCTGTAAAGTGAGAATATCAGTGATAGCTTTGCCAGAGATGATAGCGATGATTAGTGAGAGAAGGTAAAAAGCACTTAGCTGACCACAGAGGGCAACTGTAAAAGAAAACTGAATAACCAAAAATACTTTTTAAACATCCGGATAAAGTAATAGAGAAGTTCAAGAATCTAGTTAAATGCTATTAGTTTGTATTTAAGTAGAGAGAAATACCCCAGTGTGGCAAATAGCAATTATTGCTTCTTGAAAAAAAGAATGAAAGAATAAAAGAAGAAAGAATGGGGGGGGATGGGGGGAGGGAAAGAAAGAAGAAAGAAGGAAGGAAGGGATGGGGGAGGGAAAGAAAGAAGAAAGAAGGAAGGAAGGAAGGAAGGAAAGAGAGAGAGAGAAGGGAGGGAGGGAGGGAGGGAGGGAGGGAGGGAGGGAGAAAGAGAAAGAAAGAAAGAAAGAAAGAAAGAAAGAAAGAAAGAAAGAAAGAAAGAAAGAGAGAAAGGAAGGAAGGAAGGAAGGAAGGAAGGAAGGGAGAAAAGGGAGAAAGAAAGAGGGAAAGAAATAAAGAAAGAGAGGGAGGGAAAGAAAAAAGAGAAGGAAAGAAAGAGTGAGAGGGAGGGAGGGAGGAAGAAAGGGAGAAAGAAAGGAAGGAAAAAGCCAATGTGATTCTTTATTCAGAAAAAAAAATTAACTTTCTTTTTAGCGTCCTCTATGTGCTTTTTCTGTGGTACTATATAAAGTAAAAACTCATCCCTCCCCCTTATGAGTCTTATGCTTAGAAAAAAGATAAACAAGAAGGGAAAATAAACAAATATATGAGATAAATATTTTTAGTTATCAGACAGCTGATGCATTCAAAGGCTACCAAAGTTTATAGGGTAGAAAATTCAATCAGATCTCCACTCCTCCCTTCCCTTCATATCCACATCCAATCAAACACCAAAACCAATTTTCTCCCCCTTCTCCACCTCTCTCCAACACATTCTTTCCATCACCACTGCCCCTCCTATGAGTCAGGGCACCACCATCTCTAGCCTTGACTAGACATTTCTGCAGCCTGACAGCCTCCAGGCTTGCCCCTCTCCATACTTAACATGAATTAGGGTTTTTTTAATGCAAACTGAATCAGTGTTGAAACCACCTCGATAATGCTGAATAGGTTTCAGAATAAAATCAAAATAACTTTAAATGATATGAGAGTCCTTTGTACTCTGCCTACCTCTTCAGTCTTATCTCCTGAAAACCTTTCCTTTGCAAATTCAAGGCCAAACTGAATGCTGAGGTCTCCCGTCTGATCTTTGACACATTCTCTTCTCTCTGCCCAGAACAACCTCACTGTCATTCATTTTCTTATTTCTGGATTATTCCGTATTCTTATATCTGGTTCATCCTTTTGGATTCAACTTTGAATGCCATGGTCTCCTCCATGAAACCCTCTCTGACCCTTCGCACAGGCAGACAGGAAGAGAGTTGGTATCCCACCAGGGAGACTCCCCAGAATACTGTATTTACCCTAATCATAATGTTAAGGGAACCACTGACCGAAACCACCCACCCTGGCCAGGCAGAATAGTAATCACTTGCATTAGTTATCTTACAGCAGGAGGTCGAACAAGCTACCACCAACCAGAAGAATTCGGGAAAGGTCAAAAGGAGAGAGGAGACACCAGTCCGTAAGTCCTACCAACCTCCCAGAATCCTTCTCGCTGGAATCCATCTTGGCTGAGTGATGTGTGCACCACCAGGAAGGATCCTGAGTCAGAATGATTGGCCAGAGGCAACTCAGAAACTAACCCCATTACAATAAAACCGAAGACCACAAGCCACGTGGCAGAGCAGTCCTCCTGGGTTCCCTTACCCAGCTGCTCTCCGCCCAGGTGCTCCTTCCCAATAAAGTCTCTTGCTTTGGCAGCACGTGTGTCTCCTGCGACACTTCATTTCCAAGTGCTAGATAAGAGCACTTATATCTCAATGAACCAATAACACCAAGGATGACTTATAATTACAATGGCCATAATGGAGTTTTTTTGAAGTCCCCAAACTTGTTTTCCTGCACAATAAACTTAAAAATCGTAGAACTAAACAAACTGAATGGAATGCTTGCTTTAATTTGGTATTTAGAAGCCTCTAAATGAGTCTATGAATCCAAAATCACTTCCCTCCAATACATAAATTCTAAACTCTCCGAAAAGATTTCTCCGTTACATAAGACTCATAACACTTCTCTGTCACCTCCTTCTGCTATTCAAGGCTGTACTCTACCCTCCACCTCTCTTCCTTCTCTTTACCCTTCTTTTGCTGAATTTCCTTTGTATCCTCAAGACCCTGAAGGCCCCCTCAATCCTCCAGCCCCAACCTTTTCCACTCAACTGGTTTAAATTCATCCCTTTGAATTAAGACCTAATATTGAATAATAAAAGGCACCCCTTTAAATGTAGCTTATACACCTTGGACTAAGGCAGAATTACAAATTATAGCCAAGGAATTTCCCAAGATTACTCACTCTTTGGCAGAGGAATTTAACATTGTCATTTAAACCTATGAACCTGGGTTTTCCTATTTCTGTCAACTAATTTACATGCTCATGGGATAAGGTCAGGCCACCATCGGATGGAAATCTTCAATAAACCATGTCAAATGATAAATCTAAACAACCAAGAAGAGCAAAAGCCTTACATGAAGCCATCCCTCTGTCCCTCCCAAAACCTGTCGATGGGAATAAAATCCAAGAATGCACTCAAAGGACTGGTGAACCAGTGCATGACTATTTTAACAGACTTGAAATTGCTTTTAAGGAAAACTGTGGATGCCTTTTAGACACAGAATCTACTAGAGCAGCGGTCCCCACCCTTTTGGCACCAGGAACGGTTTTGTGGAAGACAATTTTTCCATGGGGGGGGCGGGGCGGGAAGATGGTTCAGGCGGTAATGGGAGCGATGGGGAGTGGCAGACGAAGCTTTGCTCGGTCACCCGCTGCCCACCTCCTGCTGTGCGGCCCAGTTCCTAACAGGCCATGGACTCGCAGTCCGCAGCCCGGGGGTTGGAGACCCCTATACTAGAGGTCTTTTAACTCTATGTTCATAAATGGCCTAGATGAAGATCTTGCACTTCCAGTAAAGTGAGCTCAACTTAATTGGGAAACTATGGCAACTCTTGATTTGGTTAAACTGGCCAAACAACTGGTGCAAACCATACAAAAATCAAATAAATGAAAGGCCACCACTAAAATCATGAATTTCCAGCTTCAACAGCCATCAGCCTCCTCCCAAACTCCTTGGCAAACTAAATCAAAGCCTCCAAACTCTAAGAATGTTTGCCATTATTTACAAAAAAACTGGTCATTGGAAAAAGGATTGTCTTAACCTAAAACACTTTTAAACAATCCTCCAATGTTAAGCCTTTAGCTCCTCCATGGATTAAAGCTCCTTCAAAGACAAGGAGTTTTTCTGATCTTTCCCTTACTCAGCTGGGTGAAACTTCCCTTATGATCAGAAACAAGGTCATTACTGTCTTAATCAATATAGAGCCACACTTTCCATGTTCAACCTCACCAAACTCAAACAACCCCTTCCTCAGAGTACTGAAAACATTCAAGTAGTGGAAGTATCTAATAAAACCCTTACAGCTTACAAATCCCTTCCTTTACCCTTCCAGCTGGGCCCCCTTCAGGACAACCATTCCTTCCTATTGATCAATTTTATTCCTGTCAACTAACTAGGATGAGGCTTCTTAGAAAAATACCATGCTGCCATCTTTTTTTTCTCAAAAGAGAGAAATAATCTGGAACTCACCTTAGGCTCCATTTCACCTGGCACTACTAAAGACCTTTCAATGTCCTTAACAGTTTTGAACCTTAAACCAACTAAGGAAAATAATGAGAGCTTAACCCTCTTAGAGCAAGTTCCTGAAAAGCTTTGGTCAAAAATCCACCACAGATATCTGGTGAGTTCACTCAGCACTCCTGATAATAATTCAAATAAATCGAAGTAAGCTTCTCCCCAACATCAGATGCTTTTGACCATCTGACCCTTGCAGGAATTAAACTAATTATAAAAGAATATAAGGCCCAAGGTATATAATCCCTTGCACTAGCCCTTGTAACACATCCATCTTCCTTGTTTAAAAAAAACACAAAACAAAAAAACCTTGGATGAGAATGGAGATTTACCCAGGACTTCAGAGCCATTAATAACATGGTCACTTCTCAATATCCAGTTGGCCCTAACCCCCACACTCTCCTAACTTCCTTTCCTATGGAAAGCAAATTCTTTACTGTAATTGATCTTTGCAGCACCTTCTTCAGTCTTCCTGTAGATCCTGAAAGTCAATTTTTGTTTTCCTTTACTTGGAAAGGACAACACTTTACTTGGACTGTCAAGTCACAAAGCTATACAGAGTCCATCCTACTTTTCACAGACTTTAAAAGTCAGACTTGGCAGATGTTACTTTCCCATATGAATCAACCCTTGGAAGTATGTTGATGAGCTCCTCCTCTGCTCTCCTTCCAAGCAAGGAAGCATGTGAATGGGACAGTATTCACCTCCTGGAGCTACTAGCAGCCAAAGCCCATAACGTCTCCAAGGAGACACTTCAATTTGTCCGAACTCAAGTTAAATACGTGGGACATTTAATTTCAGATCAGGGACTCCTTCTGGACCCTGAGAGATTCCAAAGCATTTTAAACTTCCCACAACCACAAACTAAAAGACAACTGAGAGGATTTTTAGGGCTGGTAGGATATCATAGAAATTGGATACCTAATTTTCCCTTAGTAGTTCAACCCCTCTACGCCTTGCTAAAATCTGATAAATCTAACCCTATAGAATGGGAAAAGAATGTTCATGCACCTCCTGCCAATTAAAAGAAAGGTTCAGCCTATCTACATTATTCAGACACCCTAATTATCAACTTCCGTTCTTCCTTTTCATATGTGAAAAGGAAGGAAATGCCTTGGGGTCCTTACCTAGAAATATCGAGATCAGCACTGACCCTTTGGCTATTACAGCCAACAACTAGACCCAGTAGTCAAAGAACTTCCTCCTTGCATGAGAGCCAGTTCAGCCACAGCAGCCCTTGCCAAATCAACAGAAGAGATGGGCTTCTCCTCACCATTTATGTTGTTCATGCAGTCCA
This sequence comes from Monodon monoceros, assembly GCF_005190385.1. NCBI lineage: Eukaryota > Metazoa > Chordata > Mammalia > Artiodactyla > Monodontidae > Monodon > Monodon monoceros. The sequence goes on along the minus strand of NW_021703768.1, from coordinate 138,969,960 downwards.
AGCTTTATTAAAATTCCCATCACATTCAACATCTTTCTACAAGCCAACTCACCTATCTCTCACGAAATCCTTTTGCTAACTTCTCCCACATTACACTCCAGCTGTAGCAGTTTTAACCCTCCACCTCTCCTTCCTCTGCCTTCTGACAAGACACCTCATGACTGTTTAACTTTGACTGACCAACTACTGACATTGAAAGATGACTTGCAGGAAACTTCTATTATGAATGCCAAACTTCCATGGTTTACCGATGGTTCCTATTTAAGAAATGATGAAGGAAAATATTGCACTGGGTATGTTATTATAACTCCTTTTGAGGTGGCTAAAGCATCTCTGCTGCTGACAGCCACCTGAGCTCAACAAGCTCAACTATAGGCTTTGACTAGAGCTTGGACTTCAGCAAAAGGTAAAACTGCAAACATTTATACAGACAATCATTATGCCTTTGGGGTCCTTCATGATTTTAGTATGTTCTGGAAACCGGGAAAATTTCTAACCTCTGGAAAATCTCAAATTAAGAATGGATCCTTCATTAATGAATTACTAGATTCAATCTAACTTCCATCTGCCTTGACCACTGTCAAAGTTCCTGGACATTCAAAATTAGACTCAGAAGAAGGTGAAGGCAACAATTTGGCTGATTAACCAGTGAAGCCTGCCTTGAAATCTATCAAAACCAAGGCTCTTATAGCCAACATTAATTACCTCCTGACGGAAGATCTAAAATTCATTATTAAGGATGACCAATCTATGGCACCTCACAAGGAAAATCTTTATTGGGCTGACAATGGTTACAGTTTCAATCCACTGAACAATTTATGGTCTGGCCCAAATAAGAAACCTGCCTTGCCAGAGTCCATAAAATGACCCTCATGGAAATGGCTCATCAGATGACCCACTGGGCAGTTGATAAACTTGTTTCACAAAACAATAGATGGGGATATATTTCTAGGGCTGCTCAAGAGGCACGATTGGTTTGTACTGTATGTCTTAAATACAATCCAGGGAAGACTATCCACACAGCTCCTGGACACTCTGACTTACCCAAAGGACCTTCTAAAGTATGGCAAATGGATATTATCCAGCTGCCCTTCTTGGCTGGAACATATTCCTAAATCCATATCTATCAAAGAAATCATAAATAACTATACTCTTGGTGATGTACCATGTACCCCTTCTGGTTACACCTTTGTATGTGATTACAGAGGAGAACCATGGGCTTATGAATGTCTAGACAGTTGGCGCATGGCTGGTCAATGTCTTTTGGGCTACCATAGTATTCCATTTCAAGTGTTAAAGAAAAAACCCAAGTAAATAAAACGTGACAACCCTCTTTTCAAACCCCATCTACTCTGCATCGATTACCAGTGCCAAATAATTTGTTCCTTGGATTGGTGTGATCCATAACGACCTATTGATAAAAAATTTACCCCTAACTGTAGCTGAATTAGCAAACCCCACTGCTGGAGCCTTGGCTCAGCAGCAACAATCCTTGGGTTCCCTAGCAAGGAATAACACTCTATTATCTCCTTGCAGAATAAGACAACATCTATGCCATAACCAATACCTCCTGCTGTACCTGGATCAATACTTCTGGTGAAATTGAATTAGAACTTGAGAAAATTAGAAAAATAGCACAAGATCGCTCCATTCCCATGTCTTTTAATGGCACCCTCTGGTTCCCTATTGATGCTTTTAGCTGGCTTCCTTTAGGTAAAGGCAATTGGTTAAGATCAGGATCTAAAATATGATCAGTGATAATTTGGGGAATTTTTTCTATATGTACCTGTGTTTAAACTTCTTATACTACTACTTACTCAGTTCTTCTCCAAAACCTCTACAACCACCAAGATTACAGTCACTCAACAGGTTGAAATGATAAATAAGGCGTATTCATCTAAACTTCCTGGTGGCTTAATGAAGTTCCCAGGCAAGGAAACTACCTAACAACCACTTCCTGACTGCTTTCTTTTTGCTCAAATGTGGCCTAACCCTTATGACACTGACTCCTTGAAATAACCATTAGAGATTTAAAAAGTACCCCCACGTAGGACATGACTTTCAGGAACATGTTCATCCCAGCAACACAGGACTAAGCTAATCTATGCTTGATCAGCAATGCCTTCAGAGAAAGATCCAGATCAAAAAAGCTAGACGTGAAAGATGAAATAAAATTAAGTCACTTAGGTCAAGGGGTTTTAAAATAGAGCTAGGAGGCCATTTAGAAGTGGGCCTTTCAGGTCCTCACAGGGTGAAACATGAACTTTTGAACTGGGCTAAACCAAAAATATTCCAAATATTCCAAGAACTCCATAAGAATACCTGCAACTTGCTCCAGGTACAGAATTCTGCTTAGTGATAGCCTTAGCAACCAATCATGTTTAGCCAAGACTAGCTTTCTGCCACCAATACCAATCAAAATTCTTTGTAAGCCAAGTATGTAAACAGTCCCGTTTTTGTCTTTAAAAGCTCTGACTTTTGTTCCCTAGTCTGTGTACTCTGAATTGCAATTCTCTAATCCCAAATAAATGCTTTCGCTTGATTATTGCCTCTTAATATTTTTAGATTGACATCATTAAGAGTAGAACCCATTTCGTATTGGTCTTTGCAACTTCAACAACCAGGACACAGTAGTTAATGACTATCTCTGGAATTACTTTATAGAAAGATGATACGGGTGGAAAAATAATGGGGGGAAAAAAGGTAATAGGGATGGCCAGCCCCATGGATCTCTCATGACAGAAGGAAATACACACTTACGTATACCCACGCAGACAAACATAATATGACTTAGTTGCAAGTTAAATCCAACTCAAACTAACATTTACAAAAGAGAAATGTGTTGGCCATGCACCTGAATATTGAAGTAGGTTACAGAACTGATGAAAAGCCCACAAAAATCTAGGACCTAGGGAAAACAATGAGCAACTCCAAGCTGTTGGGACACATATTCTCTCTGTGTCCATCTTCCACTCATTCCAACACTGTTTCTCTTTGTATTTATGTATCCTCCAACTAAAATACGTTAGTCAGAATGGCAGGAACCCTGGGAACAGTAGCCAAACAAGTACCCTTATTGGAAAGCGTGAGCCTCCTTCTCCCAGGGTCTATATACCAATACCATGTAAGGATTCTAGTGGTCTTTGCATGGTTCATGAGCCCATGCTTAGGATCAATTTCTGCTGCCAGGGAGATGGATAATAGAACCAAGCCTGACCACAGTTCCAGCCATTCCAGAGTTCAGGAGCCTAGGTGCATTACCCAAAAAAAGAGGAGACAGAAAGCCTTGATGAGCAGACCAGCAAAGAGCTACTACCATTCCCTCTAGTTGATTAAACATGGCCCAACTAAAAGACTGTCTGGACACTTTACTCTTGGTGACACAGGAAGATAACATTTTATTGTTGTTGTGGGAAGAGCAGTGCCTCACTTTGTGTTTTGGCTTCAAGCATCTCTCTCCCACTGTGAAGGAAGAAGGTTTCAAAAAGCAAAGCAAAGGGACGTAGAGAATATATACTTAGCTTATTGAAGCGGAAATATGCTGAGCATGACCTTAAAATGCAAATATCTGAACCCTTTGAAACCCCTGGAAGCTAGGTAACAAGAGAAACACCTGTCTGATAGCTTAACCACGTCAAGTTATGTCTTTATTTCACATGTCTTTTTTTCTGGTAGAAACACAATCTGACCTCCAGACTACCCATAAAATTTGGACAAAAAATAAGCCAAGTTATACACAAGACTGTTACAATCAACATAAATCTAACATTACTTAATGCTTATCTTTTCCACTTTACCAGGAAAAAATTTGGAAGAAGCACTGGGATTTTGCTTTTCTCTACTGCTTACCTAGAATTTTCCAGCCATCAATGGAGCAGAGTTTAATTTTTCTGAGAGAGAGAGAAAAATGAAGGATTAAATTGTAATTAGAAAAATTGCTTCAATTAGAATTGCACTTCAAGATGCTTGAATGGATGGGCTAAATAAGTTCAGGCATCCATTAGTTTCCAAATTGAATTAAAATATATTGAGTGCTAATTCAAAAGTCTAAAGGCAGCCAGCTGGAATAGAATGGGAATCATGTGGGTCTAAAAGGGTAGTGCAGACAACACAAAGCAAGGAAAGATGATGGCATTTTTGCTGACCTGAAAGAACAAAACAGAAATCTTAAAAACTGCTAGTAATTTATTACAGCTTATTATACTAATATTATTGCTGTTTACTCCAAGCCTGCATTATGGGGGGTTCCCTTTTGATTCTGCACAGCACAACAGCCCAGCCCTAACCCTCCTTTCTGCTCCTTCGCACAGCCTTTTTTTCTCTGCCATTTGCTGTATGCAGCAGAGATGACCTGTGGTAATTGCTGAAGACATTTTCACCCACATTTTTTAGCAAATGTAATTTCCTTTTGATGCAGCCACATCCTCTCCCCACCCTGCTGTGACAACGAACTCCAATAATCATGCGACTAACATTCAGATAGAGATCAAGTAATGCAGCCAGCTGTATCACAACTTTTGACTTTCAACTTTGTACTTACTTGGGTGCACATATTACCACGTTTGAGGAAATGAAAAACATTTTTTCCTCTAATGAAAATAGCTTTTGGCCTGGGGTGAGGCTGGTGGAATTGTCCTGAGTTTAATTTTTTTCTTCATATAATTTGGCTGTAACAAAAGTCCTTTAAAAAAAAAAAGTGAATCCTTTTCTGTAACACATTTTCAAAACACCTCACGGTTAAAATACTCATTATTTATAGACTTGAAGAAATAGTCCTTACTTTTAAGTGTCCACCAAATACTGTGAATCTTTAAACTTTTTTTTTTTTTGAAGGAAGGGAAGGAGATAAGAGAAAAGAAGGAGAGAGAAAGGGTTGCATATCATCAAGGAATATATAACAAATTACTCCAAAATTTAAGAGGCATAACCATTTGTTATGCTTATGGATTCTGTGGGTCAAAAATTCAGACAGGGTTTGGAACTAGCAGATGCAAACTATTATATATAGAATGGATAAACAACAAGATCCTACTATACAGCACAGGGAACTACATTCAATATCCTGTAATAAACCATAATGGAAAAGAATATGAAAAGGAATGTATACATATGTATAACTGAATCACTGTGCTGTACAGTGGAAATTAACACAACACTGTAAACCAACTATACTTCAATAAAATAAATTTTTTAAAAATTCAGATAGGACACAACAGGGATGGCTTGTCTCGGCTCCCAGTCAGATGAAGCCTCTTCTTGAAGACTTGGAAGCTGATGTCTGGAAGCATCTGAAGGCTTACTGACTCAGTGGTCTGGCAGTCAATGGTGGCTATCAAGTGGAGAACCTAGATGCTGCTAGTGTCAGTTGGAATACATTCCCATGGCCTTTCTGCTTGGCCTGGGCTTCCTCACATAATGGCAGTATGAAAGCAATATGATGTCTCCCAAAAGACCAAAACATGCTATGCCTTTGTATCACTTGCCCAGACACCCAGTAAACTGATGGACTAACATCTCCTTGGAGACCTGCCAAGAAACAGAGTATAACACTTGAACCAAGGTCACTCCCCACATGATGTAATCTTGGGAAGGAAGAAGAAAGGCTGCATAAGAAGAAAAATAGACTTGATAAGTCCCTGAACTTTGAACTGACTGAATATTTACCCAAAGAAGATTGTTTTATATCTACAGAGTTTGAGTTCATTTTAAACATGAAGCTTAAATATTTTCTGTTGTCAGCAGAAATGGGAGTCCAAGAACAAGATGAGATCAGTTATAAAAATCATAAAGAAAGCCACTTTTATTTTGATATCTGGGTTGAAATACAGCCATTCTTCCTAAACTAGGAATTTGTTTAAGTTTTCAATATGTTAAGAAGTTAGCTCGGGACTTCCCTGTTGGCGCACTGGTTAAGAATCCACCCGCCAAGGCAGAGGACATGAGTTCGATCCCTGGTCCAGAAAGATCCCACATGCCATGGAGCAGCTAAGCCCGTGCGCCACAACTACTGAGCCTGCGCTCTAGAGCCCATGTGCCACAACTACTGAAGCCCGCACGCCTAGAGCCCATGCTCTGCAACAAGAAAAGCCACTGCAATGAGAAGCCCGTGTGCACTGCAATGAAGAGTAGCCCCCGCTCACGGCAACTAGAGAAAGCCCATGTGCAGCAACGAAGACCCAACACAGCCAAACAAATAAATACATGAAGTTTCTTTAAAAAAAAAAAAAAAAAAAAGTTAGCTCTTCCTTAGACCATAAGCTACTTGAGCTGATGAACTGTGATTCCTTTCATCTATTTAATCAATTTTCAATGAATATCTACCATGAGCAAGGCATTCTAGTAGGCACTCAAAATATAGAAATGAAGGGCACAGTCCCTTCCCTCAAGAAGCTCAGAGTCTATAATACAGAAAGAAAACAAACAATTCTTTTAATAGGGGAGCTCCATTGGTCCATTCACACCAAAAGAAGATCCCGTACGTGGTTTTAAAACTTCAGGAGAGAATGAAAGAATCATCAAAGTTGTTTGCAAATTAGGAAAATTTGTGCTAAATACACAAATGGTTTATTATTATCTGCTTAGCTCAGTCAGTTAGTGCAGACTAGCAATAAAGTCTGGATAGTGATAGTTAGCTCTGCACATGACAAACTATGCCCGAAAGCCATAAGCTACATTTCTGTTTCCAATCAGTCATCATCTTGAAAATGCACGATTAGGAATGACTGCCAAGGGTATATGGGTTGAAAGGCACTCATTCTCTAAGAAAATATCTCAGTACTTAAGAGCTTCTGACTGTTGCTCTGTTCCATCAAGCTAGGGAGATGGGAGAGATGTCAATTATGAACCATTTTGGAAAACTGGACGTACCATATTTTACCAAATCTAAGACATCAATTATAAGATGCTCCACTATTTTATTTACCACCAGGAAATACAAATGGTATCAAATAAATGATGACACTAAGCCGAGACATTCTCACATCCCCAATTCAGAGATGTAAAATATGAAAAAACTCTCAGCTTATAATCAATAAAATATCGTATCATGAGAAGCCCTGACAGATCTCCAGGGAGAAATAATGAGGCAAGTTCTTCAGACAACTTCACAACAGAAAGTCTTAAATAAGTAGAAATGATTTTCACTAGCTTTAGGATCCACACTCCTTGTCATGACCTACAGTACAGTCTGGTTTGCAGTTTCTACTCTGGCTCTGGCCACCCTACCCTTCACCTATTCTGCTCCAGCTTCCCTGGAAGAATGAGGTCTTCATGGCTCATTCTGGGCTTCTGCTGTACTTTGTTCCCTCCACCTAAAACTCTCTTTACCCAGGGCTTCACAAAGAGGTATGCTTCATCTCATTCAGGTTTGAGATCAATTATCACATTCTTTGATCATCCCATCTAAATATCCCTCTCTCCTATAAAAGTTCTTATTTTATAGTCAGCTTTACCCTTTCTACATGACACTCTACATCTGGTGCTTATCCTTCCTAAAATAATTATACATTTATTTGTTTTCTTGTTTATTTTCTATTTCCTCCTATGGATACAAGAACTTCATTAGGGCAGGGAAATTGTCTTCTCTCAATGTTAAAAGAATGCCTTGGGGCTTCCCTGGTGGCGCAGTGGTTGAGAGTCCGCCTGCCGATGCAGGAGACACAGGTTCATGCCCCGGTCCGGGAAGATCCCACATGCTGCGGAGCGCCTGGGCCCGTGAGCCATGGCCGCTGAGCCTGCGCGTCCGGAGCCTGTGCTCCGCAACGGGAGAGGCCACAACAGTGAGAGGCCCGCGTACCGCAAAAAAAGAAAAAAAAAAAAAAGAAAAAGAATGCCTGACATATAACAGACATGACACAAATGTATGTGAATAACTGACAGAGTCATCTAAAAGTAGACAAAGAGCTAAAATGTTTAACCCAATCCTGAGGCTCTGATTAGCATAAATAGAGAAAGAATTTTAAATATGAAACTGGGTGATGCTATTTGAGTTACCCTCCAACAAAGCCCCTAGAATTTATTCTCAATTTTTTCAAGGTTAGAGACAATTAGAAATTGAAAAAGCAAATCTAGAGTTGCAACGTAAGGAGTACCTATTGAGCCAAATTAAAAAGTGTTAATACCTGTGTATCGAGTTTTCTTCTCATCCCCACCAAGGGACTCAATACCATTGGCTTTGGGAATAACCAACTCATCACAGATAAAGACAAGAGAGATGACCACAAAGTGATAACTTTTATTACCGTGGAATGACAAGGATCATTTGAAGATCAGGGAAAGAATATAAACAGGCAACAAGGTGCCCCTAAAAGGTGCCAGGACCATCCTGAGAGCAATAATTTCCTAAGTGCTTACAGGTACCAGTTAAGTTGCCAGAGAATGACTTGGGTGGGCTAACTCCATTCATTTCCCACCATTTTCTAACTTTCCTTAAGTCACCTAATTGGTTTCAGATATTAAGCAGTTTTTAAAAAGGGCACAAAAAGAAAAAACAACAACAAAAAAAAACAGAACAACTCATCGGTGTGTTAGAACAAAGGAGAAAAAAAAGGAGTAATATCACTAGTCTCCAAGCCCCCTTCACCAACTCTTCCATCCTTGGTTCCAAGAACTGGGCATGTCATGTTTTGGGATGAATGCAGCTTACAGTGAGCCTCATGTTATGATTCTTTTAGAAACATCTTTCCCATCCCTGGAGGAGCTAAAGAACTTGAGTAGAGTCTTGGGGCTTTCTTTTTTAACGTATTTGATATAATAAAAATTTCAAAAACTCTAGTCTGTATCTAGAGTTCAGAGAGTTTAAAGGGCCTCTCCCAACTTCTTCAACCTGAGCAGAACCAGATTCTGCCTGGTGCCTCTCCTCCAAAGATCATATACCAGAAAGAAGGGTAGGGAAAATTCCTCTGGGGTTATTTCATCCTAAGACCCAGGAGAAAAGACAGAGGCTCTCTTATAAGTTTTCTTATACAGAGATTTAGGAATAAAAGCTTAACAGATGACAGCATTTCTCTGATAGCATACTGTTGACTGGCACAAAGTTATTTTCAAATTCATTGGACTATCTGCAAAGTCACCATCAAGAGCCCTGGATCTGAAGTATGACTAATTTGTGTTCTTATACCAGGAGAAAAAAAACTATAAAAGAAAGTTCTCATAAAACTGGGCACGGGGGTGTGGGAGGTGGGTGGGCAATGTGGGCTTAAACAATTTGGCTTCAGGGTGAAGCACAGTTTGCGAGGAGTTGGAAGGTATACTGTTGTAGTTTATCTTATGACAGGGCCGAAAGTAAGCTCATCACACAAGATGAATTGTGCCGAAGCACAGTAGTAGAGGGCTGCCGCTCGCTCAGGCAAAACAGCGCCGTCTGTCCTGCTGTGGTAGTTTTTATTCAAGCATTATCTAGGTTTACATTTTAAGACTTGTTTTCTTATCATTTTAGAAATGCCAAAGCAGTAACCTATGTTTTTATTAATTATACAAGCAATAATTGGCTTTCTTGAGAACCTGCCGTGCTTCGTCCTCGAGCGCAAAAGCAGCACAAAGTTTCCACCATTAGTTTGATTATACGGAAGTAGCACAAGGACATTTCCTTGCATTCCCACCACTCTGATTATACTGAGGACATCTCATGGATCAGTGCCCAAAGCACTCAATGCTTCTTCGCAGGCCCCCGGTTTGTCCGGGTGGGGGGGCTCAAGGCAATCAGGACTGTTTGCAGTTCTGGCTTATTCGCCAGCCCCCAGTTTGCTGGGGGGGCGGCTCATGGGTCACGTCTCCTTTCCATGTCCTCAGTTATTCCATTACAGTATCCAGTCACTGCCTGGCTTATCTCCATCTCTGAGTCCTGTTTCTCCCTAAAGGAGAAGGGGAACTAGTGATTTGTAGATGGGTCTCTCATAATCTCTTAATTGCAATTATTCAGACACAAAGAGAAATTCAAGTAAAAGCAACCACAATAATTGCCACGCTTTCCATTTTGAACACAAAGACATGTTCCCAGGACCACAGAGGTGGTAAATAGCAAAGCTCAAAGCCAGTACATCTCTGTGGTCTTCTCCCAGAGCTTTCATGTCAAGGGGAGACACATGAGAGTAAAAAGGTCAAGGGCAGGGGACAAGGAGGTGGACACAACTGGCCTGTGACATTACAGACCATGGTTAACAACTCAGAGCTCTACTGGGGGATGGAAGGATTAAGAAAGAGGGGTTTCAATGATTCAACCAGATTTTAAGTGTTTCAACCACTTCTAAATCTTCAATTCAGACTGAACTCTAAGGTGTTTGCTCAAGAGCCTTCAGATGTGTCTTAGAGAAGGTACAGGAATGAATCTTAACTTCCACCCCCCAAACTTTTTTTTAATTGTTGGAAAGTGATATTATTATTACTATTAAAAATTAATACTGGGCTTCCCTGGTGGCGCAGTGGTTGAGAGTCCGCCTGCCGATGCAGGGGACACGGGTTCGTGCCCTGGTCCGGGAAGATCCCGCATGCCGCGGAGCGGCTGGGCCCGTGAGCCATGGCCGCTGAGCCTGCGCGTCCGGAGCCTGTGCTCTGCAATGGGAGAGGCCACAACAGTGAGAGGCCCGCATACCGCAAAAAAAAAAAAAAAAAAAAAATTAATACTATATAGAAAAATGAGGAGGATTACACATCAAAAAATAAAGATTAGGTTTGTGGGGGGAAATGGGGAGTTATTATTACAGGTACCTTTTATTTTCCACATTATGTATCTTTCTAATGTTTGACTTCTTGACATTGAGCATATATTACCTTTTATATTTGGGGAAAACAAGGTGGTTTGAATTTTTTAATCACTGCAAGAAAATGAAAGATCACGAAAAAACATTTACAATGCAAGAGTCATTAAAGAAAAGTAAAAGATTTTGAAGGTTTAAAAACAGAAGGGAAGACATTCGAGCCAAGGAAAAAGAACTGGTGTTTTAATTAACAGTCCTCGCCTCTTTCATTTTCAGAAAAATAGATAAGGTACAGTGAGAAGGGAGGAAAGAAGCCACTTTCTTATTACTTGGAGGAAGAGGATTCAAAAAGAACAAAGCAGCTCACTGACAGGTCTAACCACAGACATAAGAAGGGGGAGAAAAAAAGGAGAATTTGGAATCATAAGCATTTGTTTTATCTGTCACATTTCCTTCTTCATGGAGGCGCAATGAATTTGCAAGCCAGCCACTAAAAAAGAGTGGCCAAGTAAAATAGAGAGAGGGAATGGGAACCATCTATTCCCCCTAGGAATGCAGTCAATTAAATGCAGCCTGGAAGGGATCTAATCTAATATCAAAGAGGCTGTCAGGGGATCAGTTCCCCAGAGTGTAGGGTTAATGATGTAGAGCAGGGCAGCCTGGCCAGGAGCAGAGGAAAAGAAACCTCACCAAGATCAGGTGTAACTAGAAAAGGCCAAAATAAAATAAAATAAGCATTTCCAAGAGTAATGGAGGACCTTGGGCAAAACCTTCTGCAGACATGTCACAATATCCTCTGCTTGCAGCAATCCTCAAGGGGTTGGGTTCTCCAAGATTTAGCATGTTTCACTGTAAATCGAAGTTTTTTGCCTCAAATCATAATCAGCATTGAAGAATGACCTCCCTTGATATCATTCACAAGTCCTGGAGTATTAATCTAGAAGACCCCAAAGTAAGTCCCTCTTCTCCCCAGGGTTCAACTGGAAGCATCGTATTAATCCTGAAGTTTTTATAAAAAAGAGCTCTGAAATGAAGGTTACTGGTAAAATTGTACCTAGAAATCTGAGCGTAAGTTAATTACCTATCAGCCTACTGTCCACTTTGGTGAAAATCAGTGACCAACACAAATGGAGACAAGGTGAACTACTAAATGCTAGGCCTTCGCTAGCTGTGGTCAACTGAGCCCTCTTTCTAAAGGGCTGTGAATCTGTGAAAAAGATTCTCCCACTATTTTCCGAGGCCAAGTGTGAGAGATGAAGTAAGAAAGAGACACAACCTATTCAAATAAACAGCCAGATAGATTGCAGCCCATGTTCAGTATTTAATCTTTTATAGTTACTAAAATTCATAAGCAACTTGTCTTTTTGGTTTCATAAATTTCATTTCCAACAACATGGTGGACCAGATATCTTGAAAGTTCATTGCACCTGAAAAAACAATTCTATTCCCTTTCTCGCCTCATCCTTCCTAATCACAATCCAGGAGTTATCCTGATAATTAGTATTTCTTCTAGCTGTGTACACTGAGGAAAAAAAAAAAAGAAAAAAAAGCCCCACGATGTGCTTTAAGCCTTTGACAGATGCTATGCTTCTCATTTTACTCAATTCTTTTATTTAACTATTTTATTAAACTATTTGGTGATTTAAGTTTTCATAATCAGTAAATGTTAAGTCAGATAACAGAAAGGCAATATGAGAGACAGAGAGAAGCCTTTGTTAACCTTTGCTGGAATTACTCTCTTTGATGGAAATCAAAGAACAAACAACTCGATAGAGCTGTAATAGGTCTTTTGGAGAGAGAATAAAAAACAGTGTACTCCTCAAAGCAGTCATGGAAGCCTCACCATTATTTAGAACTTAATGGCTCTGAAAAGAGTAGTGAGAAAGGAATCAACTACTTTTCCCTTTTGGAAAGAAGTGTCAACTCTTCCAGGATGCCATTTAGAGACCCAAGCGAGCCAGTTTACCCAATGGTGCATAAGTGGCCTCTAAAAATTAATGGACCTTTCAGAGGTTGCTACTTATTACCTGATGCTGAGGTCTAAGGCTAGGCATTGTTGAGGAGGAAAAAGAAAAAAAAGGTGGGAACACACAGATGCTCAAGTTTTGCAATAGCCTGTTATCTAATCCTGAGAGTACAAATGGCTTTTGTGGATGACATTTATTTAGCACTTAATAAATGCCACACATCAGGTTCATCCCCTTACACACATTAGCATACTTAACCTTCACGACAACACTGTGAAGAAGGTACTGCTATTATCTGTGCTTTACAAAAGGAAACTGAGCCTTACAAAGATTTTTAAAAAGTGATCCAACAAATCCCCACACAGGAAAATTTATGGGCACAAAAAAAGAAAAATTACTTAACGAGAACACTAAGCATTTCTGTTTCTGGACAACTGTTCAGAGGCCAAAAAGCCACTATGCCTCTCAAAATAGTAAATGGCAAGTCAAAAATGCATATTAGCACACCGTCTCAGGAACACCGTGAATTCCAACCACAGGATTCAGAATAAACCACAAACAGCAATGGAGAATTTAACACCAAGGGAAAACCACAAGCAATTAACATCAATAACCTCACGTGGACATTATAAAACCATAGTTATGAGTCTCAGACTCACAGACCCTCTGGATCCTGACCCTAGAAGTTTTTGTGATGGCAACAGAGCAGGATCTGATTAATGCGAAACTAAACTGTCATATCCATGCCCTTTTATTTGACAATCCATCATGTAAATGCAACTAAAACACAGAAATTTGTCAGTGTTCATGGTGTTTGGCTTGGAACTTCTCTACAGACCCAACACTCATAAGATCTGTTTGAAGTTTCTAATCACTATCAAGCTCCCAGATTCTTAACGAAGTTAGTAAAAGAGTAGGATAGTCATTACACCTGATCCATTGCATTTTCACATTCATCTACAAAGAAAGTTTCCTTGAACCAGTCATGGACTATCTTTGCCTAGGCTATAATGCCTACACAAGAGAGATTATTTTTCAGCAACTGACTTAAAAATAATGGAATGAAATATACACATACACACACATATGCATGTATATATGCATACATATCTACTTGCAAGTGCATACATATATATAAACATATACATGTATACTGCTGTAAAAAAAAAAAAAAAAAGACAAGTCTTTGCCTAATAACAATTTCAAGTGTTTATATGAGCAACAAGCCAAATTCTACAGGTGTCATCAGCAGTAAACAACCTGACCCTCATCTTACTTCTCCAATATGGAGACCTACTGACCATCTCGACAGATGAAGAGACTGCCACGGGAGCACAGGCTGCAAAACTTGACTTGCTTTGGAAAGCTGTGAAAGGACATTACCAAATTTTTTTAAATGGCCTGTATAAAGTAATAGGTTCATCTAAATTTCAAAATGCTAGAGCAAAAACACTCCTGAAATGTAAATGGGTTAAGTACATGACAAAATCATTACTTCATATAGAATGCAACAATCTTAGAAAAATAGTTACCTTCTCCCCACCCCACTCCCAAAAAAAGGACCTAAAGAGACATGACAACTAAATGTCATGTGGTATCCTAGATGGGACAGTGGAATAGAAAAACAAAAGGCATTAGGTAAAAAGTAAAAGAATCTGAATAAAGTATGGACTTAGTTAATAGTAATACATCAATAGTGGTTCATTAGTTGTGGCAAATTCACCACACCTGTGTAACATGTTAATAACAGCAGAATCTGGGTGTGAGGTGGAACTCTCCCTGCTCTCTTGGCAACTTTCCTGTAAATCTAAAATTATTCTAAGATTTAAAATTTATTTTTAAAAACCTAGTAGGCATGACATTTTTTGGCAACCATGAACCTATAATCTCTACATCTGTCCAAAGGGGAAGAAAATAAAGCTTATTTCCTTACTTCCCCAGGCTCACCTCAAACAACTTTCTCCTCTCTAGCATGGTGCGCCTCTCTCCGATCTTCAAGGATGACATTTTGTAAGATTCTGCACGTGCTGTTCCACTGCCAGAAAAACTCTCCCTGCTTTTCCCTTTCTTTTCTGTCTGAAATAATCCAAAAGACCTATTGCAAATGTTTAGCCACACATATACAAAAGCCATGCTGAAAGAGCAAAGTGGCATATCCAATCTTTCTTTGACCTTGATAGGAACTGGCAGAAAAAATAGCCCTGATTCATAAGGTAAATAGATTGTGGGAAATTCAACAAGAGATACAGAAGGGGCTCTAGTGTTAGGAAATGTTAACTTTCTATTCCCGTCTCATTTTCACTTTTGATGCCCATCAGGCTTTCCCTGCTACCTGGAGCCCAAAGCTGCCCAGCTCCTTTGTGCCAGCCTTGCAACCAGAAAAGCAATGGAAACAGCCACTAACTAAGAGGCCAGGAGCCATCTGAGGTGGAAGCTTCTGGTCTGCAGAAACTCTGAAACTGATCCCAACAACTACAAGTAAGTATTGCTGTTAGTAGCAAGCACGGCAGATCTGTACACTCTTTTCTTGTTTAAGTGCCTGGAAGGCACACAATACTTTTGATTTCCACAAATCCATAGAGGAAACATAACCCAAACTTCTCCAAAGGGATAAAAACAGGAAAAAATAAAATATAAATAAATAAAATTTAAACGGGGACTGTTTACAAAAGCCAAGGTGAGGGGCGGGGTGGGAGGCAGGCAGGCATAATTTTACATGACTTCTCCCCCTTTTAAGATCTAGAATAAGTGTCAGGTCGAAGATTTTGTCCATTCCCTGTCTTCTTGGTGGCACTCATTCCACTTGTAATTTTTTTTTTTTTTTTTTTTGCGGTTTTTTTTTTTTTTTTTCGGTACGCAGGTCTCTCACCGTTGTGGCCTCTCCCATTGCGGAGCACAGGCTCCGTACGCACAGGCTCAGCGGCCATGGCTCACGGGCCCAGCCGCTCCGCGGCATGTGGGATCTTCCCGGACCGGGGCATGAACCCGTGTCCCCTGCATCGGCAGGCGGACTCTCAACCACTGCGCCACCAGGGAAGCCCACACTTGTAATTATTAATATCTGTGTTCCCTGCTGTCATACTGCAGGGATCATTCCATCCTGTTAAATCCTCAGGACTTACCTTAGTGCTGTTACATAGTAAATGCTCAGTAAACAAACCTCCTTATGCCTCTTATCTAGTTTTTTAACTGTTTTATCTCTACTTCCTTGTCTTAATAAAGTACTTAAAATCAATTTGCCTTCAGGGGCTCAGCTATCTTATTAATTGAGTAAAAAAAAATGGTTTTAATTATAATTGCTTAACCTACGTTATACCCAAAGACAAAAGATTTTAATCAGAAATGTATTTACAATTAATTTGTCTTTTATTTTAAAAGGCATAGAAAACGTCTGTCAGTCACCTTTGAAAGACGTGGTTAAATGACTCAAACATTCCCGTTAATCCAGCCACAGGGAGTATTAAATATTTAGGAGTGTGGTGGCGTCTAGTTTGTCAGAACAGTTCCATTTAAATTAAGCTCCCCTGTTACCAATTGTAGCTGATGATTTAATTAGGTGGATGGAGTGAGTTACAATGATCATTAATAAGCTGTGTTAATGTCATCAAAATTCCTATTCTCCAGAGTTGGGGGAACAGGAAAAAAAAAAAAAAATCCTGCCTAGTGAGGAAGATGGCCTATTTCTCACAAAATTCATTGTTTTTTTTCCCCTCCAGTAATTAGCCTTGTTTTGTTTGGTATGTTCACACTAATTACAACAACAGCTTTATTTTGCTGTGTATAAAAGATTGCTCCATTTGATTACATTTGCAGAGAGTCTGCACAGTATAGCTATTATAAAGTGTCCAAAAGGACGCTTTTGTGTTCTTTTCCCAAGGCATTCATAAGAGCTGTTCTTATTATTTAAACTGTGATATCAAGAGTATCAGAAAACTAATATGCAAATAAAACTAAGTTCTTTAAAGACTATATATCACAATAACCTTTTAAAAACACCTTATTTTAGAGCCCCCCCCCAAAAAACTTTTCCATTTCCTAAATGAAAATTGTTATAGAAGAATGCCTGAGAAGAACATCATGTAGGACCCTGGATTTGCTTCAGAGGCTGAAAGCTCCCGGAAAATTTCCCTGCAACCTGCTCAGAGGGCAGACAGACAGTAACACTGAGCAGGAAGAGAGAATTCCATATCCGGTTGTGACCAGACCCACTGTGACCTGCTGATCTTAGTGATTCCATACAGCACCCACAAATGAAAGAGGTTTTCTCTTCTCATCTATTAAGCTGAAGGTGATCTCAGCAATGAAGAATCCTATTTCCAATCCCCAGTTATCCACAGGACAAACCCTATACCATTCGCTCACAGGGACAAGAGGAAAATGGAGAGCACATTAGTCCTCTGAATAAGGAGAACAACAGTCTTGAGCGATAGGCTCAAAAAAAAGCCCATCTGCCCAAGAAACTCCCTTTAAACCTGACAGGCAATTCCCACAGGATTCATTATTTCTAAGGGTCTCTGCATTGAAATGGATGAAGACTTACTTGTCCTCAAAGCAAGAAACATTAGACAACTAATTCAATAGAAAGGATTAGTTTATCTCTGGAAACAATTAGAGTCACTATCACCTAGAAAAAGTAAGGTGGCCTGAAAAATGCACCAGGAGGCCAGCAGCTTTTATTTGAAAATAGGAGGGGCAACATCAAGAAAATCCCATGCAAAGAATTCAACGAAGGACACATTGGCAGAGTCCATCAACATGAGACCTTATGAACATTCATTCATTTTTTCAGCAATTTTTTTTTACCAAATATGCAATATATACAAGGTCCTGTACTTGCACTAAGTGGGAGAAGGAGAGAATGTAGCATTGGATGACCACCACTTATTTGCCAGCAGCTTTCCCTGGGTTTCCTTGTTTCTCTCTCATCACAGCCCCTAAAAGGTTGTCATCTTCATGTTACAGGTGAGGAAACAGATGCATTGAGCACTGAGCAGTCTGCTCGAGATCACACCCACCAAATGGCAAAAGCAGCATCTAAACTTTCTTCTGCTGACTCAAATCTCCATGCAAGTTTCTGCAGGAAAAACAAAGACATCACCTACCCTCCAGAAATGGATCCCTGAGCCAGGGAGAAAGGGCAAAGATAAAGATCACTCTAATAAATGTTTCTGTGATGATGCTATAAGGAAGGATACGTCTAGTGCCTTAGGAGTTGAGAAATGAGGGAAGAATTGAAAGAAATGAAATATAAGCTAGACCTGTGGTAGATTTTGGCATGTGACTCACAAAGCATTCCAGAAGAAAGACAAAATATAAACAAAGGCACAGAAACAAAAAAGTACAATGTAGGTTTGGGACACAATGAATGATTGATTTTGGCTTCAAAATAGGGTACAGGTAAGCAATATGCAGTGGGTGAGTTACCACGTCAGCTTTGGAATGAGGCTGTCTGTATTCCAATTCCAGCTTGACCACCTGTTAGCTGTGTGAACTTGTGCAAATTATTTAAGCCCTCTAAACCTCAGCATCCTCATCTGTAAAATAAGGATGATGGTACATATCCCAAGATTTGTTTCAAAGATTAAATGACATGATACATATCAAGCTCTTAAGAGGATACCGCATACCTGGAAAGTGAGTGTTAGCAGTTGTTACTGTATGGAGGTCGTGGGAGATCAGCTTGAAATAGAAGGTTGGGACCATACCGAAGACTGGTGTGAATGCCACGGAGAAGAGTTTGGACAATGTATTGTGGGCAAGAGAGAAATAACACTGAAAGTTTTTGACTCAAGGAATTTTATGATGAGAGTTATACTACAGAAAGAATAATGTGGCAGTGGTGTCCATAATGGACTGGGAAAAAGAAAGATGAACATAATGAAGACACCAAAGATATTCTATAATTAGCCCTCATGCCCTACTGCAGAGGCAGTGTGCAATTAATGAGCTAAATATTAACTGATCCTAAAACTCACTGCCTCTACAGTAATAAGAGATGCATAAATGAGATCCAATGTCAATAACTGGCTATGTAACTGTACAAATATTGTCTCCAGTCTTTTATGTTTTATAATAGATGTTTGGGATACAGTACTGACTGTGACATTATTTCCACCCTCAATGCACTCAGTCCAGTATGAGTTCTAATGGTACATACACCAGTTGCTCAATAAATAGTGAATGGAAGAATCAAGCGGAATCACATCAACATTTTTAAGGTCAAAAGACCAGCATTACAATCTCAGCCCAGATACTCATTAAATTTGTGACTTGGGTGAATTATTTAGTATTCCTAGCCTCAATTTGCCTTACCTGGAAATAGGGATAGTGAGAGTTACAAGCTGACATAATTATGGTGAGGATTAAATGAAAACACATACTTGAAGACTGTAAAGACTGGAAGATCTAGAACACAAGTTAAGAATATTTAAAACATTTAAGGAACTAGAAAAAAAGGAACTGAAAGCACAAAGAGGGGGAAAAGAGACTATTAAAAATTATCAGGAATTTGAAAAAGAACCAAAGAGAAGTTTTAGAAATGGAAAAATAATAGGTAAAATTTTAAATATATTGGATCAATTAAACTGAAAATTAGACACCTCTGGCAAGATGACTAAAGAACTGAAAAACAGAAATAAAGAAACAACTCAGAAGTAGTAAGTACATAGAGTTAAAGAAAATCAAATATGAAAAGAAATTAAAAGAGAAAAAGTATAAATTCCACCACTTAAATTTGGAGTTCCAGAAATAATGGGAAAAAAACTAAGGAGAAAAAACATTTAAGTGAGAACACTTAAGATGGCTTCAGGACAGTAATACTCTGGTTTGGAAAACAAAAATCTGATGTTTGAATGAAAAGAATCACCAAAAAAGACATGCAGTAATAGTTCAGATGAACTTATTTGCAAAGCAGAAATAGAGTCACAGATTAGAAAACAAACTTATGGTTACCAAGGCAGAAGTGAGGGTAAAATGAATTGGGGGATTGGGATTGACATATATACACTACTATATATAACTTATATCCTATATAGGATATTAGTTATCCTATATATACAGTAGGATAACTAATGAGAACCTACTGCATAGCACAGGGAACTCTACTAAATCCTCTGCAGTGACCTGAATGGGGAGGAAATCTAAAAAAGAATGGATATATGTATATGTATAACTGATTCACTTTGCTGTACAGCAGAAACTAACACAACATTGTAAAGCAACTATATGCCAATTAAAAAATAGATTAAAAAAAAAAGACATAGTAACGAAAACTGAATTATACCAAAGACAAAGAGAAAATCTTACAAGCAGCCAAAGATCAAAGACAAACCTATGGTTGACTTCACTTGACTGGTTACAAAAGCCAGAAGACACAGTAATAAAATCTCCATAAAGTTCTGAGAGAAAATAAGTGTTAATCCAAAACTGTAAATTTAGCAAAATTTACAATTTCAAGAACAAAGGACAAATACATTTCTTTCAGACAAAAACTTTACAACCAACATATACTCGCTAAAGTTATTTGAAAGAACGTACATTAGAAAGTTGGGAAATGGGGACTTCCCTGGTGGCACAGTGGTTAAGAATCTGCCTGCCAATGCAGTGGACACGGGTTCAAGCCCTGGTCCGGGAATATCCCACATGCCACAGAGCAACTAAGCCTGTGTGCCACAACTACTGAACCTGCGCTCTAGAGCCACAACTACTGTGCCCACGGGCCACAAGTACTGAAGCCCATGTGCCTAGAGCCCGAACTCCACAACAAGAGAAGCCACTGCCATGAGAAGCCTGCGCACCACAACGAAGAGTAGCCCCCGCTCACCGGAACTAGAGAAAGCTCGCATGCAGCAATGGAGACCCAACGCTGCCAAAAATAAATAAATAATATTTTTTTAAAAAAAGCAAGTTGGGAAATGATTTCTGAAAAAAGGCTTAAAATGCAAGAAGAAATCTTGAACAAAAAAATGATAAAATGAGGATAAATTTTACTCTAAGATCAAATTTACTATAAAATAAAAATTAGTGAGCGTGATGAAAATATCATCTAATTTGTGTGGTTAGAGAAACAGCACATAAATAAAATATTTGATAATATATTTGATGGTAGTGGGCTGTATATGTTGAAGTATCATTAAATCTTTGTGATGTTTGAAAAACAGGTATTTTAATTTGTTAAATGAAACTGTAGAAACAAATCCAAGACTATAATATTGAATATCAATATTATGATACTCATAATAAAAGCAAATGAACTCTTACAAAAAGAAAAGAGAGGAATAAAGTTGGATACACCAAGTAACTATCAAGCCAAATAAAGTCAGGGAAACAGATTTATTTCAGATAACGTACACCTAAGGGAGAAAAACATCATAAGGGACAAAAAAAAAGGATATTATAAACAGGTTAAAGGAGTAAAAAATCAAAACAAGAAAAAGTGATAGAAAGGGGCAGGGAGAGAGAGGGAAAGGGAGAGAGAGGGAGGAGGGAGAGAGGGAAGGAGGAAGGAAGGGAAGGAGGGAGGGAGGGAGGAAGGAAGGAAATAATAAAGATAAGGACAGAAATCAATGAAATGGAAATAAGTGACAAAACTAAAAGTTAATATTAGCAAATCCCTGGCAAGGCAAATCAAGAAAAATAATTTAAAACGTATATATCAGAATTAAAGTGGGTAAATTATTACAATATAACAAGTATTAAAAATATAAAAATGCTATGGAAAACTATGGTAACAAATGTGAAACCTAGACAAAAAGCAAACATTTTCGGAAATATGTGAAATGTCAAAATAGGAAAGTTGAATGGGCCAACGGCCATCAAATAAATTGAAAGTGGTAATTTTGGCAGTTTGTTTTCTGTTAAGCTAAAAGTGATATGTTAAACGACAAGATTCCCAGAATCCCCTTTCATGAATGATTCTGAGTTAGCTCTTGCTAACTCAGGTGGAAGTGAAGTACTGTCATTACTCTATGAAGGTTGTCATAGTCAGGTGTGGTGACAGACCAGTGCTGTGCTGAGGCCAGCCTGTGCCAGATCACAGAAGTTCATTATGCTTATTTCTTCACAACTTATCCTTCAGAGACCATATTGTTAGCTTGAAATCGGACACAGTGGCAATATTTACACCACAGATATTCGCAAAGACTTAAATCAGGAAGCCACCCCCTCCCCTCACGACCCCCCACAGAGAGCCTGTTATTAAATATTTTCAACAAATTACTCTAACAGATACAAAGCTGTCAATAGGTTTCCTGCTGATCAACAGTAATTCTGGGCCCATTATCAAATGCTTTGAAGGCAGTGATGATCTCTGTCTTATTCAAGAAATTCTAGCAAGCATGAAAAGAATGTGAGCTCCCTGATTATACTGCAAAGCTAAGGATTAACCTAAAACCAAATCTGGATACAAGAAAATGACATTATAGGGTCATTTCAATATATGAACATAGATCCCCAAATCTTAAATAAAATGGAAGCTAACTGCTCTAATTCTATATTAAAATGTGTACATAATTTGACAGTTTACCCCAGGAATGTAGAAACTGTAACATCAGACAATCTAACCACCATAATGCACCATATTAACGGACTAAAGCAGAAAAAAAGACATGATCATTTCAACAGAGGCAGAGAAGGCATTACACAAATCTCAATAGTTTATAGATTATTAAAAAAAAAAAAACTTGTAAAACCTGAAGTAGAAGGGAACTTGCTTAATGTGATAAACATCTGCCCAAATTTCCACGTAATCAACGGCACAAGTGGAGACATTTTCCCTTCGACATCAGAAACACTGCCACTCCTCAACACTGTACTAGAAGCCATAAGCCATAAGAAAGCCATAGCCCAATACCATAAGGCAAAGATTAGAAGTATGAGGATTTTGAAGAAGGTAAAATTACTATTACTTAGTAAATATTATCTCTTGCATAGCCAACCCCAGAAAATTAACAAAATACTTTTATTAATAAGAGTTGAGAAAACCTTGTAAAACATTAGCATGAAAATCTACACATTTGTCTTTAACAATAGCAACTAGCTAAATGATATAATAGAAAACAAGATACTAGTGACAGCCATGACAAAGCAGCTAGCAAAAATCTAGGAATTACCGTAAACTAAAAGGACATTTGCAGGAAAAAAAATAATAACTCTATTGAAAATGTTTTAAACTGAGTAAAAAGTTCACGTTCAATAATGAATTTCATAAAAAAAATATGAGTGACAGACTGAGGGAAAACATTCACGATAATTAAGACAGTCAAAGGATTGATTACAATATACACGGCATCCTTATAAATCATCCAGAAAAAAGCTGGAAATCTATAAGTAAAATGGGCAAGGTTATGAATAGGCAACTTCCAAAAAGAAAAACCTTTAATGCCTAATAAGCATATAATGTTTGACCTCATTAGTAATCAGAAAAATGCAAATTAAAAGAACAGGATGCCACTTCACATACACTAGAATGGCAAAATTTAAAAGATCAGATAACATCAATTACTAAAAGCCTCATGAACTACTGGCGGGAGAACATTAAGTCAGAGTATATCCTGGCACCCAACAATCATCCTTATGGAGACACCTAGGAGGGTAACTGTTGAAGCACTGTTCTCATACTAAAATGCTGGGGTCCTCCAAGCTGTCCATCACTAAAAGAATAGGTAAGTAAAATGTAATAAATGTATATGATGGAAAAAAATAATAAATAACATACTTTATAATAATAAAATACATTTTGAATGTTGAGGAGATAAATCAGGAGTGTGTTTTACAGCCTAGTGCCATGTATGTAAACTAAAACCTCACACACACAAAAATAGCAGCATGTTTGTTAAGGACGTATAACTGAATAAACATAGGAACATAAGACTAGAAAGAAATATGTTAAATTCAACAAAGTGAGTGCTTATAGACAGAGTGGAATGATGGGAAGGACTGAAGATAAAGAGAGAAAACATCATTAAAGAAGATAAATTAAGGAATGACGAGATTGCCGTAAATTAAGATTAACTCAATTCTTGCACCTAAAGTTCACACTAAGAAAAACAAACGGTCAATGGCACACATCTACGTGTTAGAAGAGAAATGACCATCTATGTCATGTAACTAAATGCCAACTGACAGATTCTATTCTCCCAAACTGATTTCCAGGTGGGTGAAACATTCTTATGTCCAAAGGATAAACTTGAACACCCAAATGAAAGGGGAGAATAGTATTTCTCTCTTTTACCCTGTCCCCCACTTGCAAAAAAGACAATCAAACACTGATATTGGCATAGGAAGAAGCTGCCACGTCTAAATAGTATGCAGTTTTTCAAATCACAATTTTATTATCTCTATACTTCTGAAAATTCCCAAATCTCCAAAGAGGAATAACTCTCATAGATCTCAGATTCAGTCAGGGGATAAACTTAAAACAGAAGTAAAACAAGGCACAGTTTGTCTAGAGATTTTTCTTTAGAAAACATAAACTACTCTATGCAATTATGCTGAGAACTGAAAACTGCTACAGATGGCTTACTAAAACTATTAATACCATAAGACCATTATATGCAATTTTGTCATTAATTGCTAAAATCCCATTGATTTTAATCTACAGAACTAATAAATCCAACATACCGTAACTGCTTGTAGTTTTAAACCCTAAGAAATTAGACATTTTAAATCTTCTTGTCTCTGCCCTTAACTAGGGAATTTAAATATTAGAAAATAAATTTGAGGCTTCTGCTTTACGGAGGAAAAACATAAAAACAGATGAATTCAGTGTGTACTATTTACCTCACTATAGCCTTTCTATAAAAATTGTAAGATAAAACTGAACATTAGCAAAATTTAATATTCTTGACTCAGAATATGACCTAACATGGGTCTCAGGTAAAATAATATTATAACCTTGATAGATTTTAGAACATATTTTCTTTTGATTATAGTTATACATATTTATTGTTGTTATGCTTATGACTTAAAATAATAGTATTTATATAAAAATATTTTCAAATATATAGTCACAACAATGTAAATACTCTTTACTAGGTTTTAATTTTACAGTTTAACAGTAGCCAAACACAGAAATCTTAATGGTTCTAGAACAGACTGTGTTCTTAATGTTAAAGGATATACAAAGAATGGGATAGAGTAGGAGAAAGAAATAAAGATTTACTTTCAATACTAACTTATTCTGAATTATTTTTTCTTTAATCTTTGCACGTATAATTTTGATAAACAAAGAAACAAAAAATGCAGATAATGGTTATGTCTGAGAGGTAAGATTACAAGATATACTTAATTTTCTCCTTCATACTTTTATATATTTTTCCAATTCTCTTCCAAAAGAATATATTTCTTTTTTACTCAGAGGTAGCATAAACCTTAAAAGTAAAACAAGACAGCCCCTGCCAGCAATACTGCTAACCAGATATCTAGAGTACAGCGCAAACACAAACCACCTAAATCTCTAGATAAAATATATTTTTAAAAAAGAACACTTTTTAAAATTCACGGCTAAGAATTTTTTTTAAATGAGAGGAAATGGAGTAAGATGCTGGACAAGAAACAAACATTCCAAGTTCTAAGGGAAGCTTATTAATATTGATAAAAGTCTAAAATTAAATATCCATATTCAACTTTAACATTTTACTGTAAGCTCTAAAAAAAAGTATAGTGCCTATTTTCATACCAGTTTTTAAATAGTTTTAGTACCATCTGAGGATATGAGAGGACTGTCATTGCATATTAATATGGAAATTTTGCCTTATTCAATATATGGTGTTGAGACCATGGGCTGGTCATATGGAAAAAAAGAATCCAACTAAAACTCTCTCATGCATCAAAAAATT
Organism: Monodon monoceros; assembly: GCF_005190385.1. Taxonomy (NCBI): domain Eukaryota; kingdom Metazoa; phylum Chordata; class Mammalia; order Artiodactyla; family Monodontidae; genus Monodon; species Monodon monoceros. Next base: position 138,944,463 of record NW_021703768.1, on the reverse strand, counting down.
CAAACTAAAACCACAATGAGATACTACCATAGACACATTCAAATGCCTGAAATTAATAAGACTGACAGTAGCAAGTGTTGGCCAGAATGTGAAGAAATTGGAACCTTCATACATGGTAGGTGGGAATGCAAAAAGGTACAACTACTTTGGAAAACAAGTTTCGCAGCTTTTATAAAGTTAAACATAAACTTACCACTCCTAGCTTGACTCACAATAGTCAAAAAACTGTAAAGAGGTAAACGGACACACAAACTGTGGAATATCCACACAGTGGAATGGAATAGCACTCAGCAAAAAAGAGAATAAAAAGGAACCAACTAGTGCTACATAGAAAAACATGGGCAAATCTCAAATACATTTTGCTTAGTGAAAGCAGCCAGATGCAAAATAATACATACCGTTCGGTTCTGTTTATAGGAAGTTCTAGAAAAGATAACACGAACCTCTGGTTACAACACAGGTGAGTGCTTAGTTGGGGCCAGGAAAGTTAGAGGGACTGACTACAAAGAGACACAAGGGAGCTTTTGGAGGTGATGAAAATGTTCTACATCTTGATTGTGGTGGTGGTTACACGAGTGCACACATTTGTCAAAACCCAAGCTGTACACTTTAAATGGGTGTATTTTATGTGAATTAGGCCTCAATAAAATGTATGTATATGTATAATTTTAATATGGATTAAAAACTTAAATGTTAAAGACATAACATTAAACACCTTCTGGAGAAAAAATATCAGAAAATATACCAGCTCTACCCAGTTTTCTGGGTAGAAAAGAATTTTCTAAATAAATCACAGGAAAAAAATCATAAATGGAAAAGAGAAATGGTTTGACTACATTAAAGTTATGAACTCCTTTTCTTCTCAGATACATTAGACTGATAAAAAAAAATTTAACCAGCAAAAAGATATTTGAAATATAAAATGACAAAGGATTAGCATCCAGAATATTTTTAAACTCCTATGACTCAAAAAGGACAACCCAATCAAGCAACGGGCATAAAATAAAAATAAGCAATTCACTTAAATGCAAACATGATTGTCCAATAAATAGATGCAAAGATGCTAAACCTTGTTAGGGATTGTCAATTTAAAACTACAACTTGATACCATTTCACACCCACCAGATTTGTAGAAATTAAAGTGTCTGACAAAGTTAGGTACAAAGACAATAAGGCTTTCAGTAAGACTGGTGGTAATCTAAATTGGCACAAGGGTTTATAAAAGTATTTATCATTACCTACGAAAGTTGAATAAGTCCATACCCTGCGACTTAGCAGTTCTACTCCAAGGAGTAAAATATTTTAAGTAATTAATAGCAACCTAGGTAAATTGGGTATACCAGATTTCCTTTAGGGCAGTAGGTCTAAAATCTTAGCATGTATCAGAATCCCCTGGGAGGCTTCTTAAAGCAAGGATAAATCCCTGGGCCCATCCTAGAGTTTCTGATTCAGTAGGTGAGATGTGGCGCTAGAATTCGCATTTGTAGCAAGATCTCAGGTGATCCTCATGCTACTGGTCTGAGAACCACACTTGGAGAAGCACTGCTCTAGAATAATGTGCTGTCCCAGATTTACACCTTGACACAGACGTATAGGAAAGAAATTCTTCTTTTGCTTGAGACATCTCCTCTGTCATTTCAAGGAGAAGCATTATCCCTCAGAAACAAAAACAAAAGGGAAGTAACAGTGAAACAAGTTTACTCCAAAAAAGGAGTGTGTCTCAAAGGGACTGACAGCCTCTGATTTTAACACACAGTAGATAGTCTAGGTTAAGTTACTTGCTTTGTACACCTACAACCTGAAAAATGACACTAGTACTTTATCAGTTTCAACAAAACTAATCAATCATTTTCTAATTAAGAGACTTTTCTGCCAACATGTCTAGTTTCTTACTAATCTGTATACTGCTTTTTATAGAGTATTTACTAAATTATGCAAGAGATCTAATTATACATATTTTTCAGAAGACAAGATGAGTAAGCCATGGACTTAAATAGCAAGAAATGAACATCTGATTTTAATTTACTTGCTCTCAACATCAGGAAAAAGAAGAAAATTCCAATTACAGGTTACATTCACAAAATCTAATACAGACTGACAACCTCTAAACAATTTATTTCAAAAACCATTGTTCTGCAATTCCCAAAGATACTTCCCCTGAGATTTTCCATGACAGGTTTAAAATCGTAAAATTATGTGAAACTTGTACAAGACATATAATATTGGACCAGATTTGTCATTTTATGTTATGGCATCATCAAGCAATTTAATAGAACCCAATAACCTTCTATGACTAATAAAAGAAGATACATGGTTATTCAAAGAGCTTTGAGGGTTTTTTTTTTTAACAAGACTGATTTTATCAAAAACAGGAAACCTCCTATACATGAGCTTTTCATGTATCTGAACGCAAATAAACTCATTCATACAGGATGTCAGTAACTAGTCAATTAAAAATTAATACAATAATCATCTAAAACCAATTTCCACTAAAAACATAAATAGAATTATATAAGGTTCCATGAACAAATACTAACTACAATAGTTGTTAATAGTGAAATAACTGAGAAAATTATTTCATGTGAATAAATCAATGAGGTGAGAGATACACCTGAGTAAGTACATGGGCGTGGGTAAATAGATAATAGGAAGAAGGGAAAACTTAAAGAGGATAATCAATAATTGTTTAGTCAAGAACATTTCTTCAGAGACCCACCAAAGATGCTAGCACCCTATTGTCAAAAACCAAGAAACGCCCCATAATTTATAGCCGTTTAGTAGGCTGATTCACTCCTCTAAACCTGAAGCTTTCGTATTGTAAAATGGGAACCGACAAGGCTGCCTCATCCGGGGGCAACATGCATGTACTCCACAAAGCACTTCGGTTTAGGGGGAAAGCAGGAGCCCAGATCCATTTCTGTTCTACTTAGTCAGACTTGTCACCCCCCTCCAACCAGAGGGGCTTCCTTTCTCTACTTCAGGAACCATACAGACTAACAGCAGCCCTTTTATGAGCCTATCCCATCCTGTTGTTCTAAGAATTAATTAAAGGAGGTAATGAAGCAATATGTCAAACATGCATAAAGGTTAAAGGAGGTAATGTATGTCAAATAGTATAGTGGCTATAATATAGAGAGCACTTAATAAATGTTAGCTATAATTGTAATGGCAGCTTTCATCAAGATCTGATGATCATGGGAAAAGAATCTAAAGAGTGGATATATGTATATGCATAACTGATTCACTTTGCTGTACACCCGAAACTAACACAACATTGTAAGTCAACTATACTCCAATAAATATTTTTTTTAAAAAAGATAATCAATTAAAGAAATACCAATAAAAAATTCCAATAGCCAATAAAACCCTTGGAACTTTGCTTAAAAGGAAAAAAAAAAGATCTGATGACCAGGACTATGAAAATATCATCGTGGACAGAAAGATTTTAATACCGTACTCTAGCTGGATCCAATTAAAAAGGAATATCTCAACTTTCTGAAGATTCTTTATCATGATTGTGGTGTTGATTACATGACTGTATATACACTGTGAAAAATTAATGTGCATCCTTAAATTTGGTTACTTTTACTTTAAATAAATTATCCCGCAATGAAGTTAATTTTTAAAAAGAATATAAACAAATCTGCTGGAGTTCTCCTGAGATTATTTTTTTGTGCCTGACAAAAAGATAGAAGAACGTGAGGAGATCTGTCTCTCTTGTCACCCTGGCAGATCCTCTACTTCCTACCTTGAACACAGTCATGTTAAGATGATTTCTGGGCATTTGACAGCCATTTCGTGACCAGGAGGTAATACATCTCAGAAGCAAACAGAGAAATTATAGAGAGAATAGAGGAGGGAAAAGACATAAAGCACAGGGAGTTCCCTGTCAGTCCAGTGGTTAGGACTCTGTGCTTCCACTGCCGGGGGCCCAGGTTCCATCCCTGTTCAGGGAAGTAAGACCCCACAAGCTGCGTGGTGTGACCAGAAAAAAAAGAAAAAAAAAGCTTGTAGGTTCTATAGATATCAATGAGCTGTCAAAGCAATCTCTCTCTGTTCTTGTGTTAATCCAAGAGGCAATGCTGTTAGATCTGCATATCTATGACTTGCAGCACAAAGCATTTTGACAAGTACTTACAGCACATAGTATTTATGGAATGTGACAGAAACATTGCATAGGGAATATCAGATGACACAACGAACAAAGTCTTCAACTACAGAGTAGTGGATATTTACTGTTGTGCCTTCCTTGTACCTCTGCCTTCTTCTGGAAACATGCTTTGGGGGGTCTTGCTCCTCTCCCATTGGATCAATGTCCCAGCCCTCACTACTGTGGGTAAATTAACCATTCAAACAGAGCTTTTTAATTGCCCAATTCAGCTGGTTAGTTGGTTGTTTCTACCGTAAGTTAATAATCACCTTAGTCCCTCAAAAATAAATGTTTTTTTTTATTATTTGGAGAAATAAAAGGAACTTGCCTGGGTCATTTCCTCAATACTACAGAGGCTGGCCCCCCATCATACAAGTCTAACTAAAGTTGTCTTCCACTGAACTTTTCAGTATGCAGAGCTATGTGTACGTGTAAAAGTATGTCTGAATGCTGTTATGAGCATAACACCTAATGATTCGAGTTTGAGATGTTTATACTCATGTCTAACCACACAGATAGAACTCTATTTAAACAATCTATAATTTCAAGTTAAAATACCATGGGGCATTTCTGGTTGAAACTTCATATTTACCTTTCCACTTACCTCAAATTCTTCTCATCCTTCAGGATCTATCTTGAGCCTCCTTTTTAATGGGGTTGTAAAACTATGACAACTTATATTGACTTTCCCTACTCTTAAACCATCCAGTATATATCTGGACTCTACATGTTAACATTTTGATCATTTCATATTTAATTTTATTTTCCAATCTTATTTCTAAATACTGCATGAAATGCTTAACATACAGTAGGTTCTTAGTATATACTGTCTTTGAAACTATCACCCTTTATCATCTATCCAAACCATGGGTATCATGGTAAAGACAGAATGCTAAACTTATGTTTAGTACTTAAATTAAAAAATTGGATACTAAATTAATAGCTTTCTTTTAAAATCTTTCTTTTTAAATTAAAATATGGAATCTTAGAAATAACATAGTCTAATAAAACGTGTAACATATTGATCTTCCAAATAAACCAATGGGTTTTTCCAGGGCCTCTGATTAACATATTAAAAACACACTATTATGCATTTTTAGTATTCAACGATTTTTTAAAGTTATGATTTCTCGTATTTGCTTTGAGAGATGCATGAGACAGATATCATGCCCTGTGATATAAGAAGATACCGGAGCTACACAAATAATAATTAGGCTCTCCTAAATCTCAGCTCCCTGCCTGTCTTTCTAGAGACAGAGTTGTAGAAATGGCATTATTTCATCATTCTAAGAAATGTCATGTCCTCCATAAAACCCAATTTGTTGGCAGCTAATAAGCTGGAATCAACCTAATGGGTTAGACAGTATGATCCCATAGATACTTGCAGTTCTTAAAAACGTAGCTTTTTATCATAAAATATGATTAAATTGAATGTGTGACTAGAAATAGAAAACAGTAAAAACAATCATATACCAAGGTGATAATGATGATACACTGAGAACTCAGGTCACAAATTTCTATATTGATGGTCCTGTTAGCAATTAAACTGGTAAAACTAATGTTAGAGCACATACACGCCCAGAAGCATTATTGGAGAAAACTGTGAAATGGAGTTGATGTGTTCCAATATAAATGTCTGCTATCCTTCCCATCTGGAATGATTACTGCTCAAAAATAAAACTAACATCCCCCAAAATGTCTATATCATGCCTTTACTTTCTCCTTAAATCCTTAATATTACTTCATCCTCCTCAGCATTTATCTGTATCTAATCCATCTTCTTCCTACTAGTCTTACAACTAAGAACTATCACTCTTCTTAAGAAGAGCCTTAAATTTGATTTTATTTTTCTCTCCCTTTCCACTTGAGCCTTCCCCTCCACCAAAAGCTGTCTCCTAATCTACCTACCCTTGGTCCCTATCACTCAAGTCTTCTTTTGCTTTCAGCCTGTCTACCTCCCTCCCTGTCTTCACCATACAAGATCTTGAAAGAGTAGCTCATGCTTGTCTCTACTCTTAATCCATAGCAATCTATGCCAACTACCATGCCCAACTGCCCCTGAGAAGGTTTCTAATGGCCACTTCATCACAAAATCCTAAATCTATTTCTCAATCTTCCATTTTCTTGATCCCTATATAGCTGTTTATAGTCTTGACAACTTATCTTCTGAAACTCTCTTACCTCATGGGACCATTATTTTCCTATGTGTCTGATCCAATGCAGGTCCTCTTGCTGCTCCTTCACTAAATGTGAGCTACCTTGCAGACGTATCCTGGTCCTCCCCTCTACTCTTTCTACTTCTCCCCCTACCCCCCTGCTATTCTTGATATATTAATCCAGTCTCATGGCTTTAAATATCACCACTATTCAGAAGACTCTCTGATCCATATCTCATCTCTCTCTTCCCAGCCCGGACTCCTCTTGCAAATTCTAGTCTCCTTCCTGATCAATTCAACTTTCAAACATTTAGTCTCTGTGTTCTCTGGGACTGAGAAATTCATACAATAATGTTTCTTCTTTCAAAGATCTCTGTAAACGTAACTACAGAATATCTCTGATAAATACTGAACATGTCCTATTGATACATCTAAAGATGAAATCATCTTCCCATTTACCCATCTTTCCCATCACCATTTGAAAACATCTTCTTCTGTGCTTATAATTTTGGTTAATGGCACTGCCATTCTTATAGGTTTCAACTTTGAAAAACAACTTCCTCTCCTTTGCTTCCTACTTATACTTAGTTTTGGAATCCATCCCCTCCACCTTATTCCCACTAGAGCCTGATTGGGTCATCACTATTTCAAGGATGCAGCACAGCAAAGAAATTAGAAGTATAGACACTACAGTCAGGATGCCCAATTCCTCATCTTACAGAGGAACACAGCAGGGGAAAGCAGCAATGAGGAATCCACAAGAATAGAACTAGCAACATTCATGGTCAATCTCCTGAAGCTTAGGACAGACAAAGGCAAGATGATAAGTAAAGGCAATTCTTACCAGAATAGGACTCTGATGGGTGCCAAAGTGTTTTAGTTACCAGAGTACTCACCAATGAAGGGGGGGGGGGGCGGGTGAGTGAAGAAGACATGGAAAGGACAGCATCTACTCCAGTGATTGAGGCTCACAGTGAATACTATTTTCATCTTTTGCATCTGTATTCACAATATTTGAACTGCACCATAATTTCGCTTCCCAGAACCTAGCCCATAAACAATAGGTATTTAAACACCTGTTGAATGAATATTAACAAACAGCAGCCATTTACTAAGCACTTATTGAGTACCAGACACAGAAAAAGTCACTACACATATAGAAGAAATTATTTCACCCTAATTAGACGAGGAAAATGAGGCTCCCATGATTAAAATATTTTGCCCAGCCTCCCATTAATTTACAAATGATTGGGTCAGAATTAAAACCCATTTCCATTCAACATAAAAGTCTCTACTCTTTCTGCTGCATCGTAATTAATTCTTTGAAGATATTAAAAGATGTTTTGAAAGGTCCTACAAGGCCTCAACCATGATCTACTGTTTGCATGAAATGCCATCATGAAAAGTAGAATCCCTCCTGAAACACATAAATTTAACTCTTTCTCCCCACATAATAACTTTTAAGCTGTTGTTATTCATTTTGTTTGTAGAAAGGAACGGAGAAGGGGTTGTACAAGAAAGTAAGTAAAAATAGGGTGGGAACAGAGTGAGAAACTAAGATGATCAAAGATCCCTAACTCAACATACTTTACAATTTTGCCTAAGGCCAGCCCTGAATTATCATCTCCAAAAATCCTAGAAATAAGACTTATCTCAAAGAACCAGCTGTCTTCATTAAATGTAAATGAACAGGAAAGACAATATGTGAGAATGGAATAACCCACGTCCTACTTGTCCAAGGCAAAAACTTGGAGAAAACCAATGTGAGACCATTTTTTTCTCTGACCTGTGACATAATTCTGGAGGCATGCATTCTAACTCCCAAGAATTTAAGATCAGTATGTTGAATTTTATCATTGTAAATGGCTAATGTGAATTATTCGAACCAACTACCCCCTTCATCTCCAATACTTCACGTAGGAAAGAAAATTAAGCAAAGCAGAGTGGTTCTCTTTGTTTGACTAAAGCCCCACCATGTACTAACTATGGATTTGAACAAATAACTTATTCTCTCTATACCTTAGTTTTCTTTTCTTCAAAATGTGGATAATAACAGGACAGTTGTTGTTATTAAATGATTTCTTAAATGAAGTAATAGAAGAGGGTTTAACAATGGTAAGCATCAGTAAATATTAATCGCATTATCTCCACCCCCTAGAAAGTTCCATAAGGGCAGGGATGTTAGTCTGTTTTATACATTACTATATCCCCTTGAGCCTATGACGTATATATCATATAGGACATGTCAATAAATTTTTCAATGAGTGAATTTTAAAAAAAGTAAATAAAACATGTTTACCTGAGTCCTCTGACAATACAAGTAAAAGTGGAGTTGCCTTTGTAATTAGCTAGTCGGTCAACTGCTTCTACTCTCATTCTACCAGATTATTGAGCCCTGCTCTAAAGACCTCTGGGGTAACAGTTCCCTGTTTTCATGATTAGAAGTGTTTAAGGCAACTGTGGTCCACCTCCTCATTTATCCTCTTAGTGCTTAATACTGCCCATCGGTTCATCAAGTTGGTCATATCAGTTATACTCTCTAGGGAAAGAAGACACCTCTTTCATTTGGGGTTCTGACTTTTATGAGGAGAATGCTGCTGGTACTAAAATAATAATAATTAATGGAGATGAGGTCATCAATATTACTTGCATTATGAATCCCTTTTCCCTGACCAGCCAGGTGTTTGATGGACAGTCACTTCATCGCTCAAACCTCCACTGTTGGGAAACTCCTACAATGAATGTAAATTCAGCTTTATTTGCTGTGGGATGAATGGCAAGCAATTAACAAACATTCACAAAGTACTTGGAAAGAGATAATGGCATGATATAAATGTTACAGATTATTGCACCATGAAGCTTAAAATCATAATCAATTCTAAGATGGGTTAATTGGAAAGGTAACAAAAACTCTTCCAAAAAGAGCCTCCTTCCAGAGAAATATCAAAAAGGAATTGCTTTTCTGTGGCCGATAAATCAATACCAGACCTTCACCCCTCATCCAAACCCTTGAGGAAATAAGGATAAGAAGAAGCTACATGGCTAGGATGAGTAGGGGGAAAAAAGAATACTGATAAAAAGAAAAATAAACATAAAATCATTACCTATCCAGAATTAAAGCAGAGAAAAATCTTAAAAGAGTCCTGGCTTTAAACTAGGTTACTAGGGTGTCACAAACAATTTTTATGCAAGTCACAAACAGCGTAACATAGAAGGCAGTGTGCACAATAGCAAAGAGCATCCTGGCTCTTTGCTGACTGGTACTGACTGCTCCCAAAGGTATACCTCCAACTCATTCTCAGTATCCTGTTATCATCTCCACTGCATACCAAATAGACATCTCAAACCTAACATGTCCAAAACCAATCTCTTGATCCTCCCCTAAAAACCTGTACCCCCATCAGCCACAGTGCAGCCATTCTCTGCAAACAGCAACTCCACCTTCCAGTTGCTCCAGCCAAAAACCGTGGACTCAACTCTTCTTACAACCCTCATTCAATCCGACAGTAAAATCTGTTGGCTCTAATTTCAAAATATACCCAGAAATCAACTTCTTACCACCTTTACTGATACTGCTCTGGTCCAAACCACCATTTCCTCTGGCCTGGATTATTGAAACAGTCTCCTAATTTGTCTCTCTGCTACCTCCCTTGCTTTCCTTCCCCCCCCCAATAAATTTATTTATTTATTTATCTTTTATTTTTGGCTGCGTTGGGTCTTCATTGCTGCACGCGGGCTTTCTCTAGTTGCGGTGACCAGGGGCTACTCTTCATTGTGGTGCACGGGCTTCTCATTGCAGTGGCTTCTCTTGTTGTGGAGCATGGGTTCTAGGCATGCAGGCTTCAGTAGTTGTGGCACGCAGGTTCATTAGTTGTGGTGCACAGGCTTAGCTGCTCTGCGGCATGTGGGATCTTCCCAGACCAGGGATTGAACCCGTGTACCCTGTACTGGCAGACAGATCCTGAACCACTGCGCCACCCGGGAAGCCCCTCCCTTGCTTTCCTTTAGTGTATTCTTAGAAAGTCAAATCACGGCATTCCTCTGCTCACAATCCTGAAATGACTCTCCACTTGACTCCAACTAAAAACCAAAGAGTCTTTATAATGGCTTATAAGAACCTACATGATCTATCTCCATCATCTCTGAGCTGATCTCCTACAACTCTTTCTTCCTTCCCATCTACTCTAGCCAAACTGGCTTCCTTACAGCTCCTGGATGGTACCACGAATGCATGTGCCTCAGGGTCTTTGCACTTGCTGCTCCCATCTATCCAGATATCCACATTGGCTTGCTCCCTCACCTGTTTCCCTTCTATACTCAAAAGTAATAACTCAGTAAGAATTTTCCAAGCCAATCCTTCTCCTTTCTAAAATTGCAAGCCTCACCCCAACCTGACTGTCCCTTTAACCCTTATCTATAATTTTTCTTCTTATTATCTATCACTATTAGGCATTACCTGTTGAGTATTTATTGCTGAATACTTCCCCTCGTTTGAACGTACGCTACATGAGGGCAGTAACTTTTGTCTATTTCTTTTCTTTTTTTGTTCACTGTTGTCTCTCCATCCCCAGAAAAATGTCTGAGATATAACAAACACTGGATAAATATTTTTACTTTTTTATTTATTTTTTTTTGCGGTTCACGGGCTTCTCACTGTTGTGGCCTCTCCCGTTGCGGAGCACAGGCTACGGACGCGCAGGCTCAGCGGCCATGGCTCATGGGCCTAGCCGCTCCGTGGCATGTGGGATCTTCCCGGACCAGGGCACGAACCCGTGTCCCCTGCATAGGCAGGCAAACTCTCAACCACTGTGCCACCAGGGAAGCCCCGGATAAATATTTTTTAATTTACTTTTTTGCCATTTTACCGGTCCTTGAAATCCCAAGTGCCAAAATTATTGCACTAATAATCTGTGCTAAAGAATCACATGGCATCATCAAGAAAAATACCAGGAATGCAGTTGGCTTGCTCTCAAATTTTCAAATTATATGACTTCCGGGCATATATTAAAGGGTAAAGTTGGAATTTGATTTTTCCACAGTTATTAATATTGAACACTAGCCCTCTAATCATAAAACGCAAGGCTGGTTTTTACTCGTGAGTCAGGCTGGAGGGGAAGAAATCAAACCAAGATGCACATTTCATACTCTGGCACCGTCCCTTGGATAAAAGAGACAGTTTTGTTCAACAGCTAAAACAATGTTTTTAAAGTGTAAATTCTAAAAGAAAATTAAAACTGGCAGCTACTTGATGTTTAGCAAAAAAAAAAAAAAAAAAAAAACCTCCTGTTCAGCAGTCATTAAGATCTAGAGCTGCAGAAATTCCCTCTAATAAAAAATAATTTATGATTTTCTTGGAGCTGAGAAAATGATGGTGCACCTGAGCCTCTGACTTATAAAAAATGCATCTCCAACTCTTTTTTTTAACTGCATCTTTATTTCAGCTTTACAGCTCTTCAGTCGAAGCAAATCATAATAGTAAGCCCTCGACAAGAAGGTAAAGCCCACAAAAGGAAGCTTTCTCTAAACTGCAGGGGAAAAGGAGCAGACTTAACTTTGGAAGACCCTCTCAAATGTGACACAGTGGTCTTCCCTGACCATCCAACCTAAGTGTCCCCTCCAGCATCTCCCAATCATCCAATTTTAATTGTTGACAGAACAATCATCCTTCTCTTGCTGTGTATTAACAGTCCCCAAACTCTAGACACTCCCAAAGACAAGGACCTGTCTGTCTGGTCCACCAATGTACTTACAATGGCCAAAATGACACCTGGCAAAGAGTAGGTGCTCAGTACAGATTTGCTGCATAAATGATTCCATTGTACATTTGAATTTTTCCCTCTTGCACTCTGTCCAAGTAGGGGATATGATTCTAACTCTTGCCGATTAATAAATTAACCTGAACATCTAAGAAGATTCTAGAGAAATGCATGCTTCTTTAAGGTCTAAGTTCTGCCTATACAAATTAGTGCTGCAGAAAAGAAAGTCCTGTAAGAGTAAGCCCATTCCTGTTCCCCTCCCCAATTCCCAATACAATAAATGAAATGTACACTCCTGTTGGCTTCTATGTGCTGGTGACATTTAGTTTTAATTCGAGCCAGTCTTCATAAATTCTGGTACTGTGCACAACATCTTAAATGGCTCTATTCTTTATTCAAAATCATCCCTCTCATTCCCAGAATTGTAATAAACAGATCTTCTAAAGGGGAAATAAAACTCTGTCAACAACAGGCCTATTTCAGTGATTTTTCAAAAGGTATTTCTTTCATTCCCTTGGCTAGAATTTTCGTTTTATGCTTGGAAAGTTGCGTTATATATACATGTATTTTAGTCCAAATGGATGTGGCTTTTTGTTGTTGCTGTTACTGTTGTTGATTTCGGCTTTTCTATTTTCCACTTCAGTATGTTTGCAAAAGCAAAACTTCATATTTCTCTTATTTCTGCATTTGTGAGTCTCTATTACTAAACCCATGTTCTCTTTCAAAGAAAGCATACTCAGAACACTCTGTGATTCATATTTTCCCTAATGAAAAAAGTCAAATTTATAGATCAGAATATTTATAGCATATAATAATCTCAAATAACCTCTCACTTTTCTACACAACTTTTAAGGACTGACTTACATGCATAAGAATCTTTTCTAAGTTTTGCTTCCCATATACCCTATCAACTAGGGTCCTCAGAATTATCATCAAGCCAGAGACCATTCCACACTATCTTCCACAATGCTGAGAGAGATGACTGGAATGGAGGAAAATATTTCCAAAGTCATCACTCCTTCCTCCTCTAATCAACAGCTTCATCGTCACCAACCCCTTTCTCCGGCCCCAAGCCCCTTGGTGACTTAAAACCTTCAGACAAATTTTAAGTAATTTTAGCTAATCCTAAGGAAACACTCAGAACAGTATACCAAATGTATCTATAAAAGGGTTTATCACAATATTATCCGATTATAGTATCAAAAATATACATATGTGCATCCATATTGGACAGGAAAAAAAAGACTGTAATGAAATAAAACCATTTAATACTATGATACACCCCTAAATAAAGGAATTATCAATTATTCTTGTTTTCTTTTTACTTTGTGTTTCTGTTTTTTTCAACTACTACGTGTTCCATTAAAAATTCATAGTTTTAATGTTTAATAAAAATCCTTTTAACAATAAAAAGTAGAGTAATCCTCTGATCATAACTGTCTTTTTTTAATATTTGTATCTGCCTTAACTGCCAGAATAAAAGGAACAGAGTCTCAGCCTAAGATAATATTGAGAGATTCAGTATCATATGGTGAAAACACATCTCCTAAAAGCTAACTACCAACAAGTCTGTGGATATAAAAATAAAGAAGAGGAGGGGGCTTTTCCAATGCTAGAGAATGTATCTTTCATAAATTTCACCCATTGTTTCTTTCCTTTTCTCTTAGAAGCCTATGGAGCAACATGGGATTTCTGATTGATTACATTTATGAGTCAACATGATCAATGACTATTTTTCTAGACAAATCTTTTGACAGATGAGCAACTCTCAGCTTTTTGGAGGCATCTCCAAACAAACAAACAAAAAATCTTATCCAACGCCGTCTTTCCCCAATCTGTACTTATATTTTACTAAAAATATATATCAAGTTACCATCTACCATATTAACTATTTTCATCTATGTTTTTCTTTCTAATCCTCATCCACAGACACTTCTCTTTCATGGAGTTGTAAACATGTTAAAAGATTCTGCATTTTGCTCTCTTCATTTAATTTTAGAGAGATTCTTATTTTAAACTATTGTATGGTTTTAATTCAAAGAGAGATGATAATTCTATGAGATTTTGACTAAAGATATCTTTCCACCCAAGTATAAACCCTAAAAGTAAATACAGCCATTAAAATTAATTATACCAAATTGCTTGAGCAAGGTAAACAGAAAACCCAGGGCCGAGTGCTAAAAACTCGAGAGTCAATTATCAAGCTATAATAATAATTATAATTATTATAATTATAATCGATAATCCTCCAGCCTTACTTTTACGATGACATTAGAAATAACATTCCATTTTTTATATATAAGGAACGCTCTCATGGAAAGCTGGTCTATGCTAATCTTTTAAACCTATTACCAACATTTTATGCATCATAATCCTAGCTAAATGAGAGTATATCTATCCATTTAGGTTCTCCCAACAACAGCACTTTCTAAAAGGGTCCCTGCCAGGCAGTAACACCATTCATTTACTAAATATTGCTTGGGGACCCAGCCATGCACGACTCACATTAAGGCAGATGGGAGTTTCACAAGTCATATCCGAGGTCTGTGGAATAAACGGAGTAACCCATTATTGGTTCTTCTTCTCTCGTATCTATTTAACGTGGATCATAAAAAGAATTTGGTCTACTATGCCTTACTCAATTGCCAGATACCATTAGGTTCATATTTTTAGACTTTGTTTTCCCTTTGAACCTAGGTATCTTTTATCCTCATGAGTTCACAGGTAGGGGGGAATCCATACCTTAAGCCATTATCCTAAGACTATATCTTGATCAGCCACCTGTTGTCTCTTAATTATTTTATTGGCATAAATACAAGTAAAGGAAATTTGATACTCATAAAAGTTGCTACATAGGATGTAAATCTGTATTCTAATGACACCAAATACTGCATGTATTCACACCACAGATGATAACTGTTCTATAACAGAGCAGTCTGTCAATTTGATTTCCTAATGTTAATATTATTCACCCAAATGATGATGCTCACTTAGGGCTATACAAACAAACAAGTAAGAGACACTTGTTTCTAAGCGTTCAACAATATGATGAAATAAATTACAGCCTATCCACCCAAGAAAATATGTCAAAGCCATTGAATATGATGTATACGTCCCTATTTATTGTCCAGGACATACTACCAATTAAAAATTATCAAATAATAGGTCAAGGCGGTAGATGATCCAATTTTAAGACTGTATATGTGCGTTAAAAGGGAGCATGGAAGAGTATACACCAAAATCTTTTCAATGGTTATCTCTGATAAGATTACAGATGAGCTGCTTGCTCCTTCTAACCTATCAATATGTTATATAATGATAAATTTAAGTCTATATGATAAAAAGCTTGGGGAAAATGTTTGAGAGACACAGCAAGTGAGAGAGGTGAGTTAGGATCAAGCGAGACAGACAACCAGCCTGTCCTTCAGTTCAATACCAGACATGTACATGCTACTTCATATAAAGGATAACTTTATTGACTTGGGTTAAGAATCCTGAATCTAACCATCAGTTTGCAACTTCCAGGACACAGACAGTTAAACCTTAGCACACCAACGCGTCTTTGCCATTCTTATGTCCTGGGCTGCAGACTAGCTCAATTTCCTTACCCACATGTCCTCCATTAATTGCCTTTTCAATGGATTACTAATAAGTTTTTGATGTTAAGCAAACATCCTATTAAAGTGCGACCAAACACTGTGACTATTTGTTTAATAACACAGTCTGAATGAAGGACGAAGTTCAATTAGCACTGGAGCTGATACAGGCTTCATTAGGAAGGAGAGGCAATTAAAAATGGAAGGCTGCAGGAGGCACCGATGTGCACATCATGCGGCAAGTGGAAAAGGACAAGCGGCACAGAGTTCCTTTGAAAAAACTGTAACCTGAAGACTTCAGACAGAAAGAAGGATCATTAGCACAAAATTAAGCACCCTAACAGGGTGATTCTTATCCTGCCAGCTCCAGAAATAATATGAGGCCAAATCACGTAATCTAAATAAACTGCAGGGTGTCAGGACAATTGGAAGGAACGGGAATTATCTAGCAGATAGAATTTCAGTTAGCAAAGAGCTTGGTTCATAGACACTGCTCAATGGATACTGCTGAGCACTGTTTGAGGAGTCAGAAGACCTGCCTGTACCATTAACTAGCTGTGTGACCTTGAATAAGTCACCCAACCTCTGTAGATTTGTTTCCCTCTTTGTAAGATTAAGGATTTAGATAAATGAGCTCTTCTACAAAAATTCCATAATTTCATGATTCCAATTACTCATTGTTATCATTGTTACGTTAGAGATCCAGGGGACAGTGCAAATCACAAATTACCTAAAATTTACCAATATTCATATTATTTTCTTAAAAGGATGGTGGTAAATATAAGCAAAAGTGCTGTAATTTTTTTTTTTTAAGGTACATACAGATAGGTATTTTTTCATGACTAAAATCCCAGGATGTCTTTGATCTATTCCAATTTCAATATATGTTTGGGAAATTTTAAACCGATATGATAAATCCAATCTTTTCTATACCTTTTCTTTGTGGTATTATTTACAATTTAGTGCCAGACATTTGAGGAGAAATAAGTGCGACTGAAGGATGAAGAGGAGATTCTTTCATCTATTAAACTGTTTAATGACAACTCTGTCATACCCCAAGGTCACTCTTGAAATCACAACCTTGTGAAGAGGCCCATGGGGATCAGACCAGCTGCCTAGTGCCTGTTTCTCCTCCAGAGATCCCAGGAGGGAAAGAAACCGAGCCAGCCTTCCACGGTAGAAACAGCAGATAGACTCACAGAACCATTTTGAAGAAGGGCAGGAGAACACTAAATAAGATAGGCAACCGTGTGGGAAGGAGGAGTGTAATAACAGAGGATTTGAAAAAGACAAACAATTGCAATGAGCACATAAGGAAGCAATTTTGTTTCTAGAAATTTATTCTACACAAGCATTTATTCAAATGGACAAACATATGTTCATTCAATACTCATTCAACAAATATGTAAAGCAACATTTGAACAGAGACCTAAAGGAGAAATAAGGGAGTGAGTCAGGAAAGTATGGGGGGAAGGGAGAGGCTGGAAGATTTCTAGGCAGTGTAAACTACAAACACAGAGACCCTAAGGAAAAACTGTGCTTATTACATTCAAGAAATAGCAAATATTTCAGCGTGGCTGGTGTGCAGTGAATATGGGGGAAGAATGGTAGAGGTCCAGGTCAGAAAAGTAGTAGGATGCTGGTTTATGGGGAGCCTTAAAAGACCATAGCAAACACTTTGGATTTCAGTGAGTTAAATGGGAGATACTGAAGAGCTTTGACCAGAGTGATTTTTATCTGACTGAGCTTTAAAAAATGACTCTTGGCTGCTGTTGGGAAGAAGAGACACTGCTAGAAGATGATGACAATAATTTAGATAAGAGGCAATGATGGTTTGGACCAGATGTTAGTGATAAGAGGTGCTGAGAAATGGCCAACATATTCAAAAAACAGAATCTGCATATATGTAAAAATTAAAATCAATAGGATTTGCTGTTGAATTCGATACAATAATCTCTGTGTTAGAGAAAGAGAGATATCAAGGATAATGCCAAGGTTTTGGGCCTAAACTGGAAAAATGAAATTTGCATTTACAGAGATGTTAAAGACTAGGATACTTATTTCCATATAGTTTCCTGTTTTCCAGTAACTACAAATAATCTAAATAGCAATGAATAGTATAATAACTAAATAAATTATGGTATACCCATACAATAGAACCAGTAAGATAAATTAAGACAGAACCACACAACCTTTCATGGAAAAACATCCACAACACATAATAAAGTTAGCCACAAGCTACAGAAATATGACAAATAATATACAACAAACTTTAATAGTAGCTATCTTTATGGAAACTGGTAGGTTAGGAGTGACTATCATCAATTTTATCAATTTTACCATAGACTGAGATTTTAACAACTTACGTATCTTACTACTCTCCATTAATAATCAGCATGTATTACATTTTATATTTACAAAAAGTTTATTTTCTTTAAGTAAACGTAAACAAGAACATCCAGCCAGTGTCAGTCTATAGCAAAATTGTGAAAGGCTTGGGCTCTGAATTCAAATGCTGGCTCTGTAGCTTATTAGCTACTGACCAAGAGAAAATTGCTTAACCTCTCTGTGCCTCAGATTTTCATTGTTAAAAAATGGATAAAAATAGTATCTATCTAAAAACGGGGTTGTGAGGATTAAATGAGGTAATAATTGCACAGTTCTTAAAACAGTACCTGGAACAGAGAACATGCTAAACTGAAGTGAATAACGAATAAAACTCTACTGTGAGATAAAATCATAAATTGCGTAGACTTTACCTTTTTTTTTTTAAGTACAAAGAAGTACATGTGTATGTAATTGTGTATGTGTATATTTAAAGTTGGTGGGTTTACACCGGAAGAAAATGAACACTAATGAGGACTTGAATTTTAGTCACTGTCGGTGGGGTTTTTTTGTTTGTTTGTTTTAGGTTTTTTTGCGGTACGCGGGCCTCTCACTGTTGTGGCCTCTCCCGTTGCGGAGCACAGGCTCCGGACACGCAGCCTCAGCGGCCATGGCTCACGGGCCCAGCCACTCCGTGGCATGTGGGATCTTCCCGGACCGGGGCACAAACCCAGTCAGCAGGTTTTCTCTCAACCACTGCGCCGAGAGGGAAGCCCATAGTCTGTGTTTTGAGGAGGAAGATATTTAGACTGGCACTCAAGGAAAAATTGTACTTATTTCAGTTTAACAATCTAAAAGATCAATATTCGAATTACAGGGGTCCCAGAAGAACAGAGAAAAAGAAAGGGACTGAGAAAATATTTGAAAACATTATAGTTGAAAACTTCCCTAATATGGGAAAGGAAATAGTCAATCAAGTCCAGGAAGCGCAGAGAGTCCCATACAGGATAAATCCAAGGAGAAACACGCCAAGACACATAGTAATCAAACTATCAAAAATTAAATACAAGGAAAAAGTATTAAAAGCAGCAAGGGAAAAACAACCAATAACATACAAGGGAATCTCCATAAGGCTAACAGCTGATCTTTCAGCAGAAACTCTGCAAGCCAGAAGGGAGTAGCATGACATATTTAAAGTGATGAAAGGGAAAAATCTACAACCAAGGTTACTCTACCCAGCAAGGATCTCATTCAGATTTGATGGAGAAATTAAAACCTTCACAGACAAGCAAAAGCTAAGAGAATTCAGCACCAACAAACCAGCTTTACAACAAATGCTAAAGGAACTTCTCTAGACACGAAACACAAGGGAAGGAAAAGACCTACATTAACAAACCCAAAACAATTAAGAAAACGGTAACAGGAACATACATATCGATAATTACCTTAAATGTAAATGGATTAAATGCTCCAACCAAAAGACTTAGACTGGCTGAAGCAATACAAAAACAAGACCCATATATATGCTGTCTACAAGAGACCCACTTCAGATCTAGGGACACATACAGACTGAAAGTGAGGGGATAGAAAAAGATATTCCATGCAAATGGAAATCAAAAGAAAGCTGGAGTAGCAATTCTCTTATCAGACAAAATAGACTTTAAAATAAAGACTATTACAAGAGAAAAAGAAGGATCCTACATAATGATCAAGGGATCGATCCAAGAAGAAGACATAACCATTGTAAATATTTATGCACCCAACATCGGAGCACCTCAATACATAAGGCAAATGCTAACAGCCATAAAAGGGGAAATCGACAGTAACACAATCATAGTAGGGGACTTTAACGCCCCACTTTCACCAATGGACAGATCATCCAAAATAAAAATAAATAAGGAAACACAAGCTTTAAATGACACATTAAACAAGATGGACTTAATTGACATTTATAGGACATTCCATCCCAAAACAACAGAATACACTTTCTTCTCAAGTGCTCATGGAACATTCTCCAGGACAGTCCATATCTTGGGTCACATATCAAGCCTTGGTAAATTTAAGGAAATTGAAATCGTATCAAGTATCTTTTCCAACCACAATGCTATGAGACTAGATATCAATTACAGGAAAAAAATCTGTAAAAAATACAAACACATGGAGGTTAAATAATACACTACTAAATAACCAAGAGATCACTGAAGAAATCAAAGACGAAATCAAAAAATACCTAGAAACAAATGACAATGAAATCGCGACGACCCAAAACCTATGGGATGCAGCAAAAGCAGTTCTAAGAGTGAGTTTATAGCATTACAATCCTACCGCAAGAAACAAGAAACATCTCAAATAAACAACCTAACCTTACACCTAAAGCAATTAGAGAAAGAAGAACAAAAACCCCCCAAAGTTAGCAGAAGAAAGAAATCATAAAAATCAGATCAGAAAGCAATGAAAGAAACAATAGCAAAGATCAATAAAACTAAAAGCTGGTTCTTGGAGAAAATAAACAAAATTGATAAACCACTGGCCAGACTCACCAAGAAACAAAGGAAAAAGACTCAAATCAAAAGAATTAGAAATGAAAAAGGAGAAGTAACAACTGACACTGCAGAAATACAAAGGACCATGAGAGATTACTACAATCAACTATATGCCTATAAAATGGACAACCTGGAAGAAATGGACAAATTCTTAGAAAAGCACATAGCTGATTCACTTTGTTATACAGCAGAAACTAACACACCATTTTAAAGCAATTATACTCCAGTAAAGATATTAAAAAAAAAAAAAATGGGTCTCTTACAAACAACAAAAGCCAGAAGATAAACAGAGAAACAAAAAGATCAATAGAAAGAGACAATGGTAAATTAAGAGAAAAACAGTCCATGTAGGGACAAAAGACCTGAATGAACTACTCCAAATTATCAGGTTGATTACTTTTAAGAAGATCTGGTCTTTTAAAAGTATATTGTTACCAATATTATTTTGGCTTATTTTTTAGAACTCATTACCATATATATACCAAAATAGATTGTGACCTTGAATATGATTCCTCCATTTTCCTAGTAAGAAGATTCCTAAAATATTTCTAGCTGACTTAAGCACATAAACTTTTACATTAAGATAGAAGAGTTAAATATTTACTTCTAATGACTGACTTTTTTTATTCCTTACACTCATGTTTAAAACCACATATTATAATGAAATATATTAATTTAGAATTACTCTTTACTATTCTCATATTACTTGAAGTAATTTTTTTTTAATTTATTTAGTTTTGGCTGCGTTGGGTCTTCGTTGCTGCTCGCAGGCTTTCTCTAGTTGTGGCGAGCAGGGGCTACTCTTCGTTGCAGTGCACAGGCTTCTCATTGCGGTGGCTTCTCTTGTTGCGGAGCATGGGCTCTAGGCACGCGGGCTTCAGTAGTTGTGGTGCACACGCTCAGTAGTCGTGGCACACAGGCCTAGTTGCTCCGCAGCATGTGGGATCTTCCCGGACCAGGGCTCGAACCCCTGTCCCCCACATTGGCAGGCTAATTCTTAACCACTGCACCACCGGGGAAATCCCTTACTAAAATAATTTTATTTGAATTCTTCACGTGTATCGTTATCATTATGTCTGTATCAACTCTGGATCCTCATTTTGAGATGTCTAACAGCTTTCCAGAGCTCATCGAGTTTTCCTCCGTCTAAACTGTTTGAATTTGTGCAAATGCGATCGGTAGCAGTATTTACCCACACCTGAAGCCTCATCAGCATGACATTAGGGCACTTACTCTTCTCATCATCCTGTAGGAATATATTCCTAATTTCCACAAACCCAAACACACAGAATTTTCCTTCCTTAAGGACTAAAATTTTGGTTTACACTGGCATACAATGCTTAAAGTTGTGAGGTCAAACCCCCAGGAACAATTACAAGCTGTGTTAAATAGTTTTACTTCTTTTTAAAACCTATGATGGCAGATGAGCTCTTTAAGTATGCAAAACTAACATTCAATGAGGTCTTTAGGGCTTCTGTGTTTTCCACAAATCTTAACGCTATTTTACAGTGCATCCCTTATGAGAGGCTTCCGAAGAACTTTTTATGAAATGCCACTCAGTCTTCCGATGGATAATATTTTAGAGAAAAGAAAGCCTTTCTTATGTTTAAACATCAATCAGGCAGTATGCTAAGCAATATGTAATGTGTTCCATATGAAATTTTCAAAATAACCCTGTGAAGTGGAAAATATTATTGTTGCCATTTTCCAGATGAGAAAACTGAGGCAGTTAAGTAACTTGCCCAAGATCACAAGGCTAAAAAGTGATGGAATGAGTATTTGAAACTCCAAAATCTATGCTCTCAGCCATTACTTTCTATGGTGCTCCCAGTCAAGACTATTGGCATAACATCTGTTTTTGAAGAAAGGCTAAGAACTATGAAAGAGAAGGATCCAGACAAAAGCATGAGTCTTTTCACTAAAAAAGATGAAGAATTCAAACAAGAGAGGAAAATATGGCCAAAGTTGTGTTTTTTAAAAACGAACATAATTAAATCTTCACAGACCAAAGGAAGAACAATTTTTCAGAAAAAAAGAGGCATAGCTATTTCAAGATATTTTTCTATAGAGGACATTACAGAACCACAAGGGATTTAAGTTGAGTAAAATTTTTCTAAAAATGCAACTTTTAGGACCTGGGAAGTTTACTTAAGAAAACATTAGAATTTATCCTTTCTGGTTTATTTTTACAAAGTAAAGGGTAGGGCTGGGGAAGCTATGTTTTTTCCTATGACCAAAATCTCTCCATAACAACTGTCTTTGACATCAGTGGGTAGAAAACCTCATACTGGACAATCAGCTGTGTAGGAAGGAAAGGACTACTAAATTAAGTAGTCGAGTCAGGAAAATATGATTCAGCTTGTGATTTATTCAATGGTGTTTCTGTGGAATGCACTGGATTATTCAATAAATATACCTTGAGTATTCATTATTTGACTAGCACTTTGTTAAGCATTTTAAGTTTCTAAAAAAGGGTCTGTCCTCAAATCTACTTAAAATTTAAGAGTAATTATTATTGGATGGTAGGATTATGTTGATTTTTATATTCCCTTTTGGACTATATTTTCTAGCTGTATCAACCTGGGGAAATTAATCTCGCTAAGCCTCCATTCCTTCATACATAAGGCAGGAATAATAGTATATCTATCTCATAAAGTTCATGTGAGAAATAGATGAAATAATGATACATAGTAAATGTTTTTCAATAAATATTAGCTATTGGGCTTCCCTGGTGGCACAGCGGTTGGGAGTCCGCCTGCCGATGCAGGGGACGTGGGTTCGTGCCCCGGTCTGGGAAGATCCCACATGGCGCTGAGCGGCTGGGCCCGTGAGCCATGGCCACTGATCCTGCACGTCCGGAGCCTGTGCTCCGCAACGGGAGAGGCCACAACAGTGAGAGGCCCGCGTACCACAAAAATAAATAAATCAATGAATAAATATTAGCTATTATTTCATTTTTATTGGGATTTTATAAGGTTTAATTTTATTTATTTTTGGCTGCGTTGGGTCTTCATTGCTACACACGGGCTTTCTCTAGTTGTGGCGAGAGGGGGCTAATCTTCATGGCAGTGCACAGGCTTCTCATTGTGGTGGCTTCTCTTGTTGCGGAGCACGGGCTCTAGATGCACAAGCTTCAGTAGTTGTGGCATGCAGGCTCAGCAGCTGTGGCACGCAGGCTCTAGAGCACAGGCTCAGTAGTTGTGGCACACAGGCTTAGTTGCTCTGTGGCATGTGGGATCTTCCTGGACCAGGGCTCGAACCCACGTCCCCTGCACTGGCAGTGTGATTCTTAACCACTGTGCCACCAGGGAAGTCCCTTTATTGCTTTTTTTTTTTTTTTTTTTTTTGCGTTACGCGGGCCTCTCACTGCTGTGGCCTCTCCCATTGCGGAGACAGGCTCCGGACGCACAGCCTCATCGGCCGTGGCTCATGGGCCCAGCCACTCCGCGGCATGTGGGATCTTCCCAAACCGGGGCACGAACCCGTGTCCCCTGCATCGGCAGGCGGACTCTCAACCACTGCGCCACCCGGGAAGCCCCTTTTATTTTAAATTCTTGCTATTTTTAACAGGACTGCTACAATCCAATTGTGGTTGTGGAACAATATGATACTTATCTGATATTAAACAGCTTTTATTTAGCTAATTTATTGCTACCACAAAAAAATATGTAATTAAGTACCTAGTGAATGTCAAAGGGAGTCCAGAACTCAAAGGAGAGATCACTTTTGCCTAGAGTGATCAGAAAAGACTTGACAGACATGAAAACTTCAAGTTCCCACGAATGAAGATGAAGCAGGAGAGAACACAGGCAGCCCATGTCAGAGGCCATGTAAAAATTAAGCTCAAATCATGGACCTTGGAATAGAAGCAACCAGGGGGTAGAAAGGAAAGAACAAAGAGCACTGAGGGCATTCCTTCATCAATTCCCAGGTTACAAAAGCCTTTCCCTTTTAAGTTTTTTCCATCCTGACATTCGCATTTCCACTCCTCAGGTGAAAAGCTATTCTTCCTTTTCCTATGGCCCAAGCTCTGGCAATTTTCTCTGTGTTCCTTTTCCAGCTGCAAGTCTTTTAAGAATCAATAAGCTCACCTACCCTTGCCAAGTGTAGGAGTAACAGGTAATCATGGCTAGCCAGAAAGAAATATGAAGATTCTTCTCTGTACCAGGTGCTATAATACAAAAACCATTGGCTAATAAATCAGCCTTAAGTTCCGGTCCTGGTTTTGCTTATATAACCGACATTTCAGGGCCTCGGTCTTTCCATCTGTAAAATGGGTTGGTAACACCACAGTTGTTAAGAATATTAATTTAATAAAGTTGATAAGGTGCTTAATATAGCTGATATACAGTAAGAACTCAAATAAGAGACGGGGTGGTTATGAAAATGAAGGCACAGAAGAAAAGGAGGAGAAGAATAAGTGAATACAAAGACAGAACTTCATTGCAGACTTTTTTTTTTGGCAACCCTTGTTTTGAAGAGAGTCAAAAACAAATGAATCATTGGGACACCAAAGGAGAAAAAATGTGTTTCAAAGTTGATTTATCCTGTATTCTAGTCTGTCTAACTATTTCAGCAATAGAGCTCCACATTTTGTTTCGCAACTTGAAATTTTAAAAATGTCCTCTAATGACTTATTCAGAATCTGTTAACAACCATACTAATTGCCATTATATTTTAGTGAGAGAACCCTATTCTCCTTACACTAAATGATATAGCCCTTCAATTTTTTTCTGTACACAAATGTTTACAGCCACTTCATCTGTGGTAGCCAAAAACTGGCAACAACCCAAATGTCCATCAACAGATGTTACATCCATACAATGGAACACTACTCTGAAATAAAAAGGAACAAAATAGTAATGCCCACAATAACAGGGGCAAACCTCTAAAACATAGTACTAAGAAAAGTGAAACACAAAACACTACATACTGTAGGGATCCTTTTATATGAAATTCTAAATAAGATAAAACTACAATGATAAAAATCATATCAGGCTTCCCTGGTGGCACAGTGGTTGAGACTCCGCCTGCCGATGCAGGGGACACGGGTTCGTGCCCCGGTCCGGGATGATCCCACGTGCCGCAGAGCGGCTGGGCCCGTGAGCCATGGCCGCTGAGCCTGCGCGTTCGGAGCCTGTGCTCCGTCACGGGAGAGGCCACAGCAGTGAGAGGCCCGCGTACCGCAAAAAAAGTAAAAAAAAAAAAAAAATCGTATCAGTGGTTGCCTGGGGCTGGGGATCAGGGCCTACTGCAGAGTCATGAGAAAATTTAGGGTGATGGAAATGTTCCTATGTCTTGCTTATGGTGGTTGCTTGCACCACGGTATACAGTTACCCTAATTCAAACTCTACACTACAAGGGGTGAATCGTATTATAAGTTATACCTCAATAGGTTGGGGAGGAAAAATCTCTAAAGCAACTGCTGCTTCCTAACAAATAACAGGAACTTTCTCACACACAGTTCTAAATGAACAATGATGCAACTCCACCAAAGCAAAATCAGGTCCTAGTATTTTTTTCACTCTCATTCAAAAAGGTTACACTGTATTCCCAAACTATTTGCATACTACAAATGTGAGAAGAGCACCTTATTCACCTCTGTATCTGACTTCAAAAGCTTTTATAGCTTCTAGCATTTGTATAACCTCATCTGCTTTCCATACAGCACTGGTTTCTTCCCCTAGTATCATTAATTTTGCTGTTTACGTGACCTGCATTAAACGACAAAAGGTCCGTTTTACTAACACCTTCTATCTCCACCCAAAGTTCTGAGTAAACTCCTGAAAGAATTTGTAAGAGAACTTACTGCAAGCAGCCGAAACAGCCTGTTTGGCCTCAAAATGGTTTCCCTCGACAATCAGCGTGATGTAACGAACCGGTCCTGGTCGCGCTGCGCCTTCAGTCAGTCCAGGATCATTTCAGGGTGTTCAGGGAACTCCTGAAGGCAGTCCATCTTCTCTTCGGCCTCCACGGCCATAAGCTTGCTGTCCAGATATTGCGTCACTGTGAGGGGCTCCGGGACCTTGCGGAGCGCAGACCCTGGAGGGGAAGAGCCAGCAATCCCACTCACGCCACTTGGGGCGGAGCCAGCTGAATGGCTTTGGGGCTGGGCGAGGGCGAGGCCCGTGCTGGGAGGAGGAAGTTGGCTGCGTGGGGCTGGGCCTATTCGGGCTTGGCTGAGCGGGGGGCGGGGATCCTAAATCACTGCCCTTCCTCCTTCCACCTGACCTATCTGCCTCCAGGTGTGAGTGCTTCTCACCCGGGCCTCAGCATCAGCCCTTAAACTTTTTTCTTTTTTTTTTTTTGCTACGCGGGCCTCTCACTGTTGCGGCCTCTCCCGTTGCGGAGCACAGGCTCTGGACGCGCAGGCGGACTCTCTACCACTGCGCCACCAGGGAAAGCCCTCTTACACTTTTTATGATGGGTCTAAGCTTTGCCTCAAAAACTCTTCCTCATATTTACACTGTATCAGCCAACATAGCCAATAAAACTGTCTTCGTTCATTCAATGTTTTGCATTTATTCCATCATATTTGTTCACATAACCAACATTTACTGAGCAAGTTCTGGGTCAGAAACTGTGCTAGTTGGTAGAGTTATAACACTGACCAAAGGAGACGCAGGCCCTGCCCGTCCCTGGCTTTACGGTCTGGTGGAATCACACACTGCACACTGCCTCTGGTGAGGGCAGCAAAGGGGCTGTCCCTGAACATCTACTGCTCACCAGACTGTACAAGGCACTTAGCCTGCCACCTCATTTTAGCCCACAACAACTGCATCAAGTTGGACTCTGATTATTCCCCACATTTACAAACAAGGACCACAAAGCCCAGAGGTTAAATCATTTGTCTCATATACTGGTAGGGTCATCCCTAGGCAAAAATATAAATGTGACTGTGATATAGCTGATCCATGGTACTGTCTTGCCCTCACCTTGCCACAAAGAGCCTTTTTCTAGTCTCCTTAAATGCCTCTATATGAGGGATCATCCACTCAGCCAAACTGGTGCTCATTAAAATTTTAAGCCAATGAATAATGTTTCCCTAAAGTCCAGCGGTTCTCAAATTGCAGCAATAATACAATTGTTTGAATGGCTGATTAGAAGTCAGCTTGCTGGGCCCCAACCTAGCGTTTGATTTAGTAGGTCTGGGGTAGGGCCCAAGAACTGACGCGGCCGCCAGGGATGCTGAAACTGCTAGCTTAGGAACAACGTTTTTAGAAGGCCTACTCTAAAACAATGACTGTGGCTTCTAGCCCACCTAACATAAAGAGTTCAAAGTTAACAACAACAAAATCTACAAAACTCTTCCTGTTACCTGCCTGACACATGGGAACAGGAACAAGCAGAGCGCATGAGAGAAGTTTGCACCCTTAAAACGTTTACAGGTGAAGCAAATGAGGTTCAAAAAAGTTGTGTGGACCTTAATATAAACTATGGACTGGGGATGCCAATGATGAGTAAATGTAGCTTCTCAGCTGGAACGAATGTACCACTCTTGAGGGGGATGTTTGTAATGGAGGAGGCTGTGCATGTGTTGAGGCAGGAAGTGTAAAGACATCTCTGCACCTTCCACTCAATTCGGCCATGGACCTAAAACTGCTCTAACAAAGGATAATCTTAATTTTAAAAAAATGTTAGGTAGCCCTTGGTTTTCTATAAGTGACAAGGCTGAGGCTTGGAATCAAAGGCTATATGATATATAAACCAAAGAATTTTCTTACTCTGATGCTAGAGTTTTACACATGGAGAGCAATAAGTACCTTACAGGTATCAGATATCACTCCTCTTAGTGCCCAGGATGGCAGAGTAGGGGGACTTGGGGTAGCCTGGACCCTGTAAACAGCCTCCTCCAGACCAAGTTCAACTGAATCTCTTGAATTTCTCTTAGGTCCTGGCCCACACCTATAGTTGCAGTATGTAGGTTTGAGTAGGGCCCAGAAATCTGCATTTCTCCAATCACACATAATTTTGAGAAAAATTAAATGGTTGTTCATGCCTCAGGGAAATATTAACCATATCCAAAGCAATCCTCTCCGCTGTTACTTCTTACAATGTTCTGATTAGGTGTTAAGTACTGGGGTCAACAACAAAGCCCAGCAGGTAGCGACTCACCCTCCCTCCCTCAATTTTCCACATGGTCAGTGAGCTCTGCAAATCGGACTCGTATTGGGTCAGTAGATCTTTAAACTCCTGGATGATCTGAACAGGAAAGATGGCCCAGCAGCAAGCCAAGACTGAATTCATTTCCCTTAAAATCTGCATTCCATACCTGGTCATCTCCAATTCTCAATTAATGTAACTGAGTTTCATCCAGAGCATCAGTTCCCACAAAACGATCTATTATTCAAGGAACCAGAATCTGATCAAGCCTTAAGTATGTGTGTGAATGTGAACAAAAAGAGGAAAGGGGGAGATTAATTAGCATGCATTAGAGGTTAAGAAACTGTTTTCCTACCCAACTCATGTACTCATTGATCAAATGCCTACCCTATACGCGTGCTCTATGCAAGACCCTGAAATCTCAAAGGAGCACTAAATCATGCTGTCTTCCCTTATGCAGCCTGCAGTCTAGTAAGAGTCCGCTAATCAGAAGTAGAGGGGAACAACCCTTGCCTCGTTTACACAAAGAGGGGACCCAAAACAAGTAAAACCAAGTTGGAAAAAAGTGACCAAGTAGTAAAATAGATGGATTTAGCATCTTCACTTCAGAAAGGAGGCACTGCATACTTTATCCAGCAACATAATGAATCAATTCTCCACGTTTTCCTTTCTACATAGGATTCAGGAGAGCCCTGATCAAATTGTACCCTGCAGTTGCCCCCAAATCTCTCCCCGACAAAACAACTGTCCTTCCAGTACTCACCCCCTCCTTTTGGTTATGCTATTTTCCCTGATCCTTTTATAAAGACAGTTACCCCTCAGAAGATTTATGCCTTAAGCCAGGAATCCTCAGACTTTGGTGAGCATAAGTATTTCTTGAAGCTGTTTTAAAAATGCAGATTGCTGGACATTTCCCTCAAGATTTCAAGTCAGTTGTCTAGAATAAGATTCAGAAAACTCCATTTTTAACAAGCACCTTAAGTGTTCGATCCAGACACTGAGCTTTAAATGTGGTGTTGCACTTACTGCTCAAAATAGCCCTATTTACAGAGGGGGACATAAAGTAAAAGAAAAATAATTCACCTAAACTTACACAGCAAGGAAATGGCAGACTCAGGATCCTAACAGAGCTTCCAGACTCCCAAACCCAAGGACAACCCCAAGTAGGCAAGCCTGATGCCAGAGGTAATTAAACTGAAAACTAACAAAGTTTAAGGGGAAATGGAAGGTTCTGTGAGAGGAAAGGTGAGCAATGAAATCAGAAGGGGCTCAGAAACAGACTTCGCCAGCCACTCAACTTTGGCTAGGGCCAGTTCCACTCATGCTAAGGCCAGCAGAAGTGTACCGGTATAAACAAGGCAAAGCAGTTTCTATAAATGTGTCAGAAAAAACTTGAGGTTTTACATGCAATTAATTGCAAAGACATTTCTTAATGGCAGCCTCCTCTTGACTTTCCAAATTAACGAGTCAGAAAAGCACTCCTCTCAATAGCATCTTTAGAAATGGGCAAGCCCCCCTCCTGGGCTCCCATTAAAACACAGGACCTTCGGCTAAATGCTGCAATGTCCTCCAATCTAGAAAGTCATCTCAAAACTGTAAAAGCCTGTGCACAGATCCCTTCCTTGAATTCCTTTGGTCCCAGAAAAAAAAGAGAAGCAGGAAAGAAATGAAGATGTGTCATCTTGGTTAACATGTCATTTGGGTAATATTTTGGATAACACTAGAAGTAGTTAACTGATTTAAAAGATGATTCTTCCTGTGAAGGAAAATGTCTTTTTTGTTGATGAATAAAAATTATGCAAGTAAAGAGGGTGGGGCTGGGAAAAAAAAAAACCCTCAACTATTGTATACCAGGAAGCACACTCAACAACAGCATTTTCAAGTTCTTTCTGTTTTTATGTGTGTGTGTGTGTGTGTGTGTGTGTGTGTGTGTAACATACATTGGGAGGAATTCTTATATAACATCCAATCTATGAATAGATGAAGTCTGATGGGCTACAGCCTATCACCAAATTAAACTCCAAGTTAAAGGCCTGGGTGGCTACCTGGAAATTTGCGTTCTGTAGAGCCTTGCCTTTTAAATGAACCAACAAGGGCCCACCTGTGTTTGTTGCATGTCCCTTGGATAATTAATGCTGGTAATAACACCGAAATGTTAGCACACAAAGCACCTGGAATGCAGCTCGCCATACACATTCTAATCACATCTGCCACCTAACTCTCCAAATGACCTTCTGCAAAACAATGACTGTCTCTGAAACCACCGAAGCCAACCTAGGATGAAGCCGTTTTTTCCCAGGATTTGGCTGCAGCGGAGCAGTTCCTAAAGCTAGAGTGGCACCAAGTGGTCAGGACAGGAATCAGTT
The DNA here is from genome assembly GCF_005190385.1 of Monodon monoceros. Taxonomy (NCBI): domain Eukaryota; kingdom Metazoa; phylum Chordata; class Mammalia; order Artiodactyla; family Monodontidae; genus Monodon; species Monodon monoceros. The sequence continues at coordinate 138,913,468 of NW_021703768.1, read as the reverse complement.
TGTATTCACAGCCTCTGGCCAGGCTGCATGCCTGTCAACACAATGTTGCTCCCAGGGCTGCAGGAGGTCTCAGCCCGTCTCCTCAGAATGGTGACCAGGACCAGAGAGGAAAACAGAGGCCCACATACCCCTGATACCTTAGAGGTGATTCTGAAACTCACATAAATCCTAAACTCTCCTAATTTTAAGGAGACTTACATTTTAAAGATCACCAAAACAGGGGCGGGGTTAGGGGTGGATAGCAATGAGGACTGCCTATTCTATATCGCTGTTTATAAGTCACATAGTATTTTCTATTTTTACTAAAGTCTGTCTGTGTCACTGTGCCCCACAAAGATAATGAGAAATATTGTCTCCATATTACAGATAAAAAAAAAAGGGGTGAAGTGATAAGAACAATAGGGAGAGTATTAGAGAACAGGTAAGTGTTCTATGAGTTTTATAGTCCCTTGTTTAACTGCTGAACCAATTCTCCTCCTGTCCGTTAGCTTTCCATGGCCCCAACCAATCTTTTTGTCTCACACACACGGCTTCCCCCGGGACCAATATCACTACTCCATATTCTGACTTTCTCTTCTTTTTTTCATATTTGTCTTACTCTGTTTCTTCCTGCTTTTCCCCTCTAATGGCTCAGACTCAGATAACTTGGGTGCCTTCAAAGACCACTAACAGAAAGGGTTTCTCCCTCCTGTGGTTTCATATAATTATAGACATACCATTTTCCCATAATGCTGCAGCATCGTTAATCACTTCAAATACAGAGAGAGCCAGGCATGCTTTTCTGGGAGCAAAGAGCTCACGGTCCCATTTCAATTTGTGATTGTATCAATAATCTCATGACTGTCTTAGGTGAACTAACCCATTATTTCTAGAGAAACTGGAAGGAAACTGGTAGAATCATATAGGTTGGCTGACACAGGGAGTATGTTTGTATGATATAAAATTCCAGATGACATGTGTCAGCTGCTTTGTCCTTTGTTTCTAAGTGGCAAAAAGGCAATTTTGCCTTTCCTGTCGGGGTATTCATGTAAGGAATTATGAGAATTCCTCTATCATTAAAAGAACAAATTATCTAAGGATCTCTCCCACACACAGCAGAGGCCAGTATGAATTTAAACTGCTTATAGATCAGAACAAAAACAACAACAAATTAATCCTGATGCACTTTTCTAGAATACCCTAGTGTAATTTTCATGCTGCAGCCCCTACACATCCAAGACCCAAGCAAATCTTGTAGCAATTTCACAGATAATATTATGGCAGGTTGGAAAGATTAGAGGAAGCAAAATTTCTAAAGAAATCATTTCATAGAACAAAAAGCTTAACATAAATAGTGTAATTTGTATTGATTATTTCTCATGAATACATCTTTAACCAGGCTATCTTCAACATAGAATAAAGAGATCACAGGTCATCTCCAAACAGGAAAATACTTTTCTTTGGGATAATAAATGAGGAATAACACATACTGCTATGGTCAAACAGTGGCACCACAAGACTGTAGGAAGGAATGTTAAGATACAATTTGCCTTTAAAGAAAATGCATTCACTTGTTCAAAAAAATGTCTATTGAGTATCTACTATATGCCAGGTACAATCTTTAGGACACCAGACAAGTCCCTTGGACATTATAATTGTGCTGTGTAAAAATAATAAACAAATGAATCTAAAGTCAGGTAGGGAAAAAATGCTACGAAGCGAAGTATACCACTTGAGAACTATATTATGAGAGCGGCAGGGTGGTCAAGGAAGGCCTCCCTAAATATATAAACTTGAAAGCAATGAAGGCCCATGATCAAATGTGCGTTTTAGGATTTAACCCTAATAGCAGCCAAAAGGAAGTGCCAAAGGGAGAAAAGAGTGGAGGTACCCAACAAATGGGGATGACTTTTATTCCATAGGGAGGGTGGAGAGGGATAACTAATCCTCAGGGATATTAAGTGCCTGTTCCTCAACTTCCTAGAATCTAAGTGCTTATCCAATGCCTTTTGCTTTGGCAAGGGAAAGAATAAGGGTCACACTATAAACAGATCATCCTTGACATTTCACAGAGGTTTGAAGTAATTGCCATGGGATAATAGCATCAAGACTTAAGCTTATAACAAATGTTACTTTTAAATCAGTTATGCAAATACAGCTTTAAGAAGCCTGATATATGTAGATTTATGACTAGTGCTTTACAAGTAATGATCTAAAAAAAAGTCTTCTAAAAAATTACACTAATGTCTAAGGGGAATTTCTAATGCAAAATAAAAATAAGAGAAAAGCACACAATGGACCACTAAAGTTTTTCATCAACAAAGAAATGCAGCTTATCTACTAGAAATAATAATATAAACCCACTGATTTCTTTTCTCACACAGCATATTTTAGTGAGCTTTTGCATATATCAGAAGGCAAAAGCAGCCAGCAATCTGGAGCTCTGGCACATAGTAGATTTCATCTCATTTTGCATATATAGGGCCTCATGCTGTGGAATTAACAACTTTTAAATTGTTCTAGTGCAACCATTGAGCTGTTGCACTTGAATATGATGTATATTTTTTAATTTAAATAAAATGCATTTAATATTGATTTTTTTATCCATATTCAGTATGCCATCCAAACCACAAAATATACTGATGATAGAAAAAGTCCCTTCTGGAGCTTAACATATCTTCTAAGATTCTATATGATGTTTCATTTATACTTAGTACAAATTTGCCGCTCCAGAATTCCTCAGCCTTCTGTAGTCCAATCGATAATTGTTGATAGTTTATAAAATAAAAAGGGTTTCTCCAGATACTAAGCAAGTATATTCTCCAATGTGTTTTATGAGATTCTATAAAGATATAGAATTAATTTCTTAGATGTGCAGCTATGGAATTAGCAAAGCATTGGCATACTACCAAAATGGTCAATTTTATAAGGAGACATAATAAACATCACATTAGCCTGTACACTGAGCATAATCAAAGGTGAGTATGTTTGGGCCAGATTTCCTCTGGGCATGAAACCATGAGTGGCAATTGCCTGGAAATGCTTGAAGGACCTACTACAGTGGAAAATTTTCAAAACAACTTCTTAATGACATGGGGAAAATGACCTAAGAAATTATTAGGAATTAACAAAAATATATTCATAGTTGATGTTTATGGAATTTTACATAATCCCATCCAGATTCCAGAAGAGAAAACTAGCAGACAAATATTTGAACAGCATCATTGTGTCCTGTAGGTCACTGGTGAGTTTTGTTTGCCTGGGATGGTGATATTCTATATGACAATTAAGAGAGGGAAGATAAATAATGTAACAGTTCAGATGAGACTTTTGTTTTTACACCAGAAATTTAAAAAATATTTTTAAGTTTTTTTTTTTTTTTTGGCTCCATTGGGTCTTAGTTGCAGCATGTGGGATCTTCGTTGAGGCATGCGGGATCTTTTTCGTTGCAGTGCATGGGCTCTTGGTTGCGGCATGCAGGTTTTCTCTCTCTAGTTGAGGTGTGCGGGCTCAGTAGCTGTGGCACGCGGGCTTAGTTGCCCTGCAGCATGTGGCATCTTAGTTCCCCAACCAGGGATCAAACCTACGTCCCCTGCATTAGAAGGCTGATTCTTTACCACTGGACCAACGGGGAAGTCCCTTTAAGTTTTTCAATTTAGTAAAAGTACAAGAAATAATGTACATACTCTTATTTATAATTATATCTTCTTTCTTAGTTTTATGTGAGCTCAAGTGAAAACTTTTATTAAAATGCAGAAAAGTCAGATCATATGGTGCAGAGAAGCAAAAACCATCTACTTTAAAATGCATCCCACAAAAAATTTATAATTTCCTGATAGATCTCCTGTCATCTTCAAAGACTGTCAGCGAAAGTAGCAAATCCTTAATCATTTTTAAGTAGCAAATCCTTAATCATTATCAAAAGAATTTAAATTTGAGGTACCCATCTGTTGCATTTTTTAGAGGCTCCAAACACCCTTCGTAGAGAGAAACCTTGGTTTTGAACTTCAGTGATTAAACAGTGGTCTCCTTTGTACAATCTGCTATACTGCTGTTAGATAGCAAGTATTTTAATACCAACCTTCAGTCAAGAGCCTCTTGTCCTACAAGACACTCATTATTCAAGAAAAAAAATATCATCTACATTTAAAAAATGAAAGGAGGGAATCTGTGCTTACACAAGTGTTTTATGTTGTATTTTTTTTTATCTCCAGTTCAGAGGCTTTGCAATTATCAGAATTGTGAAGATTTTTCCTCTCTGAAATAATAAAGAGACCACTTAATTATCAACTCATGGTCATTTTGCCTGCTACGTGCGGATTGCAAAACCCAATAACAACTCTAATGAAAAGCATTTCTTCATGGCCACAACCTCTTTACACCTGGACTCTGGCTTTCAGGAGATGATTATATGGCTGCTGCAAGGTCACCACACAAGGCTAGAGTCACAATCCAGATGCCTGAATTCCTCCCAAGCACTTTACCAGCACATTGCAAAATGAATGGCTCCAAGCGATGGAGTGGCTTATGAAAGAGACTTTCAAAATGTCATTTTAATTTTAAAATGTTTTCAAAAGACAATTTCAAGTGCTTTTAAAAGACAATTTTAAATAACCATCACTGTACACAGAGGTTAAGATAATGGACTGACTCTATAAATGTAGTTTGAAGTAAGAATTAGGGTAAAAGGAGATGAAACTAATATTTTACAAGAATTTTCACCAAAGTAAATGAAACAATGCTTCAATAGGAGAACCTAGGAAGAATGCAGAATTCTACCCATCAATTTGTTATAAACGACAGCATATGTTGTGTTTTATTTTGAATTCTTTGATAAATGAATGTTTATTCTGGGATCAGGGGTTCTGGGTGAATGGCAGATTGCAGCAGCAATTGCTTTCTCACCACGAGAATTATCTAAAATCAGATCTCCTTTGTTTGATGAAACTTAAATTGCACGGGGAATACTTAAACATCTAAGGAGAAAATCCATAGATAAACACATGGCTCCAAGATGCATTTAGCAGAACTAATTGTCTCTATTATTCTTTTATTCTAAAAGCTACAGATAGAATGTAGAAGTCAAATAATAAAATGCTGTATCATTACAGGTACCCTGATAAGGGACAATAGGCCACCAAAAGGCTATATTTACTTCAAGTGATATTGGAGGGCTAGGGCAAATGAGACGATTAGGTCTATGGTAAATCCAGCTAAATAACAGGATTAGGAAGAAAAACTCCTTCCCTGTGCTGTGTGATATTTCTGTGAGGCTAAGCAAAACATGGAAGCCATCTCTTCTGTGCAGTGTCCATGGCCACAAATGTCCTCAGCATGCCCTGGGACCAAGAAGGCTCTCTGTTCCGTTAGGTGACCACAGACCCACGGCCTTAATGAAAGTGGTGGAAAAATTAACCACAGTTAAGAGCTCAGCCTCACGGGGTAGATGTATTTTGGAATCCTGCATCTGCCACTCATTAGATGTATAATCCCAGGTAAAGTACTGAACCTTTCTAAAGCCCCTTTTCCTAATTGGTTAGCAATGGAATGATAAGCCTATGTAAAGTATCAAAAGGCTATCTTATGGCCATATTCTTGCCTCTCATGTACTTCTCAACCCACTCCTGTATGGCTTGTTGCCTCCCCACTCCACTGAAACAGCTGTCCTTAAAGTCACCTTTGTCACTAAGTCACCTTTGTCCCAAGCCGATGGCCACTTTCCCAGCCCCCACTGTGCTACCACAGTGCCTCAACAGCATGGAACAATGTTGGCCACTTCTGCCTTCGTGAAACAGCTCCTTCTCTCTGCAGAAAGATGCACAAAAGAGAAGCCGCTGTGGTGCAAGGGACAGCAGCTACCTGAGTTTCTTTGGGCTCTTGGAACTAGGGTTCCAGCCTTCCTGACTTTGGGTTCTGTGACCCTGTCATGAATCTTTACTGTGAATGTCCCTTTGGGGTACCTTAAAAGATCAGAGACACTATACAGATGGACAGGACCACCATTTAGTCAATTTAAAATTTTTCTCTTCAATAGCCTGCATTGTGTCCCCTCCCACACCTTGATTTCTTAAGCTATGGCAACAGACAAGCACATAACATATGCATTTGACAGGCACTGGGAAGGGGTGAAAAGAAACATGAAAGTCCATGGTGGGGCCTCCCTGGTGGCGCAGTGGTTAAGAATCCACCTGCCAATGCAGGGGACACGGGTTCAAGCCCTGGACCAGGAATATCCCACATGCCGTGGAGCAACTAAGTCCGTGCGCCACAACTACTGAGCCTGCGCTCTAGAGCCCGTGAGCCACAACTACTGAAGCCTGCGCGCCTAGAGCCTGTGCTCCGGAACAAGAGAAGCCACCGCAATGAGAAGCCCGCACACCGTAACAAAGAGTGGCAAGCCCGTGCGCAGCAACTAAGACCCAACGCGGCCAAAAATAATAAATAAATAAAATAAATAAATTTATTAAAAAAAATAAAAGTCCATGGCTCAATGTGAGTCATTCCTAAAGCCCCTTCACCAATTAAGTGGTGTCCCTGGAGGGTTTTTTGTTTAAAATAAATAGCCAAGGCTTTGCCTCTTTGCCATGGCCTACCCTATTATGAGATGAGGTCAGGACAGATAGTTCATGTCCCTGACTCACAGCTAAGGATGAGCTGGCTCCTTCGAGGAATCACTAAATCACACGATCCTCCTGGCAAAGGACACCACCGGCTCAAACAGGTATCAACAGGACTTGGAATCAAGCCTCTTATGTTTCTGCTTTGCTTGAGGCCCATCTAACTGCCCCTTGAACAGGTCACTCCATCTCTCCTGCATCCTGGCAGCATCTAGGTAGAGAGATTCAGTGCTGTCTTATTGTGAATGCTCTGTGACTGTCAGTGGTGTGTCTGCTAAGACAAAGACTGACAAATTGCGCTCCTCACATTAATTTTCAAGTGCATTTTTAAAGCACATGCCTCTGATGAAGTATTTTGAATAGTGCTATAGATGTCAAGGAGACATTTAAAATATCTCACTCATAATTTTTGAAAATCTTCCTCATTCAAAGTTGTCACAGCTTGACAGCTTAGCTCTGTTTTGAGTATATTCTTTTACAATGTACTACAAACTGATTGAAGAGCTGACAAATCTGACTTAACCCAAACAAGAATCTTTAAATATAGCTCATTGAAAAGAATGTTTAATGAAAATGCATATACAGATATTACATCTAGCATCCTATTTTTAAGAAGTCAAATTACACAATTAAAATCTTTACTGAAAATATGCCTCTACCCCAGGACTAGAAAATGGAAAATCACTCCCTGATCTACTGAGACAAAATCCTGAAGTTAGTAGAAATGACTCTGATTGAATATTCATTTATCTTTTTTGTCTAAATAAAAGCCAGGGTTTTGTTTTCTGTGTGTAACTTTAAATGGAGTTTAATATAATTATTGCCCAACTGATCCATTCCTTTGAATCCAATGACTGACCCTAGCTTGTACAAACAACTTATAAGAAAGAGAGTAAAACACTGAAATAAGGTTATTATAATTCTTCTCTAATTCAGGCTAGAAAAGTAAACTTATGATTATTAAGTACAAAAAAAAGAAGGAAAAAGAAGAATAAAAGGGATCTGTAGCTAAATAAAGGGGGATAAATTGGTTGTGGAAAGCAGGAGGTAACCGTGAGTCAGGGTTCTTACTGCACTGAGGGTTCTTAAACACCCACAAGCAAGGCAAACCCTTAAAATTCCACCGATATCAGCAGAGCAAAGGAGAGAAGTTTTTCTGAAGAAACAGCCATAAGATTACCTCCCAAAATATTTTTTGGTCTTTGGTTTGGCTAAAATACATTTAGCTTCCTACAAACCTTTCTGGCATTAAGATTACGTCACCAATAGGGAGTAAAAAAAGAACAAGCCATAACATAAGGCAAAAATTCCTGCCAGAAAGGGGATGAAGTGGAAAACCTTTCCAGTGCTGGCATTAAAGGAAGAAATAAAAGAAAGAAAGAGAAGGATGGGAGCATCCCAGCAAGTTACCACCTTCAGGGGAGAAAAAGGCCCAGAAATGCCAACATAATTTTGTAGGAATTTGAGAACATTCGAGTGGGTGCCCCATTTTCCTGGCTGTGGCTGAGGTAGCCATGAGCATCTCAGAGAGGGCTGAGTGTCCAACATGGCGCCACATTCCACCTGGCTTGAAAATGATAGAACAACATCATGCCCTCTGGGCTTGGCAAATACTTAAACCAGATTCTTTGTGGATGTTTCAGATCCTCCTCCCCCTCTGGGCCTATCAGGGAACAGCTCCAATGACATGGGTGGTATTTCTCCTTCAGCATGGTTCTCCAGTGGCCCCTCCGCACAGAGACTCTCACCAGTGGAAGCTCTTTGTCCCCCTCTTGGGAAAAGCCTAAAGCAGTTCAGGGCCAGGTCTGATTTTCATGTGGCCCACATTTGGACCATGGAAAATGTGCATTATCTGCTTGGCCGTTAGCAGACATGTAGTTATTTCCTAAATACAGTCTTCCAGAGGCTCTCTCCACCTTTACTCAGGTTCCTCTGGCTCCCTCTGACATGAGTGAGGCCCCACAGTCCACAGCTGTGGCAGCTGTATGCTCTCCTTGCAGTCCCAATGAAGCGCCCAGTTCTTAACTAGGCCTAAGGTAAGGAGCAGACAATCCCCACCTCACCTGGTTGGAGAACTAGCAAGAAATTGGACTGCTTCTCCACAATGAAGGCAAGGAGGAATATGTCTGGAATATTGGGGCATCTCTTAATATTACTATGGCCTGTGATTAAGGTCAATGGAAAACTACAACAACCCAATCCTACCATGGCCCAGACCCTTCAGGAATGAAGATTTGGGGCAGCCTATCAGGTAAAGAACAATGACTAGCTGAGTACAGGTGGAATAAGGAATGGGTGATAGAAGAAAGTAGTTATAAATATCAGCTGTGAACACATGAGTAGTTATAGAAATGAGGACTGTAGTTGTAATGATGTCATGAGTCCTTCTTCCTTATTTTGTTATGAATATGTTTGTGTATGTGTGTGTTCGTAAAACAAAGAAAAATCTTTGTTTTCTCCACTTTCTTATTTCCTTATCATGTAACATACATGTATTGACTTTATATCATAGTATTTAAGTTTTGTTAACTTTACAGCATAGTATTTAAGTTCCATAAAGTCAAGGAGAAGAGTAAACATCATTCAAGGAATTTACATCCTCTCCTAGGGGAAGGATTACTGTGGCTCTGGTTGTACACAGAATAGTTGTATCATGTTAGGTGGACATATGACCTTGTCATTGTCTTTGTCTTTGGAGATTAAGAATGGTCTAAGGTGATGCATACAGGTACCAAATTGACAAGAGGAGAACTTATGATGGTTAATTTCATGTATAAACTTGGCTGGCCTGTGCCCAGGTATTTAGTCAAACATTATTCTGAGTAATTCTGTGAGGGTGTTTTGGATGAGATAAACATTTAAATCAGTGACCTTTGAGTAAAGCAGATTGCTCTCCATAATGTGGGTGGGCCTCATCCCATCAGTCGAAGGCCTGAAGAGAACAAAAGACTGGTCTGCCCAGAACAAAAGGGAATTCTTCAGCAGATGGCCTTCAGACTTGGTCTGTAACATCGACTCTTCCTGGTTTTCTAGCGGACTGCCTGTGGACTTGAACCACAACTCCATCCTGAATCTCCAGCCTGTTGGCCTCTTTACTAGATTTTGGACCCACCAAGCTCCACAACTGCATAAGCCAATTCCCTAAAATAAATCTCTTCCTATAAATATACGCATTCTATTGGTTCTGTTTCTCTGGAGAACCCTAATTCAGGGTTTAGCATAACATTCTCTAAAGAAGGTCTCCTCATCAAATCCTCTCTTCTCAACATTTTGACCCCTTGCTACAACTTTGATTTGACTGAAAGATCCTTCTTTAAATAGGCTGCATTTTAATCTGGCACCTTACTTAGTTAAGGAACACCTGTAACATTTTACCTTTGAAAGATCCTACTGAAACTTTCTATTACAGATGCTCCTAAGGGGAAGGGGACAAGAGAAGACCAGTGCTCAGGAGAAGGAAATCTCAGAGTAGAGACCTCATAACCAGAGACAAAAAGGGTTTGTGGTGATCCACAGCAGATGCCAGCATGCCTAGGCCATACCAGCAATTCACATACAATGGGAATCAGCTCAGGACAAAACAGTCCTGAGAGGTTAGTGTTATCTCTGAATTGACTGTATTTTGTAAACCCAAAGCTTATGGGTTTTTTATTTCCATGAGAGGGAATAAGTAAAAGAAAAACATGATAGCAATATGAAATTAGTTTTAGAAAACAAAGAAAGCTACATGTTTATTCACATTTAAGTCATAATGAAAATTTTAGTTTTTCTGATTCTATTTCACAGAGAGAAATTTTTGTAACTGAAAGCTAACTGATTTCTTGGTTGTAATAAATCAACCACAATATAAGCTAAGCATGAGTATATCGTGGATCCACACAGAATGTGGAAAAGCATGGAACACATAGATAATCAGCAGTCAAAGATGAAGCAGGGCAAAAGGAGTAAGAGTCACAAATTGACCAAGACTGGGACATTTCCATTAGCCTCTTCTGGGATTATCTAGAAATGTCTGAATCCTTGGAGAGGACAAATTGTAAGGAAATGTTAGAACCATAATGTAGTTATAACTGTATTTTTATTGTAAAATGTGAGTGTGTCATACATAAATGTGCATACTTATAAAATATTCATCGTATATTCCTGAGGTAAGAGAAATGGTCATAAAATTCATCTACTTCCAGATATTAATAGCCCCAAACGCTATTAATAGGGTTCTAGATGTTGACTTTTTTTGTGTGTGTGTGGTACTCGGGCCTCTCACTGCTGTGGCCTCTCCCGTTGTGGAGCACAGGCTCCGGACACGCAGGCTCAGCAGCCATGGCTCACGGGCCCAGCTGCTCCGCGGCATGTGGGATCCTCCCAGACCGGGGCACAAACCCGTGTCCCCTGCATCGGCAGGCGGACTCTCAACCACTGCGCCACCAGGGAAGCCCTAGATGTTGACATTTTAAACACTTCTGTCTTTTAAGCAATCAAGACCAACAGCATAGTATAATAGTTAAAAGTACATATTCTAGACATTTCAAATCACAGCTCTTTCTTTTATTAGGAGTGTGACCTTGGGAAAGTTATATAACCTCTCTATGTCTCATTTCCTAATGTGTAAAATGGGGATAATGGTAACAACCTCGTAGGGGTGTTACACAGATTAATAAAGGGATTTATTATCTATCCAGCTCTTAGAATAGTGCCTGGCACATGGTGAGCTCTACATAAAGGTTTGTTAAATTAAACTAATATGGTAACACATTAAGACCATGATGATAAAATGTGTAAATTGTGCATTTTGTTTTCTTGGGATGTTTCATTTATTTTTGTTCTAAACCAGTCATTTTTATTTTCTTTATCACATTCAGAAAAGGGGGGAACCCCCAATTGCAATTATTATTTTGAAGTGGCTTAAATCAAATAAGCCAATGAAACAGCTACAAATAAAACTGAGGTTCTAGTACAGTACTAGAAGTTTGGAAATAGCACTAAAATAAAGGAATTTTAAGATTGTGGAGATATTAAATTGATATTTAAAAAGAAAAGAAGGAAACATAACTATCAGTCTTTCATAGGGAAAAGATAAAAATACAGTGGAGCTTTGAAATTCGAACTACCCTAACTTTCAACTAGCTAGAGTTTCCCATTTGATTGAAACTTATGAGTATTTATAAAGTTAAATTTAAAAAATTCTAGCTATGGCTTAGGGAATACCCTAGCGGTCCAGTGGTTAGGACTCTGCACTTTCACTGCGGAGGGTGCGGGTACCATCTCTGGTCAGGGAACTAAGATCCCGCAAGCCCCATGGCATGGCCAAAAAAATTAAAAGTAAAAAATAGATATGGCTTATAATCAACCAATATTTAGGCCAATCTATTTACTATAATCAATGAAATTGATAAACTGGGGTGATTTACATTATGCACTGTAAGATTTTTAATTTAAAGTGGTTCTTATTATGCTTAATTTATTATTTTTAAAGACAGGAGAGTGAGTGAACTCAAACATTAAAGATTTTCAGAGCTGGAAAAAGAAAGGATGCCTAACCTTTAGCTAACTAAAATATAAAAATTTTTAACCCCATTCTTCCAGCTTTGAAGTTTATCCAAGTTATATTACTAAGTCTTGATTTCACTTTGGGCATATTGCTTACCACATTTATAGTTCTGATTTTTACGCTGGCAAAATTATTTGAAATGCACACAATTTGGTAAGGTGCTTGCTAACAAAGAATAAATATTTCTGCAACTGGTAACACGAAAAATAACCACTCGAGGACAAACTCGTAATAGAAGTTCACAAAGTCAGCAGCTTAGATGCTTTTGTGGGGAAGGCTTCTGGTTTTCCATACAAGCTAACCCAGAATTGAGAAATAGGAAAAGAAATGTAACATAATAGCCACACACCAAAAGCATTCCACATGAGGTAGACCAGGATATGAGTGAACAGATTGTACTGCACACGGGGCTTCAAGGGAGCTGGAGTCCATGCTCATTACCACCTGTAAGGTTTGGGATTTCCCACAGTTATTTACGCAAATAGAGCCTCACATCATTAAATCCTCATCAGTGCTGTCACCCTCTGCCTCTGACCACACAGAATGCTAAAGAAGGAAATGGGATTTCAGAGCTTCATCTTCAGGAGACTGAGAGGTTACAGTTTTCCTTCCTGGAGACCTGTGTCTAGAGACTGAGGATCTCCTGAATATCTGTCTTCAGCTTCTCTCATTTGTCCTTTGTCCAGAAAGGTCATTGTCTGCTCCTCAGAAGAAGCATCACGCCAAGCCTCTTCTGTGAGATGTATACCTCTCAATTCTTTCTTATACCCCTCAAACTAGAGGCAACCTTGAGCAGAAACGTGCAGGGAATATTATTGTCTTAGGCAGGTTGGGCTACTACAACAGAATACCAGAGACTGGGGGGCTTCAACAGCAAACATTTATTTCTCACAACTCTGGAGGATGGAGAGTCAAAGATCAAGGTGCTAGGAGATTCAGTTTCTGGTGAAGGCCCTCTTGTAGACTTCTGCCTCCTTGCTGTGTTCTCACATGGAAGAGAGAAAGAGAGACAGAGAGGAAGAAAGGGAGGAGAAGGAGAGGGGAGGGAAGGGACAGGTGAGTGAGAAAGAGAGTTCGAGAGATCACTGTCTGTTCTCATAAGAGCACGTAATCTTATATGAAGCCTCCACCCCCATGACCTCATCTAAACCTGATTACCTCCCAAAGGCCCTACCTCCTAATACTGTCATATTGGGTTTAGGATTTCAACATATGAATTTTGATATCAGGGATACAAACATTCACTCCATAACAATTTTCCTATGTGGATTCTCTAATACCTAGACAACAACCACACCCTCACTCTCTCTTTGTATTATACCCTCTGGCCTGGCAAAAGGACAGCTTTGATAACAAAGGTAAATAGTATTTTCTGATCTTTCTCTTCCGCTTATATGATTCAGAGAAAATCAAAGATTAAAGTGGGACAGAATAGCTTGAGTAAAAAGATCAGACTCTGAAATCAATATCTGTTTGATTTTGTATAAAATGCTTAATCTTGTTCCCTCCTCTGTCAAATTGGGTAACAGTAATACCTACTTCCCAGACTGTGTTGTGAATATTAAGTGAGATCCGTTTGGTCATTTCTTCCAGTACTTCTTAAGTACCTACTCTGTGCAGATGCTGTTTAGACACTTCGGTTAGCATGGTGGAAAGGACTGTCAAAATCTCCACATAATGGAGCTTGCATTCTAACCAAAGAGATAAACAAACTTGTGTACTTTATAGTTAAGCAGTGCCAAGAACTATGTAGAGAAACAAAAGCAATGTGAAAGGCTAGAGAGTAACAAAAAGTGCTATTGGGGATAAAGGTGGTCAAGCAAGGCCTCTCTCTGGCAATGAATTTGAGTGAAGATCTATTAAAGTGACAGAGCAAGCCATGCACGTATGTGGATGAAGAGACTTCTAGACAAGAGCAAAGAGCAAGCGCAAATTCCATAGTATGGCAACATGCTTGGGGTCTTCAAGGAACCATGAGGAGGTCACTGTGGCTGATGTTCAGTGGCCAATGGGCAGAGTAGGGGGAAGTGAGGTCTGAAAAATAAGGGGAAGGGAGTAGAGGCAGATCACGGAGAACCTGGCACAGAGCAAGTGTTCAAAAGGTGGTTATTTTGAAAATATTTCATCCCTGTGTTGTTGATGCAAGTTAGGATTAGATAGCCTTCCTTAATACTGTCAACAAGTCCTCTTTCCAGAAAAACACTTGCTGAACAGATTATGGCCCCATCGCTTTCCCACAGTGCTATCAGTAGAGTATTTCGGTTCTCATTGACCCTTTCAGTGAGTCGCAATTGCTTTTCCACTATCCAAGGTCCTGTTCATCCTAATGAAGATGCATCATTGGCCCTTGCTTCACGCATGGCTGGGAAGGAGCAGTACAACCAAAAGGCCCCATCCAGATGGAGGAGTTCAGTAGAACATCTGCCTTGTGTGTCTGTCACCTCCCTACCTCCTGCTGCTGTGTTAGCTGCCAGCCATCATAGCAGCTCCTGAGTCAAGGGCCCTCCTCATCTAGTGTTTTCTTGGAGCTTTGACAGATTATCTGCAGTCATCATGCCATCTTTCTTAAAACTGCAGGGATATCCTGATGGAAATCTGTCTTTAAAAAAAAAAAAAAAAAAAACCTCCAAAATGGGATCCATTAAACTATAGTTATGCCTGCAAGTTTTATATCAACTGGCACTGGGCAGTTAATTCATTTGCATCAATAACATGGATGGCCTATAGTGGTCCATGTGACATTGAAGAAATGAGACAGCTATGGAGAATGCATTCATCTCTCTCCATCTCCTCTACCACTGCTCTAAGCCCAAACCACCATCATCTGCTGCCTAGATGATTGCAATAGCCACCTAACTGATCTGGTCCAAACCACCTTAGTCCAAACTCACTTGCCTGATCATTACTAATACTAAGTAGCCTCCTAACTAGCATGTTTCCACTCTAGCTCTCCTTACCCCAGTTGAGTTTCCCACATTTAGCTGCTGTGAAGAGATTTTTTTTTTTTTTTTTTGGCCACACTACATGGCATATGGGATCTTAGTTCCCTGACCAGGGATCGAACCCACGCCCCCTGTATTGGAAACCACATTAACCACTGTAGCACCAGGGAAGTCCCTTAAGCGACATTTTTGAAACCAAATTCTGAACATTTGAGTTTTGATTAAAACCTTTCTATGGCTTCCCAGAGCTGTTAGAGATTATTTATTAGTGATAAATCACGATTCCTATTAGCACCCTGAGGGTGATGCATGATCTAGCCTTTGCCTAGCTCTTATCTAACAACATCACCCTCCTTGTTCCCCATACCTTAGTCCTATCAGCCTTTTTTCTGTTCTGCCAACATGCTATGATCCTTTCTGCCCTAGGGATGATATTTTAATACTGTTGTCTCAGACTGGAAATCCTTCCCAACCTCATCACACTTCACCTACTAAACCATCACCTTTCATATTCCAATTCTAACACCACTTCCTCAGAGATACCTGCCCTGCACTCCCAGACAGCTCCATCACCTGCCTTCCTTTCTATAGTTCCCCCTACCCTACTTCTGAAGCTTTTATAGTTTGTAATTACATGTCACTGTGATTATTCTATTGAATGCCCATCTCCCTCCACTAGGATATATTCACCAAGAAGCCAGGGACTTTGCTTTTCTCACCTCTTGAATCCCAGCATTTTCTGATTCTGAAGCTCATGCTCATTACACTGCTTTTTGAACAGACTTGTCAAAGAACAAATAACCATTTAAACCTAAATGTCTCTCAATATAAACACTGCCTGTATAAGTTTTTCAAGCCTATGCCATTCGATGCATTTTATATTGGAGAAATTGCAACATCAATATTTTCAAACATGAGCTTGAGCTAAGAACTGAACTAAGAGCTGAGATGCCCATAACATTTGTTGTGAGTAACATTTGCAGAACTAAAGACTTTTATCTACTCTTTTCTTCTCATTGAAGTTTTATCCAAAAAACTCAGCTGTGGACATAAGCAGCAAGGTAAAAATGGAACTGACCTAATCTTCTGCTTCTGTGAGTTTACCCAATTTATTTAGTGAAAATGAATATCTACTTGCTTAATTCTGTTAAGTCCTGCTTGGATTCTTGGTACCAATTCCATATGTTAAGTGAACTAAAAAGGCAAAGCCTTGCTCTATTATGACATCATTCCTTCCTTTGAAAATTAAAAACTATTTCATAAATGTGTTTATTAACACTACCTTAAACTTCTGAGTTTTTCAAAAGGTATTATTTTACACTGTGGAAAAAGAGTAGAAGAATATCACTAATACAGCTCAATTATAAATTCCCAGAAAAAAATAACAAGAAAGAAGAGGAGGAAAGACAAAAATATAAAAAGATAAAGCAATATTTAGAAAGCAGAAAAATTAGTCATAAGTCTCAGAACTAGGGATTCTGTATGAAATCATCATGTTATTCTAATACAGATACAGAAAAATGCGATAGTATTTATATTAAAGTACCCCCCCTAAACTAACCACTAAATTATAACAATTTAAAGCACATAAAATGGTATTTGATACTCAGACATCACAATATCAAAATTCCCTCCACTCATGGGCAAAAACCTTATTTCTTTAATAGAAGCAACAGATATTTATTGATTATCTACTATATGCCAGGCAATGGGATCCATGAGTAAAGAAAATCCAAGATTTGTCTCCATAAAATTTAGCTATTACTAGGTAAATATAACCAATAAGTAATAAGTATAATCAGTACATTATATAATTTGTTGGAAGATGACAAATGCTACGGAGAAAAACAAAACCAGAGAAGAGTTGAGAGTAGAAGAATGTGGAATTGCAATTTAAACAAGGTGGAGATAGGAGGCCTCATTAGGGCTGTAACATTTAAGCAAATTTTGAGGAAGGTGAGAGAGCTAGCTAGCTACTTGAATATTTAGAGGAAGTGCATTTTAGGTGGAGCTCAAGACTGTACCTGGGATATTCTAGGAACAGCAAATGGCTGATGTGGAGCAAGTGAGGCAGGAGATGTAGGAAAGGAATTCAGAGAAGGGCTAAGAAGCCAGATGATGTATTTTCACTCCCCTGTTGGTTAATGGTGTTGAACGTCTTTTCATGTGCCATTCATGCATACTCACTGGTGAAGTGTCTGTCCAAGTCTTTGCTAATTTTGGAATTGGTTTGCTGGTTTCTTTACTATTGAGTTTTGAGAGTTCTTTATATATTTTGGATAAAAGTCCTTTGTTGGGCATGTGTTTTGCAAATATTTTCTATCAGTCTATAGTTTGTCTTTTCATTCTCTAAATAATGTCTTTTGCAGAACAAAGATATTTAATTTTGATGACTTCCTATTTATCAACTTCTTTTATGGATCCTACTTTTGCAGTTCCATCTGAGAATACTTTGCTTAACCCCAGGTCATGAAGATATCCTCCTAAAAGTTTAATAATTTTAAAATTACATTTGTAATTCATTATGGTGTCTTTTTTTTTGGCTGTGTTAGGCCTTCGTTGCTGTGCGTGGGTTTTCTCTAGTTGCAGTGAGCGGGAGCTACTCTTTGTTGCAGTGCATGGGCTTCTCATTGAGGTGGCTTCTCTTGTTGTAGAGCACAGGCTCCAGGTGCACGGGCTTCAGTAGTTGTGGCACGCGGGCTCAGTAGTTGTGGCTCGCAGGCTCTAGAGTGCAGGCTCAGTAGTTGTGGTGCACGAGCTTAGTTGCTCCGTGGCATGTAGGATCTTCCTGGACCAGAGATCGAACCCATGTCCCCTGCATTGGCAGGTGGATTCTTAACCACTGCGCCACCAGGGAAGTCCCTGTAATTCACTTTGAGTTGATTTTTATATAAGGTGTAAGGATGAAATTGAGGCTTATGTTTTGCATACAGATTCAAATAGTTAAAACACTGTTTGTTGAAATGTCTATTCTTTCTCCATTGAATTGCTTATGCATCTTTGTAAAAATCAAATGGTGGCATGGACATATATACACTACCAAATGTAAAATAGATAGCTAGTGGGAAGCAGCTGCATAGCACAGGGAGATCAGCTTAGTGCTTTGTGACCACCTAGAGAGGTGGGATAGGGAGGGTGGCAGGGAGACACAAGAGAGAGGAGATATGGGGATATATGTATATGTATAGCTGATTCACTTTGGTATGCAGCAGAAAGTAACACACCATTGTAAAGCAATTATACTCCAATAAAGATGTTTAAAAAAATCAAATGGCAACCATACACTGAAATATTATTTAGAAACAAAAAGAAATGAGCTATCAAGTCATGCAAATACATGGATGAGTCATAAATGCACACATTTAAGTTAAAGAAGTCAATCTGAAAAGGCTACATACTAGTTAAAATTATGTGGCATTCTGGAAAAGGCAAAACTATAGCAACAATAAAAGATTAGCGGTTGCCAGGGATTTAGCAGGGAGGAGGGGTTGGCTAGTTGAGTCACGGGAGAATTTTCAGGGTGGCGAAACTATTCTGCATGATATATAATTGCTGATACAGGGCACTATGCATCTGTCAAAACCTATTCAATTTTATAGCACTTTACAATGGACCTTAATGTATGCAAATTTTTAAAAATTACTAGAATGACATGGGATCCCAGGATGGACTATCCATGAGCCCATACTGATAGAAATAAATGACTCAACAAATAAATGAATGGGAAGAAGAACTAAATATTTTATGCAGAAAAATTCCAAATAATTTACTTGCATAGTCCTTCCATGGGGAAGCGTAACTGCTCACTCCCTAAGTGTGGGCTATGCATAGAGACTTGTCTCCAAATAGTAAAGTTCAAAAAGGAGGAGAAATGAGCAACTTTTCATTTGAGAAACCTGACAAACACTATTTCAGCCAGATGCTCAAGGTCAACACCAACCGTGATGTCATATTGGTGGTATGTGTTCTTGATATGATGTGATGAAAAAGGCAATGTACCTCTACAGTCTTCTTCCCAAAAAACTATAGCCCCAGTTTAATTACGATTAAAATGTCAGAAAAATCCCAATTGAGGTGCAATCTGTAAAAGACCTGACAAGTACTCTTCCAAACTGTCAAGGTCAACAAAAATAAGGAAAGTCTGAGGGACTGTCAGAGTCAAGAGAAGCCTAAGAACAGATGAAAACTAAATGTAATGTGTATCTTACCTGGAATCCTGGAACAGAAAGTGAACTTTAGGTAAAAGCTAAAGGAATCTGAAAAAAAGCATGGGCTTCAGTTAATAATAATGTATTAATACTGGTTCATTAATTGTAACAAATGTACCACACTAATGTAAGATGTTAATAATAAGTGAAACTGTAGAGACAGGATATATGGGAACTCTGTATTATCTTCTCAGTTTTTTCGTAAATCTAAAATTGTTCTAAAATAGTTTATTTTTTAAATAAATAAAATTCCTCAAGTGCAAATATAATTAAAAGGGTCATATTTGTGTTAGTCTATTTCTGGAATCTGTTCCATTTCATTGATCCGTGTGTCCATCCTGTTGGCAATACCACACCGTCTTGATAACTGTAGCTTTATAGTAAGTTTTTAAATTGGGTAGTTTGATTTCTGTAACTTTATTCTTCTTTCTCAAAATTGTTTCAGCTATTCTAATTTCTTTGCCTTTCCATATAT
Source organism: Monodon monoceros (assembly GCF_005190385.1). NCBI lineage: Eukaryota > Metazoa > Chordata > Mammalia > Artiodactyla > Monodontidae > Monodon > Monodon monoceros. Next base: position 138,893,699 of record NW_021703768.1, on the reverse strand, counting down.
ATTTTAGAATCTGCTTGTCTGTATCTACACAAAACCTGCTGAGATTTTTATTAGAATTCTGTTAAGTCTATAGAAAAATTTGGGGAGAATTTAAATCTTTCCTCTGATGAGTCTTCTTGTCTATGGATATGGTTTGTCTCTCCATGTATATACATCTTCTTAGATTTCTTTCAGCAGCATTAGTACTTTCAGCAGACAGCATACAACATATTTTGTTAGATTTTTCCTAACAATTTCACTTTGGGAGCCAATCTAGAATTCTGCACTGTGAAATCATCCTTCAAAAGTGAAGGAGAAACTTCACAAACAAAAGTAAGCAAGTTTGTTGCCAGTAGACTTGCCTTGCAAGAAATATAAAAGCATCTCTTTAGAGAGAAGAAAAAGTTATAGTTCAGAAACTCAGATCTACATAAAAAAGGGAGGTGAAGCATAGAAGGAACAAGTGAAAATCAAGTAAAATCTTTCATTTTTCTTATTCTTAATTTATCTAACAGAAAACAGTTTGTTTAAAATGATAATAGCAACAAAGAATTCAAGTATGTATAATTTTATTCAACTTTATATATTTATATACATTATTATTATTTATTATTATATATTTATTTAATATATATGCTTATGTGTACTTATGTATAAGTTAAATAAATGACAGTAGTGATAAAAGAGACAGAAGGGAAGAATTAGGATTATTTTTTTATTATAAGGTATGCACACTACCCATGAAGTATTATTTAAAAGTGCACTTGGATTACTTGTAAAAGTATACTGCAAACTCTAGAACAACCACTAAAAAAAGTAAAAAGAAGTATAACGGATATGATAAGAGAGAAAAATGGAATCATATAAAATGCTCAATTAAAACCATAAAATGCGGAGATTGGTTCAAGATGGCAGAGTAGAAGGACATGCTCTCACTCCCTCTTTTGAGAACACTGGTTGAATAATCATCAATAGGAAGACATTGGAACTCACCAAAAAAGATACCCCACATCCAAAGACGAAGGAGAAGCCACAATGAGACGGTAGGAGAGGCACTATCACAATAAAATCAAATCCCATAACTGCTGGGAGGGTGACTCACAAATTAGAGAACACTTATACCACATAAGTCCACTCACTGGAGTGAAGGTTCTGAGCCACACGTCAGGCTTCCCAACCTGGGGGTCTGGAAACGGGAGGAGGAATTCCTAGAGAATCAGACTTTGAAGGCTACAGGGATTTGATTGCAGGGCTTTGGCAGGACTGGGGGAAACAGAGACTCCACTCTTGGAGGACACAAAGTACTGTGCACATCGGGATGCAGGGGAAGGAGAAGTGACCCCATAGGAGACTGAACCAGACCTACCTGCTAGTGTTGGAGGGTCTCCTGCAGAGGCGGGGGCAACTGTGGCTCACCAAGGGAAAAGGACACTGGCAGCAGAAGTTCTGGGAAGTACTCCTTGAGGTGAGCCCTCCCAGAGGCTGCCATTAGCCCCACCAAAGAGCCTAGGTAGGCTCCAGTGTTGGGTTGCCTCAAGCCAAACAACCAAAAGGGAGGGAACCCAGCCCCACCCATCAGCAGACAAGCAGATTAAAGTTTTACTGAGCTCGGCCCACCACGGCAACAGCCAGCTCTACCCACCACCAGTCCCTCCCATCAGGAAACTTCCACAAGCCTCTTAAATAGCTTCATCCACCAGAAGGCAGACAGCAGAAGCAAGAAGAACTACAATCCTACAGCCTGTGGAACAAAACCCACATTCACAGAAAGACAGACAAGATGAAAAGGCAGAGGGCTATGTACCAGATGAAGGAACAAGATAAAACCCCAGAAAAACAACTAAATGAAATGGAGATACACAATCTTCCAGAAAAAGAATTCAGAATAATGATAGTGAAGATGATCCAGGACCTTGGAAAAAGAATGGAGGCAAAGATTGAGAAGATGCAAGAAATGTTTAACAAAAACCTAGAAGAATTAAAGAACAAACAAACAGAGATGAACAATACAATAACTGAAATGAAAACTACACTAGAAGGAATCAATAGCAGAATAACTGAGGCAGACGAACGCATAAGTGACCTGGAAAAGAGAATGGTGGAATTCACTGCTGCAGAACAGAATAAAGAAAAAAGAATGAAAAGAAATGAAGACAGCCTAAGAGACCTCTGGGACAACGTTAAATGCAACAACATTTGCATTATAGGGGTCCCAGAAGGAGAAGAGACAGAGAAAGGACCCAAGAAAATATTTGCAGAGATTATAGTCAAAAACTTCCCTAACACGGGAAAGGAAATAGTCACCCAAGTCCAGGAAATGCAGTGAGTCCCATACAGGATAAACCCAAGGAGAAACACGCCAAGACACACAGTAATCAAATGGGCAAAAATTAAAGACAAAGAAAAAATTTTGAAAGCAGCAAGAGAAAAACGACAAATAACATACAAGGGAACTCCCATAAGGCTAACAGCTGAATTCTCATTAGAAACTCTACAAGCCAGAAGGGAGTGGCATAATATACTTAAAGTGATGAATGGGAAGAACCTACAACCAAGATTACTCTACCTGGCAAGGATCTCATTCAGATTCGACAGAGAAATCAAAAGCTTTGCAGACAAGCAAAAGCTAAGAGAATTCAGCACCGCCAAACCAGCTCTACAATAAATGCTAAAGGAATTTCTCTAAGTGGGAAATACAAGAGAAGAAAAGGACCTACAAAAACAAACCCAAAACAATTAAGAGAATGGTAATAGGAACATACATATTGATAATTACCTTAAACATGAATGGATTAAATGCTCCAACCAAAAGACACAGGCTTGCTGAATGGATACAAAAACAAGACCCATATATATGCTGTCTATAAGAGACCCACTTCTGACCTAGGGACACATACAGACTGAAAGTGAGGGGATGGATAAAGATATTCCATGTAAATGGAAATCAAAATAAAGCTGGAGTAGCAATACACATATCAGATAAAATAGACTTTAAAATAAAGAATGTTACAAGAGACAATGAAGAACACTATGTAATGATCAAGGGATCAATCCAAGAAGAAGATATAACAATTATAAATATATATGCACACAACATAGGAGCACCTCAATACATAAGGCAACTGCTAACAGCTATAAAAGAGGAAATCGACAGTAATACTGGGGGACTTTAACACCTCACTTACACCAATGGACAGATTATCCAAACAGAAACTTAATAAGGAAACAGACGCTTTAAATGGCACAATAGACCAGATAGATTTAATTGATATTTATAGGACATTCCATCCAAAAACAGCAGATTACACTTTCTTCTCAAGTGCGAATGGAACATTCTCCAGGATAGATCACATCTTGGGTCACAAATCAAGCCTCAGTAAATTTTAAAAAATTGAAATCATATCAAGCATCTTTTCTGACCACAATGCTATGAGATTAGAAATCAATTACAGGGAAAAAAAAACGTAAAAAACACAAACACATGGAGGCTAAACAATATGTTATTAAATAACCAAGAGATCACTGAAGAAATCAAAGAGGAAATCAAAAAATACCTAGAGACAAATGACAATGAAAACACGATGATCCAGAACCTATAGGGTGCAGCAAAAGCAGTTCTAAGAGGGAAGTTTATACCTATACAAGCCTACCTCAAGAAACAAGAAAAATCTCAAGTAAACAATCTAACCTTACACCCAAAGGAACTAGAGAAAGAAGAACAAAGAAAACCCAAAGTTAGCAGAAGGAAAGAAATCATAAAGATCAGAGCAGAAATAAATGAAATAGAAACAAAGAAAACAATATCAAAGATCAATAAAACTGAAAGCTGGTTCTCTGAGAAGATAAACAAAATTGATAAACCATTAGCCAGGCTCATCAAGAAAAAGAGGGAGAGGACTCAAATCAATAAAATTAGAAATGAAAAAGGAGAAGTTACAACAGACACCGCAGGAATACAAAGCATCCTAAGAGACTACTACAAGCAACTCTATGCCTATAAAATGGACAACCTGGAAGAAATGGACAAATTCTTAGAAAGTTATAACCTTCCAAGACTGAACCAGGAAGAAACAGAAAATATGAACAGACCAATCACAAGTAATGAAATTGAAACTGTGATTAAAAATCTTCCAACGAACAAAAGTCCAGGACCAGATGGCTTCACGGGTGACGTCTATCGTTTAGATAAGAGCTAACACCCATCCTTCTCAAACTCTTCCAAAAAATTGCAGAGGAGGGAAAACTCCCAAACTCATTCTATGAGGCCACCATCACCCTGATACCAAAACCAGACAAATACACTACAAAAAAAGAAAATTACAGACCAATATCACTGATGAATATAGATGCAAAAATTCTCAACAAAATACTAGCAAACAGAATCCAACAACACATTAAAAGGATCATACACCATGATCAAGTGGGATTTATCCCAGAGATGCAAGGATTCTTCAATATACGCAAATCAATCAATGTGGTACACCATATTAACAAACTGAAGAATAAAAACCATATAATCATCTCAATAGATGCAGAAAAAGCTTTTGACAAAATTCAACACCCAGTTATGATAAAATCTCTCCAGAAAGTGGACATAGAGGGAACCTACTTCAACATAATAAAGGGCATATACGACAAACCCACAGCAAACATCATTCTCAATGGTGAAAAACTGAAAGCATCTTCTCTAAGATCAGGAACAAGACAAGGATGTCCACTCTCACCCCTCTTATTCAACATAGTTGTGGAAGTCTTAGCCATGGCAATCAGAGAAGAAAAAGAAATAAAAGGAATACAAATTGGAAAAGAAGAAGTAAAACTGTCACTGTTTGCAGATGACATGATACTATACACAGAGAATCCTAAAGATGCCTCCAGAAAACTACTAGACCTAATTAATGAATTTGGTAAAGTTGCGGGATACAAAATTAATGCACAGAAATCTCTTGCATTCTTATACACTAATGATGAAAAATATGAAAGAGAAATTAAGGAAACACTCCCATTTACCATTGCAACAAAAAGAATAAAATACCTAGGAATAAGCCTACCTAAGGAGACAAAAGACCTTTATGCAGAAAACTATAAGACACTGATGAAAGAAATTAAAGATGATACAAACAGATGGAGAGATATACCATGTTCTTGGATTGGAAGAATCAATACTGTGAAAATGACTACACTCCCCAAAGCAATCTACAGATTCAATGCAAGCCCTATCAAATTACCAATGGCATTTTTTACAGAACTAGAACAAAAAAAAAAATCTTAAAATCTGTATGGAGACACAAATGACCTCGAATAGCCAAAGCAGTCTTGAGGGAAAAAAAGGGAGCTGGAGGAATCAGACTCCCTGACTTCAGACTATATTACAAAGCTACAGTAATGAAGACAATATAGTACTGGCACAAAAATAGAAATATAGATCAATGGAACAGGATAGAAAGCCCAGACATAAACCCACGTCCATAAGGTCAACTAATCTATTACAAAAGAGGCAAGATATACAATGGAGAAAAGACAGTCTCTTCAATAAGTTATGCTAGGAAAACTGGACAGCTACATGTAAAAGAATGAAATTAGAATACTCCCTAACGCCATACACAAAAATAAACTCGGGCTTCCGTGGTGGCGCAGTGGTTGGGAGCCCACCTGCCGATGCAGGGGACACCGGTTCATGCCCCGGTCCGGGAAGATCCCACATGCCGCGGAGCGGCTTGTCCTGTGAGCCATGGCCGCTGAGCCTGCGCATCCGGAGCCTGTGCTCCGCAGCAGGAGAGGCCACCAGCAGTGAGAGGCCCGTGTACTGCCAAAAAAAAAAAACCAAAAGATCAAAAATTAATCATCTTAGTTTCTACCTTACAAATCTAGAAAAAGAAGAGCAAATTATATCCAATATAAGGAGAAGAAGAGAAGGAATAAAAAATTACAACTAGTAGACTGCAACCTTGTAAAATTCACCTATTAGTTCTAGGAGTTTTTTATTCAGTTTGATTTAGTTGGTTTGTTTTTGTTGTTGTTGTTGCTGCTGCTGCTGTTATTTGTAAATTCCTTGGCTTTTCTTTTTTTATTTATTTTTTTTGCGGTACGCGGGCCTCTCACTGATGTGGCCTCTCCCATTGCGGAGCACAGGCTTCGCATGCGCAGGCTCAGCGGCCATGGCTCACGGGCCCAGCCACTCTGCGGCATGTGGGATCTTCCCAGACCGGGGCACAAACTGTGTCCCCTGCATCAGCAGGCGGACTCTCAACCACTGCGCCACCAGGGAAGCCCACCTTGGCTTTTCTATGTAGAAAATCATGTCTGCAAATAGGGACAATTTTATTTCTTCCTTTTCAATTCATGTCGTTTCTTTCTTTTTGTTGTTTATTACATTGGCTAGGCCTTTTAGTAGAGTATTGAATGGGAGTGGTGAGATAAGGTATCCTTTCCTTGTTACTCATCTTCCTGGGAAAAGCATTCAGTCTCTCACCATTAAATGATTTTGGCGATGGCTTTTTTACAAATACTCTTTATTAGGTTAAGGAAATGCCCTTCTATTTCTAGTTTTTTGATAGTCACTACAAGAAATAGACGTTGAATTTTGGCAATTTTTTGTGTGTGTGTTGGTTGATATGATCATATGGTTTTTCTTCTTTAAAAGTGTTAACTCAGTAGATTACTTTGATTGATTTTTAGATACTAAGCCAGCTTTACATTTCCAGAATAAAACCTGCTTGGTCATGTTATATTATTCCTTTTATGCATTGTTGGATTGAATTTGCTAATATTTTATAGAAAATTTTTACAGTGATACACATGAGATAGATTGTTTTATTGTTTTGTAGTTTTCTTCCCTTGTGATGTCTTTGTCTTGTTTTTAATATCAGGACAATGCTGGCTTCATAAAATGAGCTGGGAAGTATCCCGTCCTCTTCTATTCTCTGGAAGAAATTATATAGAATTTGTGTTAATTCTTTAAGTGTTTGTTAGAATTCACCAGTGAAACCACCTGGGCCTGTAGATTTCTTTTACAAAAGATTTAAAACTATGTACTCAGTTTTTTAATAGTAATAAGACTAACCCTGTTACCTATTTTATCTTCAGTGAGTTTGATAATTTAATTTTTTTAAGGAATTAGTACTTTTTATCTATTGCTGAATGTCAACTTCACATGCATGGAGTGTTTTGTAGGATTTCTTTATTATCCTCTTAATTCTGCACACTCTGTAGTGATATCCACTTATTTTATTTCTGATATTTGTACAGATATTTTTATCTGTAATTTTTATCTTTTCTATTCTTTGGTCAGTCTTATTAACATCTACTTTTGACACTTCAGATTCCTTACAATAAATATTTATTATTTTATACTTAGAAAAATATTATAATTTTAAATACATTTTAAATTTGCTTCTTCTACATTTAAATTATGAATAAGAATGCCAAAAACATGGAGTTGATATGTGGACTAAAAGCAATAATGCACATAAAAGTTCTGTACAGTCTATATTCATGTTAGCTATTATGATTATAACATACATAAGTAAAGGAAGACAGTTGCATAACTGATGTAGAAGAACATTGTTATACAACTGAAAAATAGATGGTAATATGTGAATTATGATTTGGGGGTGTTCAAGAGAATAACCTAATTTTTTTTTTTTTTTGCCACACCGCACGGCATGCAGGATCTTAGTTCCCCCAGCAGGGATCGAACCCTCGCCCCCTGCAGTGGAAGCACATAGTCTTAAACGCTGGACCACCTGGGAAGTTCCTCGGAATAACCTAAATTTTAAAACATGGTTTCCCACAACATTTAGAGTACGGTTGTCCACAATTAGATGTATGATATTTGTTTATTTAAAATTTTAATCACTTCTGAAAATGACTAATCACAACTAAAAAATTTAAATCTTTGTAGATGAGTATAAAGAGCAGTAGAAGGTAGGCAATTATCTCATTAATTCTGAAATATCTCATGTATTTCTTTGAAGACCAGTCACCTAAACTAAATCCTACAGCATAGTTAGTGGATTCATATTACATATTTAGGTCCACAGGTAGATTACCTGTTGGCCTAGAACATGCTAGCTTACTTGTCCTATTTTTCAAATTAATTTAAAAAAACAACCAATATAAACCTGTCCTGAAAAGAAATGATCCAGATAATATACTTTTAAATCTTACCTTTTATATTAGCACAGAGTTTAGGGGCAAATGGGAGGGTGGGGTGGGGGAATTACATTTTCTTTTAAAGCACTTAAAGTGGGTTGGTACAAATACTCCATCTCATAAAAAGAATTGCTGAATTTTCCCCCTCTGAAGCCTGGAAGCACTCTACCTGGCATTTGGAAGATGCTACTCTATGAGGAAGTGGTCCTCTAAATACTGAGCTCTCAGAGCCGCGTGAATTCGCAGGTATGAATGAGGCAAGGGAAATGACAAGACGAGAAGGATTCCAATTGTAGTAGAGAGAAGAGCATTAGAGGAAGCCGACACATTCAGCCATGATTTATGCAATACCCAAGTACTAATTCTCAAGCCAAGAGCACACTTTCAGGCTATATGCAACCACCAAATTATCATAAATTAAGCTCAGGCAAAAATAAGGCCATAAAGTGGACATTTTACAGTGGCTATTGACTATGATGTTCAGTTTGCATTAAATCTTCTGAAACATTATTAGTTTGTCAACTGAATTAGTAACTGGTGTCTTCTTGGGAGGGAAATATATAATGCTTCAAACTCCATATATATTACTCACCACAATTAAAGTCACTCGCTGTAAGAAGCTGCTATCTATATGCAACAGACTAATTATTTTGTGCTTCTTTACTAAGATAATGGGACACTGCTGCCAGTGGGAAAATCTTGATCATACATTACGTGGTACTTCCTAGCAATTTTTGATGAAAACTACAGGTAGAAACAGATTATAATGGGAACATCTAATAGAAATTCATCTCCATTTTGCTTCAGATGGAAGACATGCTGCTTGGGCCCTGAAACTTATTCAATTTCATTCAAATGGGATGCAGATTTTTCAGGCAAAAACTAAACTCAAAAAATACATGTTTCAAAGGGTCCTGGAAGAGAGTGAAAAGTACCATAAATGTTGACCACTCAGGTTTATTAGGCTACTGCTCCCAAGGTAGGAATAGAGGGCTGAACTCCTACTAAGGGCCATTATCTTTGTTATACCCTATTCCACTGGCAGTTAGTAACCCCAGGTTCACAAAGCCCATGAGGAATACTGTTCAGTCCTTTCATAAATTTCCCATCCACTCCACAGTCAGGTCTCCCCAATACTGCGCAGGTCCCTACTTTCACCTACTTTGATGTCCTGCCTCTGGCACTGCCTCCTAGGGCAGAAGATGAAGACTTTTCCAGTGAGACATTGAATAGGAAGGCATCTCCTACCTGGGCCAAAAAAATTTTATACACGAACACACTAATGAACACATACACACACAAACACATACATTCATACATATATTCACAGACACATTCACATGTAATATATGCACGCATATATTTATTTTATGTAAGTGTGTATATAGGATATGTATATCCCCCTCCTTGTCTATAAATCAAAGCATCCGTCATTGGCAATATGACTGATAAAATGCTTAGTGAAGTATCAGATAAGTACTCAATAAAATATTACTTAAAATGGAAAATTGCCGAGTTATTTTTGCTAAATGCTAGACAATGTACTTCTTAAGACCAACTTATTTATTCATTTATCTGCTCATTCATTTAACCAATATTTGATGAGCACCAACTATGTGCCATGTACTAAAATAGATGCCAGAGATACAGCCCTAAACTCAACAGTCTCAGCCCTCGAGAAGCTTTCATTCTTGTGGGGAAGAGACAAACAGGTAAGTATGTCAGATGGTGATATGTCCTATAAAGAAAAATAATGAGTTGCAGTGAAAACAGAGTGATGGTGGGCACTCTATATATGGTGATCAGCAAAGGCCTCTCTTACAGGGTCATATTTTAAGAGACTTGAATGAAATGAGAGAGTAAACCAGGAAGATAACGGGAGGAAGAGCATTTTAGACAGAAGGAGCGACATGTACAAAGGCTCGGCAGCAGGAGCGTCCTGTGGCTGGATTACAATGAGAGAAGGGGAGAGTGAAAGGAGATGAGGTCAGAGAGAGAGCAGAAGAAAAGATAATGCGAAGCCTTATAAGCTTTGGTGATGGCTTTGGCTTTTACTGAGTGAGATGGGAGCCATCAGAGGGTTTTGAACAGAGGAGCTACATGACATGACCTTTCATAAGGCTTTCTCTGTTTGCTCTGTAGAGAAAAGATGGCTGGGAGAAGAAAAAGAAGCAAGTAGAGAAATTAGGAGTTGACCACAATAATCTGAGCGAGAGAGGATGGTGACTTGAACCACAGCACTGCAGTGCAGGTGTTGAGAACTGGTCAGATTCTGAATATGTTTTTAAAATAAAGATGACAGGACATGCTGATAGATTTAGGTGGAGCATAAAGAAAAATAAAGAATCAAAGTTTACTCCAAGGTTCCTGCCTGAGCAACTGGAATAAGCGAGTTGCAGGTAAAGTGCCAGGAGGCAGTAGGTGCTAAGAGATGCCAGCAATCGTATGCATATTACTTCCTTGGGGTGAGACTAGTGACTGTCCTCTTAACCAAGCACAGGTGTCCTAATGAATAGCTGTAATGAAAGCCTCTGTCTTTGAGCTGTTAGTTTTTATCATCAAGGGGGACTCTAAATGCCAAAAACTTCTTCACTGGGGGAGGGAGCTGGAGCCACAAATAAATCTCCAGGGATCTCATGGACAATTTCTATAAATTTTCTTTTTGTGCTATATTTTAAGATGTGCTCAAATTTCCACAGGCAACATACTAAAATCAAAATTATTCCAATCCTTCTGATGTGGAGTTATAATTACAAGTGACCATTCAAAGTATGCTTTAAATACAGTGAACGAAATGTAGAACATAAAATCAAAACCAAGCAACATGGCTGAATGCAGTCTTTTAGGAGGTATAGCAATGTGGCTTCTTTAAGGAGCTATGTTTAGGACAGTCAGCCTGAATAGTCAGCACATTCGTTACAAATAAAAATAGCTTCATGGAAAATATAAGTAAATTCATAGAATATAGAATGATAGGCCCAGGGCTTCCCTGGCTGTCCAGTGGTTGAGACTCCGCACTTCCAATACAGCGGGCATGGGGAACTAAGATCCCACATGCTGCTCAGTCAAAATAAATAAATAATAAAAATTAGAATGATAGGCCCACAATTACTGAATAAGAGAGGATAAAGTATACTATAGGTATATTGCCAAATTTAAAGTTGACAACCAGGCAGACAACTGTGATCTTCCAAAATATTCTTCTCGTAGCCTTTCCGAGAGACAGAATGTGAACGGACTGACCCGCGGGTGGGGCAGAGGAAGATAATTCTAAAGATGTCACCCATGCTCTTTCAGAGTTTCTAGACTCTATGGTGAAATTGTAGAGGCAATTTTACACTGAGAAAAGAAGTATGTCTGCAGAACAAAACAGATCCATACATTTGCCATCCACAACTTAGCACACAAATGTGTGACTAGAAAATGTTATCTATACCAACGCGTGCTAGATATTCTCTGTTTGCCCCTCTAGGTCCACTCTCCAGCCTTCTTCATCCTGCTTTGCATCTCAGGAGTCTGATTTTTATTGGCTATGTCATCTGGACTCCCTGGCCCTTTGGATTTAGCCAATGGAAAGCACCAGATTGAGATCAAAGAGCAAAAGGAGAAAAAGATTTCTCTCTCTGCTGGACCACGGGGTTGGTCCACAGTTCTTGTCCAGGAGTCCTCTAAGTCTGACCAAGTTCTGATAACTACTCCTGCCCCTTGCACCTGTTTCCTGCTACTGCTAGCTGTGGGGGCCCATCATCCCTTAATAGTTTCCTTTAAACTTGCCCACACTTTTGTGAGACATGTACCAAAATGTTCATTGCAGCTCTATTTACAATAGCCCAGAGATGGAAACAACCTAAGTGTCCATCATCAGATGAATGGATAAAGAAGATGTGGCACATATACAATGGAATATTACTCAGCCATAAAAAGAAATGAAATTGAGCTATTTGTAATGAGGTGGATAGACCTAGAGTCTGTCATACAGAGTGAAGTAAGTCAGAAAGAGAAAGACAAATACCGTAAGCTAACACATATATATGGAATTTAAGAAAAAAAAATGTCATGAAGAACCTAGAGGTAAGACAGGAATAAAGACACAGACCTACTAGAGAACAGACTTGAGGATATGGGGAGGGGGAAGGGTAAGCTGTGACAAAGCGAGAGAGAGGCATGGACATATATACACTACAAAACGTAAGGTAGATAGCTAGTGGGAAGCAGCCGCATAGCACAGGGAGATCTGCTCGGTGCTTTGTGACTGCCTGGAGGGGTGGGATAGGGAGGGTGGGAGGGAGGGAGACGCAAGAGGGAAGAGATGTGGGAACATATGTATATGTATAACTGATTCACTTTGTTATAAAGCAGAAACTAACACACCATTGTAAAGCAATTATACTCCAATAAAGATGTAAAAAAAAATAAAAATAAAAATGCTAAACATTACATATAACAAAAAAATAAACTTGCCCACACTTCTGTAAATAACTCATTATTAAAATCTCTTTAATAACCCTTTTGAATTTACTGTCTGTTTCCTGCCCCTCAACTGATACACAGTGATCTCCACACTTGCTTCATAATCATTTGTTGAGCTTTTTAGAAACATAGATTCCCAGATCCTACCCCAAACTGAGTGAAACAGAATCTCTATGCCTGGAGCTAAAGAACACGTAACTTTAATAAACAACCCAGGTGATTCTGATGCAACCATCCCCAGACCAGCATTTGGGAACAAGTGCTCTGCAGATCCTACCATACCAAACAGAATCATCTGAAAATAAACATGGTGCTTCCAAAATACAACCCCAGCTATACTTCCCTCTAACACCAGAGCAACCAGTACTCAGAAAAAGAAGTGGATTCTCCATGGGGACATCCAAAGCTGAGGAAAACGAGCATACGGTCTGCAGTGATAGGAGATGCTCCTGAGCACATTAAGTAAATGCTCAACTACCCCTTTCACATTTGATTAGATCCTCATTTGAAAATCACTTTTCAACCATTTTGCAGGAAATGAAATCCATTTCCACCTCCATCTGGTGCCAAAATTAACAAAGTGGAAAATGCCGACCTGCTTAGGCCTGTCCAGCTTCAGCTTAGAGTGGGCACCAGAGCACCCAGTGCCTTTCAGCCTTGGAGAAATGAGCCTGTTTACTCCTGAAGACCATGAGCCTCTGGTAGGACCAACGGATATACAGGATCAAGAGCCCAACCTGCTACAGTCTCTGAGGATCTATTCTTCGTTCCAAAGCCAAAGGCATCAGGAGATGGGCTAAGTTGACCATCTGTTCTTCTCTCTGATAATATGTAATTAAGTAGTTTATTTATTCAGCGCTTGAACCCCCTCCTCTCGCCTCCCATTAGTCAGGGGTGATTATGCCAGATCCAGCTGTAGGTAACATATTGCACACTCAGATGAGCGCTGTGCTACAAAGCACTCTGCTAGCCTCCTGGCTATGGCCACCTCTCAGACCCTACCACAGGAGTGACGGCGTGAGGCTTGCTGCTCTGCTGGCTTTGCTTTCTTCCCCAACGATTAGGCAGCACTTTCCTGCTGTGCATCAAACCATTTACTGTGCATATTTAATTCATTTGTTCAAAGATGAATTTACCCACATTCTCTGATCACTTCCACCAAGCCAGCTTACTGGCTAGGCAGCACCGATGGATTTGTCCCATCTGGCAAATTTTATCTAAATATGTAAACAAACAAAAATGTACCCAGAGCCTGATGCACGGCTTTAAAAGCAAGGGGATTGACTCCATAAGCCTCCGGCTAAACTTAGAGCTGAAACTATGATTACATATAGCATATGTAATGTTTTGCATATTACATGTAATGTTTTGCGTATTGCATCTGTTACTGTGGCCTGACCAACAAATATGTCCCTTTTTCTGATAGTGGCTTTTTAATATTTTAAAGGAGAACCATCACTCCTTACCCTATGTCCCTGCAGTTTCAATGGGTCTGACATGATCCAAGGTTGGGCTTATGACCTTGGCCAGCCCAATAAATGCAAATTCTAAAAACAGTTGAAAAAATGGAGCTTCTTCCACTGAGGTCTAAGAAGATATCAAGGTTCCTTGGGTCATTCTGGTGATAATCTAGCCATCTAAGTATTAGCTGGCTGAATACAATCAATCAAAAAGAACCAGAACTCAGAGATGAAGAGACCAAGTCCTAAGCAAACAAGTCACCATTTGAGCCCCAGATCCTGCCGACGCTATACCTATTCCAAGCCTTTTCTGGTATGTGAGCCAATAAATTCTTGTCATTGCTTAAGTCACTTGGTTATTTTTTAACACTTGCAAACTTAAGAATTTTGATTAATATATTTCTTTATTTTAAATGTGATAGGTCACTGTAAAACCTCAACCATTCAGGCATGGATTGGGATAAATTCACCTGAGCTTAGCATATTAGCATATTCTTTTTTGTAATAGATGGTACAAATGGAAGTTAGTAAATATAAATCAGTTCCTGAAAAAGTAACTTGAAAACAGTAATTCCAAAACCATAAATTCTTGAGAATAGGAAAGGGCTAAAGGTTATTGTAGTACAAACTAATGGTCAATGATATTAGTTCCCTAACAGTGACATTACTCAAGTGGAGGCTGGAGGACACTTGCCCAAGATACTGTAAAGAGTGGTATTAGGGCAATGAAGATATTTGTTTGACGTCCACAAAGCTTGCTGTGGTAAGCTGAATAATGGATCCCAAAAGATATGCCTGTCCTAAACACTGGAATCTGTGAATGTTACCTTATATAGCAAAGAAGAATTTTACAGATATGATTAAGTTAAGGATCTTGAAATGGTAAGGTTACCCTGGGTTATCTGGGTGGGTCCTAAATGTAATCACAAGTACTGAAACCTACATTTAGAGTCTGAGAACTTAACTATTACAGATAAGATAATGTCTACCTGTGTTTGATCGCTCCCAATGATGAGAAAAGGACAAAGTCATCAACCATTTGTAAGGTGGACTATCTTTTCATGTGCAGCTGCCTCTAGTCAGCAAGAGGTTTTCCTCATATCAAGCCCAAATTTACCTCCTTCTATAACTTCTGTCAGTTGTGAAGCTTTCTGAAGAGACAGAGGATATATTTGATAGGTTTTCCACAACACAATCCATCACACCCCTTTAAGTTTTCTTAAGTATATAACTGTATCAAATCAACACATTATACACCTTAAACTTACACAATGTTATATGTCAATTATATCTCAATAAAGCTGAGTAAAATATATATTCTTTGATTTAGCCCCAATGTCATGGAAAATATTACACATACTTTCAATGTAAGGATAACATCTATGGAGTATACATGAAATAGTTCAGCAAGAAAAGTTAATTTTAGGGCTTCAAGCAAAAATATCAGATCAGATAACCGGAATACCTCCTTTTATAAAATATATAGATATTCTGGTTAAAAAATCACAAGTATCCTTTTAAATACATGTCTGAGCTTAAAACTAAGGAAAATCCCCAGGAATCAAAAATGAAGATGGAAGGAAACTCAGTGAGACAGTACCAAGTTGTCCTGGTTTGGTGATTGGGGAAGGGATTGGTCTGGTCTCAGCCCAGGGTCTTCGATTTTAATAGCTGCACACATAGGACATAAGACCTGGGACCTATGTGAAACAGACAGTTGAAAATGAGACCTTCACCCTTAATCCAGAACCTTCAGAGGACTGCACTTTCAATTAAATGGTGTTTTGTATGCTCACTGGCACAGGAAGGTAATAAAGAGGCAGATGCAGTTCTACATTCCAGGCAGGAGGAGTGGGGGAAGCCTTCCCTGAAAATTCTTAACCTGAAGCCTTTCTTCCCATGAGTTTGGGTTTATTTTATACTGTCTTTGCAGGGTCCTATATTCCTAAGGCAAGAAATTAACATAAAAATTTATCCTGGAACACCTGGCAGGAGAAAAGGAGAAATTTATCTCAGTAGAGAAAGACTCAGCCCAAACCGCATAAAAATCCCATGGAAAAAGCTCTACTGATAATGTACATGCAAAACAAAATTATAGAGCTCAAGAGGAAAAATCTAATGTTCATGATAAATCAGCAGATAAAAAGAAGAACTAGATGCCCCACCCCAAAACTTCAGAAAATAAAACTGTCAGAGATCATTTTTTTTAAGTATGCTTAAAATGATTAAAAGGACAGTGTATTGAAAACATGCAATTAATTCTGGTCCTTCCCAAAACCCTTCTAAAATATAGTAAACCTTTTTCCTCCCTAAGGCATAAACACACAAATGTAAAAAGAAAAAAATTAAGAACTAAACAAAAAAATTTTGAAGGATGGACAAGTGATAATTTACTAGTAGACAAGAAAAGGCTACATTCTAAAGTAACAATCAGAAAAGCCAAGAAGTACCCAATTTACCCTACAGATAACACCGCCATAGTCAACAAGCCTCACACATACACTCAAAATATTCATAACCCCACTGGTACATATGAGCAGATGACCCAAGTATGGGCTAATATTTGAGAAAGAAGATGTGAAAGTCAGACTATACCTAAATTGCAACTCTGCAACTTTGTACTATGTACAAGTATTTACCTTCTTTATGTCTCAGCTTTGTTACCTGTAAAATTAAGAAAATGATATCTCCAATAGTTAAAGTGAAGATTAAATAAGTTAGTATGTATTAAATAAGTTAATATGTGTAATGCACTAGAAGAGGAACTAGTGCAGAGTCAGTGTTTAATAAATGGTTGCTACTACAGTTGCCATTGTTGTCTGAAGAGAGGACAAAATGAAGACACTGAAGCCAATTAGAGAAAATGGAGATCATATAGGGTGAAAAAAATATTTTAAATTAATAATATCCTCAGAGAGATAAAATATCTTGGCTATTGTGCTCAGGAAAAAAGAGCATACATTTATTATTTTTTTTAAATATATACTCAGAGAATAAATACAGTCAAAAGAAAGAACAAAAAAGGTTTCAAGAAATCTCTAGAAATTTGGAATGGTGGGAAAAGGATACCTGAAAAACCACTCTATAAAAACAGTGGAGGGGCTTCCCTGGTGGCGCAGTGGTTGAGAGTCCGCCTGCCGATGCAGGGGACATGGGTTTGTGTCCCGGTCCGGGAAGATCCCACAGGCCGTGGAGCGGCTGGGCCCGTGAGCCATGGCCACTGAGCCTGCGCGTCCGGAGCCTGTGCTCCACAACGGGAGAGGCCACAGCAGTGAGAGGCCCCCGTACAGCAAAAAAAAAAAAAAAAAAAAAACAGTGGAACACTAGCAAAAATTGTCAAAATCAACTTATTCAGACCACTGGAAATTAAAGAATGACATAAAACAATCCAAGGAGTGTTTATTCAAGGAAAACATCTGAGTCTCATAAGGACAATGAGATTTGAGGTGTTTTAATGTAACCTATTCCTAACCTATTCCATCACCCTCTACCCAGCTCTGCAATAGCCTTGAAAACCAACAGTCTAACAAAGAGAATAGCTGTGGAAACCAGCAGCCTTAGGGAATTCAGGTGTTATACTAAGAAATATCTAATTAACACAAAGCAAAACAGTATGGAGGGACTTCCCTGGTGGTCCAGTGGTTAAGACTCCACGCTCCCAATGCAGGGGACATGGGTTCGATCCCTGGTCAGGGAACTAGATCCCACATGCTGCAACTAAAATATCCCACATGCTGCAACTAAAGATCCCACATGCGGCAACTAAGACCCGAGCAGCCAAATAAATAAATATTAAAAAAAAACAGTATGGAGGAACAGAGAAACAAAAAGGACAAAAGACATAGAGATATAAATAGCAAACCTGCAGACATAAATCCTACCTTGGCAGTAATTTGCACTAAATATAAACAGGTTAAACACTCCAATCAAAAGGCAGATATTGACAGATGGATTTTTAAAATATATATATTCCAACTATATGTTGTCTACCAGAGATACACTTTACACTCAAAGACACAAGTAGGTGAAAAGTAAAAGGACAATAAAAGACATACCATGCAAAGAGTAACCAAAATAAGCTGGAGTGGATATACTTTTATCAGGCAAATTAAACTTTAAGACAAAATTGTTATTAGAGAAAAAGGTATTTTATAATGATGAAAAGGTCAATCCATCAAGAAGGCATAACAATTATAAACATATATTCAACTAACACAGCCCCAAAATAAATGTAGTCAAAACTGAAATAATTAAAGGGAGAAATATATAATTCAACAAAAATAGCTGGAGACTTCAAATCCCCACCTTCAAGAATAGATAGAACAATTAGACAAAAAGACAAGGGAACAGGGCTTCCCTGGTGGCGCAGTGGTTGAGAGTCCACCTGCCGATGCAGGGGACACGGGTTCGTGACCCGGTCCGAGAAGATCCCACATGCCGCGGAGCGGCTGGGCCCGTGAGCCATGGCCACTGAGTCTGCGCGTCCGGAGCCTGTGCTCCGCAACGGGAGAGGCCACAACAGTGAGAGGCCCGTGTACCGCAAAAAAAAAAAAAATCTGTAGGGTAAGCTGGCAGACTGAAAATTCAGGTAAAAGATAACACGGCAGTCTTGAGTCCAATTCCACAAGGCAGGCCAGGCAGTCTGGTAACTCAGGCAGGGTTTTCATGCTACAATCTCAAGACAGAATTGCTTCTTCCTTAGGGAATCTGTCTTTGCTCGTAAGGCCTTCAGCTGATTGGACGAGGCATCCCCTCATTATGGAGAATGATCTACTTTACTCAAAGTCTACTGCTTGCAAATGTTAATCACATCTAAAAAATACTTTTTGCGGTACGCGGGCCTCTCACTGTTGTGGCCTCTCCCGTTGCGGACCACAGGCTCCGGACGCGCAGGCTCAGCGGCCATGGCTCATGGGCGCAGCCACTCCGCGGCATGTGGGATCTTCCCGGACCGAGGCACGAACCCGTGTCCCCTTCATCGGCAGGCGGACTCTCAACCACTGCACCACCAGGGAAGCCCATGGAGGAATCTTAAATGCATATTACTAAGTGAAAAGAGGCCAATCCAAAAAGGCTGTGTACTGTATGATTCTAAGAATATGATATTCTGGAAAAGGCAAAACTATAGACACAGTAAAAAGATCAGCAGTTACCAAGTTTTTGGTAGGTAGGGAGGGATGAACACATGGAGCACAGGACATTTTTAGGGCAGTGAAAATACTCTGTATAATACTGTAATGATGGGTACATGTCACCATATATTTGTCCAAAACCACAGAATGTACAACATTAAGAGTGAACACCAAGGTAAATAATGGACTTTGGGTGATTATGATGTGTCAATGTAGGTTCGTCAGTCTTAGCAGATGTACACTTACGGGGGAGATGCTGATAATGGGGAGAATATGCATGTGTGGGAGCTGGGGGTATTTGAGAGACCTCTGTACCTTCCCCTCAAGTTTGCTATGAAAAAAATTTCTCTCTAAAAAAAGTCTTAATTAAAAAATTATGGGCTTCCCTGGTGGCGCAATGGTTGAGAGTCCGCCGGCCGATGAAGGGGACACGGGCTCGTGCCCAGGTCCAGGAAGATCCCACATGCCGCGGAGTGGCTGGGCCCGTGAGCCATGGCCGCTGAGCCTGTGCTTCCGGAGCCTGTGCTGCACAACGGGAGAGGCCGCAACAGTGAGAGGCCCGCGTACCGAAAAAAAAAAAAAATTATAATGAAGGTGGCAAGTAGGAGGGGAAAAGAAGGATAGAGTATGATGAATGCCAGGGCAAAAGTGAAAACAAAATGCAATGAATATACTGAGGTCACATGTGATTAGGCAAGGGTTACTCAGCAATGTTTTTTTTTTAAAACCTTATGGTACTTTTCCATGTGTTACCACCTACTTCACCCTCATTCCCATCTACACCAATACAAAGGGGGGGATGGGGTAACTACAGTTAGGACTTCACTTAAGGAACTGAAAACTCACCAGTCTTCACAGATCTGATTGCTGTACATCCAACCATGTTCTCTACAAAGAGAAACAGCAGCTACTGCTGCTGGTTTAAAATAGGATGTCATATCTAGTGGTGAAATAACATTTAGAAGACTCTACTTTAGATCTGAGTATATATGGTGGGGAGAGAGAAGGAGGCCAATTTTTTTTTTTTAATAAATTTATTTATTTATTTTTGGCTGCATTGGGTCTTCATTGCTGCGTGTGGGCTTTCTCTAGTTGCAGCGAGAGGGGGCTACTCTTCATTGCAGTTCGCAGGCTTCTCATTGCAGTGTCTTCTCTTGTTGCACAGCATGGGCTCTAGAGGTGCGGGCTTCAGTAGTTGTGGCACGCAGGCCCAGTAGTTGTGGCTCACGGGCTCTAGAGCTCAGGCTCAATAGTTGTGGCGCACGGGCTTAGTTGCTCCGTGGCATGTGGGATCTTCCTGGACCAGGGCTCAAACCCATGTCCCCTGCATTTGAAGGCAGATTCTTAACCACTGAGCCACCAGGGAAGTCCCAGGAGGCCAATTTTTAAGAACAATCTTACTTGTCTGGTGGGACTCATGCTTTATCTCAAACACAAATGTGCTATTAAGTGAATCTAAAATAAGTGATACAAATCCCTCTACTGAGCCAGTGGGAAATTCCAACTTTTGTAAGTTGGGAAGTGCTAAACCAGCAGCCTTTTAGAAAAGAGTATCTGTCTTTTTGAGCTGTTTCTGGGGAACTGCATATAAAGCATTCTGAAAACAAAAATACTTCCCAATTTTTCCAGGATTTGTTTGCCATCTTGATACAAGGCTACCCAGGACAGATATTGTCAGGGCTTAAAGTATTTTCAGGATTATATTCACAGTTGAAATGTTCTCCAATATGGTGTTTGAACATCAAAACCAAAACAGCCCTTGAGGAGATTAAAAAAAAAAAAAATTCCTTAATTTTTTAGTCCCTACAAAATGTCTAAAGGAATTATTTTCTCTACCAATATTCCTATCACTTAATAATTTGACAGGCCTTTCTGAAAAATGTCTTTAGCAGATTTACAACTAGAAGAACTAGGCATATTTTGATTGACTACAGTAAGCTACAAAGTGACATAATTCTGATTGATTTTAGGTGGGAAAGAAAAACCATATGCTAAATGTTTCTGTCTTCTTATGGGTGGGAAGAGTAATTGCTGGTCAGGTCCCAGGGGTTTCAGGAATGGTTAAGTACCCAAACTTCATTTTCTAGTTAAATCTTTGAGTCATTCTTCTGATGATTAATTCAGCTTTGCAAAAATATACTCTTGTGGCAACTTATTTGGAATAAGAAGTCAATGACAAAACCTTAACTTTTTTTTTCCCTCTCCCGTTGCAGAGCACAGGGTCCGGACGCGCAGGCTCAGCGGCCACGGCTCATGGGCCCAGCCGCTCCGCGGCACGTGGGATCTTCCCGGACCGGGGCACGAACCCGTGTCCCCTGCATCGGCAGGTGGACTCTCAACCACTGCGCCACCAGGGAAGCCCCAAAACCTTAACTTTATTGAGCTTATATGTTGACACAACTGTCAAAAGATAACTAGATTTTTTTAAGAAAAGGTTAATTTATACACGACAAATTCAGGAAAGATGACTAAAGGGGAGTTAACGATGTTTGGAGTATATTCCTAATATGGGGAGGCTATTAGAGACTGAATGTTTATGTCCCCTCAAAATTCACATGTTTAAGCCCCAACCTCCATGTAATGGTATTTGGAAAGGGGGTCTTTAGGAGGTAATTGCGGTTAGATGAGGCCATGAGGGTGGGGCCATCATGATAGGATTAGTGTTCTTACAAGGAGAGACACCAGAGAGTTTCTCTCCACACACACACACACACACACGCATGCGTGTGCGTGCACACACACACACACACAAAGAAGAAAGGTCATGTGAGGACACAGGGAGAAGGCAGTCATCTGGAAGCCAGGGACAGAGGCCACACCAGAATCTGACAGTGTTGGCACCCTGATCTTGGACTTCCAACTTCCGGAACTGTGAGAAAACAAATTTCTCTTGTTTAAGCCATCAAGTGTATGGTATTTTGTTCTGGCAGCCCGAGCTGGCTAATACAAGGACCACATCCCAGAAGAAAGTATCATGCTCTAATATCCTTTAGCAGACATCTTTTGGGATTTGCCTGCCTAGCCCACATCCCTACTGCTGAGAACAGACACCCCCTTCACCCACAGGGTATTAATGGTACTCACTCTCCTGCCCATAACTAACTGGCCTAGGGGTAGACACCTGGCAAACCATGCTGCTCTGAGCCATACTAGAACCTGAGGCAAAAAGAAAAAAATCAGTAATAGTGATCCTCCCTTTATTCAAAATTTTGTATTCTGTTCACCACGGAATTTTTTACATTAAGTTTTATTTCGTAAAATATTACATTGAAGTATTATTTATCCAGATTATTGATATTTTTAGTCATTGCCTTAAATTTTGCTGAGGCTCCACTCACCTAACCCTAGACCCATCCCTGCTGACAAAGTTAGGTATCCCCTGAATTTGAGAAATGGTCTAAGAAAGCCCGGTGTAAGGAATCTTACACTGGCAGCCTCAAGACTCCATTTGGCCTGTAGACTCTAGTTGTGTGTGTGGTTTTGTTTGTTTGTTCTTAGATTTTTTTGATGTGGACCATTTTTAAAGTCTTTATTGAATTTGTTACAATATTGCTTCTGTTTTATGTTTTGTTTTTTTGGCTGTGAGGCATGTGGGATCTTAGCTCCCCGACCAGGGATCAAACCCACACCCTCTGCATTAGAGGGCGAAGTCTTAACCACTGGACTACCAGGGAAGTCCCTCTGGTTGTGTTTAGTTTTACCTATACTAATATTGTTTAAGTTGAATGCTTTTAAGGAAGAAATGCACTCTGCATATTGCCACTGTCCCATCACTACCCGGTAATTAAGGTGTGGCCCAGCTCCTGACAGCCTTTGGGCCTGACTCTGACCTAGCAGGTGGGACTGGTCACTGAAATTGAGACCCTTTGAGGCCACCATATTCTGCACATGCAGAAAGATGCATAAAAAGCCCAACTGCAGAAAGAAAAATGAAGTAGATGTGAGAGAGGAGCAAAAAGGAGACCTCCAGGAGAGAAGAGTATAAGCTTAACTATGGTGACTTTGAACTTCCTGTTCGTATCACCCACGGGCAGCTCTAATTCTACCTTCAGTCTGAATGAAACACCCATGTCCCTTCTCACTAACCACCCCTTGCTCTCCCACCTTCCTGGGCTAGGGCTCCTGATACGTGGAAACTAACAATCCTCACCAAGGCTCCTAATGAGGAAAAGCCATTGTCCTTTCTTACTTTCTATTTACTGTAAAATGAGCAGATAAGCAATCCACCAAGGAAGTTCTGTCCTGCTCAGGGTCGCCAACCTGTGCAAACAGCTGCCATTTGAAAGGAGGAATGATCTTTCACTCCACAGCCTTTGTTGTGTGGTTCATAACCCCGTCTGTGCCGCAGATATAGTTAACACTTAAAAACTGGAGAGCACAGAAAGGCTGGATGGAGACAGCCTCCAGGAGCTACAAAGAACACCCAGGTTCATGCTGTGATTTACTATTGTTATAATTATTTGGAATCAATTTTAATCAAGAAACAGCATACCCATTTAAATAAAATGAAAAAATAAAAGCACTGGGAAGAAAACCAAAGTTTGATTCCAAGCAAAACTGAAGACTTCAGTCTCTGCAAAGAAAATCTAATTCTGCCAAAATTTAGTATATTTTACATTTAATTTTGCTCTGATTTATGATTGAATCTCCTGTACCAATGGCACATAAAAAACCATTAACTCTGTGGAGGCAATTGTTAGTTTTTATCATAAAAAATGCATACTGCTCATACCATTATTGCTTAGGAAATTAGGAAACACAGCTTCTAATACCCTGTGCATGGAATACTGTAGCAAACCACTTAACTTGCAATAATAGAGTATTGACTGGGTACAGTGATCTGTGAGCCACGGCCACAGTCAGGTTAAGCTATCATCACCCTTTGCTCGATAGAGCCGCTCTAATAATACATTCATTCCACCTTAGCCAAAGAAGAGCTAACAGATTAGCCACAAACAGGCTTAAGAGGCTCTTCCTGTAAAGTATATATTATTTTCCTTGTTTCACTTTGTTTTCAAATACTTAAACTACTGACTTCCTTTTTCCTCCTACCTGCAAAACCTTTAGGACTTTGGAATACTGTAAGCCCA
Source organism: Monodon monoceros (assembly GCF_005190385.1). Taxonomy (NCBI): domain Eukaryota; kingdom Metazoa; phylum Chordata; class Mammalia; order Artiodactyla; family Monodontidae; genus Monodon; species Monodon monoceros. The sequence goes on along the minus strand of NW_021703768.1, from coordinate 138,869,414 downwards.
TGATTTAAGCAATATCTGAATTAAGAGAATGTGTTTCTGAGGCTAATTTCATGTTTATCCAAGAGAATCACCATCCAAAAGGTTGGATTATCATTTGCAGGTCTTGAAGGTGTGAGAGGATAAATTTAAGAGCTTTAAAATGCCGTTTAAGTGAGCCTCACTAGCCCAACGGCATCAAAGCACATATATGTGCATGCTCTTTCTGAATGCTGGCTGTAATCAGCACCCCTCTCCCCCTCTTCCCTCTCCCTTCTTCCCTTTCCCCCTTTTCTCTTCTTCTCACACACACACACACACACACACACACATATCACACATCACACATACACTCACTCACTCACTCACACATAGACTTTTCATTATTCCCTAGTTAATCTGGGGAGGTGATCCAGCATATTACATAGTGACAGGATATGATAGCTTCTGGTTCCTGTCACTATTCTTTAATGGACACTGGAACATTTAGTCTAAAGCCTTTTCTTTGTATCCCAATTAGCACTGTGGACAGATCCTAAGTGTCTGTGGCAGATGAGCCTTAATAACAAGAGAAAAAAGGCACCACCCTGGAAAATCCATCCAAGTTACAGGTCACAGGAGGGAAAGCCTCAGTGGGAGACATAAAAAACTGATATGCCCCCAAAACACTCCTCCTGTTTTACCGTAATTAGTATTACTCCGTTGATTTCAGGCATTACCTAAATGCAATAACTATAAAAATATGAGTCTTTTGAACATATCATTGGGGTCAACTCTTCATAGGTTTCTCATGTTCCTGCAAGTTTTCTGAGAAGAGGCATTGACAGTTTTTTCCTAGACTATCTTGTCAAGAAAGTTTGAATAGCAAACAGCCTTGGAAGTTAGAGATAGTATCTTCCTCTGGGACAGAGGACAGATTTGTTTCCTGACCAATGTAAGGCAGGTAATGTCTCCCTCTGAGGCAAAAGTTGATCAGGTTTATCAGCAGCCCCTTTAAAAAACTGGAGTTTCCTAAGCTTGGGGTTCCTCAACCATGACACAAACCCATTATATGCACAGCTATCCCACTGGACCTCTTCTGCATCATCCTTTGGACTTGGGGACAAGGGGAACCAAGGAGATCATGATGCTCATGCTGCCTGGGGAGCCATGAATAAGGAGGTCTGTTGTCTCTACCCAGGAGTCTTATGTTTTCAACCAGCATCCATGAAATTGTCGCAGGCTGACTCCTTAGTTTGCAAGTAAGTTAAAATTTCAGACAATCACAGCTCTGGACACTCACCACACTTAACAAATTAATATGTAACTTGAGAACAACCAACTCTTTCCTCACAGGAATAACAGATTGCTCGACTCCTGAATTGCAGTGGTTCTAAGGGATGTTTAAAATATTCCCCAGACACTGTCACTCCCAAAAGAATGCTTCACACATGTCCATGAACCGAAATGTCAGCAATAGCCACCACACAGAACTGCCATGTTCTCCCTCTCCTGCACCAACTGCCTCCATAGGTGTTTTGAGCTTCCCCCCAGCAACTTCTCACCACATCCACCCTGTGAATGCCAGTGTCCATGCAAGAGCATGGTCTCCAGAGAATCCTCCATGAGGCCAATTCCAAAGGTGCCAAAACAGTGCTTAGAGACTTCCATCTTTTCCATTCTGTGCCATAATGTGACACCGAGGTTCTGCAACACAACTGATTGGGCACTAGAATCCCTAAAGACTCTCATAAGAAAAAAAATTACAGCAACTACTGACCATTGCCCCATTAAGCAATGAACTCAAACCCATTCCATTGTATAGGCAAGAAAGACAAAACAACACCCTCATAGTTTTTGTCTCTCCTCCTCCTTGTAACCTTTATTGCAGCCAAACTACTCCCTCCAATTCAAACTAACAATCCAATGTTCTTATATCAAAGGATACAGACAGATTCTGGGCAAGTGTCCAAAGGCTCCATTCATCCTGGTAATAGTCTATTACAAACCCTTTTTGTTTATAAGACTATCTGCCAACCAAGGAGCAGAGAACTACATTAAAGAAAATGGAACACAAGTTGGATAAATACTGCAGAAGAAAACAGAGAGGAAAAAAAAGACAAAAAGAAATGTCCTAGACTTTAAAGATATATGGGAAGTATGCACCTAGGCATTTGAACACGTTCTTGGCAGTAAAGACAAGATTGTCAAGGTCATCTTCAGCCTTGAGCACCTCTATCCAGGGAAATAGTTCTTTGCACATGTACTCCAGGCTTTGAAACTGGTCATGCTTTTATCTAGGTGATGATGCTCATTTGTATATTCAAATATGCTAACTAGTAATTATGAAAAGCAGTACATGAAAAACATGGGTGGACTAGAGTAATCGCTCAATAAAAAACTAAAGAAAAACTGAGTTTTGCTACCTTTCATTTTTCTGTCTTCATCCTCCCAAAAAAAAGAAAACATAGACTTCCTAGGGAACAAGAAAAGCATCTGGATCAGAACGCCCCCCAAATTTCACATTCAATCCTGCCATCCAAACAAGGATTTAGAAGCGCTTTTCCTAAACCAATAATTGAGTGGTGCCTGCCAATTTCTCCCAGAACTTGGCTTTTCTTAACAAGCCATTCCACTGCCTTTATCCCTTTTGTTCTTTGCAATGAAAATAAGAAAAACTGGATGAATTGCACACAATCAGCAGGGATATCATGGGGGTAAAATTGTGTAATGAACTGTAAAAAAAAAAAAAAAAAGGCTTTTGAATCATGGAATTTTCTGAGAAAAATCCACAAATAAAAAAATACCATCTAGAAAGTTGACAGTTTTATAAATTGGTCCATAAAACAGTAATGCTCAAATTTTTTTACTAGCCTAGAAATTGTTTAGTTTTGATAGCAATGACCCAAGTAGCGAGGACTATATTTCTATGAGGAAAGTGGTAAATACGTAAAATGTAGCCAGGACCAATTTTTGCCAAAAAAATCAAAGAAAGTAAGTTACTTAAAAACAATGAACTAACATCTAACGCAACTCAACAGTGATTTCGCTGACAGATTTCTCAGGAAGGCTGTACCATTACCCAGACCTCTGGATCTTTCCACTGCTCTGGTCTGGTTCTCTGAGTCCAAGTTTGATCCTAGTTTGATCACTGAAATAATGTTCAGACCACTTATGGTTTCAGAAGATCTAATAAGAAAATTTCCATCTGAATCTTGATCCTGAAAGAGGAGATTTGAGAAAATGTATCAACCTTGTGAAACAGCCTCTCCCAAAGCTGAATCTACTCCCTGGGAGTAAGTTAAATTACTACAGAAGCACAGAGTGTTCTGCAGAACCATGGTATCATGAGGTCAACAGCACAGGTTTGGCAGAGGCCAGTCTCAGGTTCAAATCCCAGCTCTGCCAGCACGGCCCAGGTGGCCTTAGGAAAGTTATAAGAGATTTCATAAGCCCAGGTTCTGCTTCTCTAAGAGAGGGATACTAATATTCCAATACATGTCCTCCGTGAAACTCTGATGATCAACCATAATATATGAAGTAGAACTTTGCTATATAGCAGAATTGTCACAGATCTCAAACGACTTCAACACCAGCAGAAAGAAAAGCACCACTGTGGAATAATAGCTACTTTGACTGTGATGAGATAAAAAAAATCCCTACAGGAGAAAAGAGGGGTGTTAAGAAGAAAACAGTTATCCACAACTTCTCCTTCTGGAGGTATCTGTTTTACTTCTCCAATCTCTAAAAGCTGTTGAGGCTTCAGCTTCTTCTATGAACAGGAGCTGACCGGTGACAGGAAAGGATGCTCAGAACAGCAACAGGAAGTCATGTAATCAGCACTGGCTGAGAAGCCCTAAAATCTCGCCTGGGCTTCGCCCCTAATAGGCTGTACCTGGGGCCCCTGCTTAACCTCTCTGCGACCCCAAATTCTCAATTATAAAATGAGAGATTTGAACTGAAAATGTTCTAGAAGGTCCACTAGAGCTAACGAAAAAACATTCTAAATTTCCACGATGCTACTACACAAAATACACAGAGGATCCAAAAAAGATTGCAAGTCAGGTTACCTGTCCCCTGGAGAAATTGAGTTTGCGTTATAGGGAGCTCATGCGTTGTTTGGCAATGAATGTCCTGATCCACTGCGCTGGGCATCCAGGTGACCCACATTTCTGTATAAATGCTTCTGCTGGTGCCAAGGGCTGCATGTGGCCTGGAACCAGAAAGGAAGAGATTAAACGGAAGGCACAAACACCTGCCTCAAAGCCTGTAGGGAGCTCTAACCATTCTGATGGGCCGTTTGTGGTAATTGTCCTGTCTTATCCAATAAACTGGCTATTCAGGCACTGAGAGGTTGATGCCTGCTGTCAGTTGACCGTAATTCCAATCACCTCCATTGCAGATATATGTTTTATTTGCATCACACCTGTACCACCACAGACCAGGAGAGACCAATTAAACTATGATTAGCACATATGCCACCTAAATCTGACAAACGTCTGTTCTCAATGAAATTAAAGAACTGTGTTAGGGAAGGCCAGATGACCACTTGGGTGTGGGAGGGCGGTACCAATGACATTGAGAATACGAGACATGCAGAAATAGATCTAAAAGAAATAGGTTTTGTTAGTTGCATTTTCTATTGCTATTGATAGACAACTTTTGATAGCACATGCTCAGACAAAGGAGAGCATTCCATTTTAAACACCTGCTAGCAAATCAAGTGGCAAAGGAATAGGAACATGTAGCTTGACTTAAATAAGTACATCAATTGCCGGGGCATCTGGACAATTCGCAACTGGATGCAGCATCATTTGAGCTATTGAACCGTAAAGCACAAATACAGACAAGGTCATTGCCGTGACTAATACATCATCCCAACTTGCCTCCCAGCCTGTATTAGTTAGGGCAACACCAGCTCCTCTTAAAAATAAAACTGTTAGCATCTAGTGAGAGTGTTCTAGGTGAGCAGGCTACTCTCACCTGGAGAGAATCTGAATCTCTACCACACGGAGATTTAGAGAACCAGAATCCTACTGTCTGGTGGCTCTGTCAATTCCTAGGCCCCTGGCGTCTCCTGTAACCAGATGACAGACAGGGGAAAGACATGGTCAAAGAGATACTGGTTTCTTAAAACTCTGGCCCAGGAAATAATACCTCTGCCGCTTTGCAAGAGCAGTCACATGGCATATCTGGATGCCAGGAGGACCAGGAAATGTAGTCCCTAAGTGGGCAACTTCTTCCCAAGGTTGATCCTATACCATGGAAGGCACCCAATTTTGGTGGACGGCTAGTCTCTTCTACAATCACATACTCTCATATAGAAATGTGTCTACTTGGGAGCCAGTTTTTATAGCCCAATCATTTCAATTGTACTTTATCATTGACTAGATAGGTTACATCCCAACTTCCTGCTTTTTCCTGGTCAGTAACGTCATATGACTATCACGCTGAATGTTTTTTCAAGGTATTGGAGGATACCCAACCAGACAATAAAGATACCTCAGAAGTGTACTATTAGGAGCGAAAAGAGCATACGATTGCCCTCCTCATGAGGAAAGAGAAACTATTGATTTGTCTTCATTTTTTTGGTCACTCTGCTTTCAAGCTTTACACCCAGTAGGGTGACAGGCTGGTTATAGTGTCTAACTCTGCCTCAGGAACCTGGATCATGATGTGAGCCCAAAACCAGCTTTGCCACCATCATCAATAGTAGATTCTCACTCAGGCCAAAATCGGGGTCACAGCTCATGGCTCTGTGAACTGTGGGAAGGGAGTATAGATGATAGAGGCTATGGTCGAAGATGATTGCCAGATGGCATAAGAGAGAAGGAAAGACATATTAAGAATGTCTTATTCAGTGTATCAGTTAAAATCTCAAAATGCTGCTTGCCTTCTTAATTGAATTCTATCTTTGATACCACTTTTAGGATTGATAGAGCATCCTGGGATGGCTGAACTTTGTTATAGAAAAAAGAACACCAAGTCATAAATGTAAAAACAGAAGAAAAAAACCCAAAAACTTGTCATTTATAAGAACTGCACTGAAGGAAGCAGGAGACTGTTCACCAGCCAGGTGATAGGAACCACCACTCCCCAGTTTCTTAACATGCTGAAATGACAGTGTTCCTTTTGTTCCTGAGTATAGCTAAGATCCCCACCAAGATATGTCTTATGGACAGCAGGTAGAAGTAGCTTACGTCACTCAAGTACGGAAGATGGGACCATGTGACTTTCAGCAGAGGAGGAAAAGGCAGATCTTGTAATCATAAGCTAGCCAACTTTAAAAAACCTATTTAAAAGGAATTCTGATAACACTCATTTTGATGAGATCAAAATATGCACATAAAGAACAGAATCTATGAGCTGCACTTTATGTCCAGGGTAGTAAGCCATTAAGGATCTCTGAGCTTAGATTCTTAACTTCTAAAATGCATGATGTATTTTAGAAGTTAAGAATGCATCAAGTTCTGTTGATTATAGAGAGTCTGATTTTCTAGTCAGCATCCACCAAAAGCAGCCACAGAAAATGCTTCTGTAGCACAGTTCTGCTGACTTATGATCCCTACTCTGCCGACTCTCATCTGCTTCTAGGCACAGCTGTTTCAGATGGAACAGTACTTTATGCAAACAGTGCCAGCCTGGCCTCAGAGCAAGGAAGTCCAAAGAAGAGGAGTTGGGGAAATCAGTCTTTTATAGTTGGAGCCAAGAATTTGGACCATCACCTGCAATTTCAGATACCTGGGATGTTACAAGGCTTCCTCTTTGCTGAAATGCACTGCCGGAAGCAGATCTTAGAGGGATGTTATGGCAACCCTGTTCTCTGGGTCCCTGAAAACTTCCATGAGACTGCCAAGAAGATGAGCAAATCGGAGGATAATGAAGAAGGCTGTAGCATGCACAGTGCCTCATCTATCTTTGCTGAACCTCAAGGAGAAAACCACACCCAAGTTGATAATTACAATATTAGAATCCATGTAAGCGTTTTTTGTTTGTTTGCTGGCTTGTTTTTCTATAGAGTTCAACAGTACAGAATTTCTATTAAAAACAAAAACTAAAGACAGTGAACCAAGGAGTAGAATTTCATATTCAACAAGATACGTGTCATCAACAAGAGCAGGACCTTTGGGAAACTAAGAGAAATAGACCTTCTAAAGAACAACAATTCTCTTGGGACCCAACAGAATGTTTTACAGAAGTCAACCTCCTGCACTCGGCTCCTGGCTGATGGCTACCAACTGCTATAATCCTACATCTTCCAGGACTTTCGAAGGCTAGAATTTGATCCATAAGGCAAAGTATAAATTGTAGTGTTTAAGAACAAAGCCTTTGGAGTAAGTCTTTCTTATTTCACATCATGGCTTCACCACTTACTGAATAACTATCAGTAAGTTACCTAATTTCTATTAAGCCTAATTCACACATGGGAGAAGGAAGAGCTGAAGATATATATTTTTAAATATATATATATATATATATATATATATATATATGTCTTTATAACAACAGTTACCTCTGGATAGAGGGACTAAGCATTAAATTATTTTATTTAATTTATCTGCATTTGCTAAAAAATTTTACAATTGAGCATATATTATTTTTATAAAAAGAAAAACAAACGTGTCATATAATAATAAACTTAACTAAGGAAACTGGAACTTAATGAAATAATGGTTTTAATACAGTAATTCGTGATAAATCCAAGCAATAGTTAGATCCCAACTTTGTTCCTCTAAATACTGTCAAAATGCCAAAAGTCAATTTGAGAATCAGTTGATGGGCTTCATTCTAAATAAAGGGAAACAAAACCACAGCACAGTGTAACAAATAAAATTACAAAACCTCCCCATCTCACCATTGGTCACTCGATTCCATTCCTCCAGGCCTTAGCTAGCATGGTAACTGGCTCCCTTGACAGTCCCGTAATGCCTCCTGTACCAGACTCTGTGCTGTTATCCAGATATATACCTCTCAGGACTTCCACAAAACTGTCCTTCCAAAAGATTCCAGCACAGCCCTGACACAAAACTCAACTGATAGAGGCAGTCCCGCTTCATGATGGCTGACTGAACACGGAAGGTGCATCAGCCAACCTGATCATTGAGGAACTTCAAGAAGATAGAAAAAACACATCATATGATTGACAGTGAACTCCCGAAGAACTTACAACCTACAACCTACAACCTCAGGCAAAAGAGAAGACCAACAGAACTACAGAATAATCCCCAAGTAAGAGAATCAGGTACGGTAGCAAGCTTCAGCAGAGTCAACAAATCTTGTGATTGTCCATGAGAAAATTAAAGTGCTAGAGAGCAGCTGCAATGGTCCCTGCTTTCAAATCATCTTCAATACATTTTGAATGAAAGCCTCAAATACAACCCTCTAAATAAAGTGGAGGATATGCCCCCAAAAGACAACTCAAGCAAGCACTGGAACACTATGCTGCATGAAATTCCTAGCATCCAAAGTTAAGCTACTCATGCACCTAAAGAAAAGGCTACACGGCCCAATGTTTCTCTTCCCTTCTGCCCTACACAGCTGTAGAGCCACAGATCCTGTAATCATAACTGAATTATCTACCATAAGAACAGCTATTTTCATTTATGCTGAAGAAATCCATTCCAACTACTAGTACTGATCAATCTAGACCCCAAATTATAAATATAAGAATGCCAAAATAACAAAACTTATGAGGAAAACTAACAAATGAAAGAGATAAAAGGCTGAAAACCAAAATAACCAATCCCTGTAAATGAGCTTATGAACAATAGTGAATATAAATTTAAATACATAACAATTATCTTCAAGAGATTTGATAGGACTTACAGCTATAAAAGAGCACTGTGAAAAATGATCATCAGTCAGCAAATTAAAAACAAGATTGCTAAGATTTTTTAAAAAAAAGAAATCAACAAAATAGCAAAATGGACATCAACTAAAACTGCATTAGCAAGGTGAAAATCCATCAAATGGACCAAGAGATAGAAATTATAAGAGAAGTGGCAAAAGTCATGATAAATCTTAAATCTTTCAAGACAGATCTTAGAAAGCCAGTATCTCTCTACCATGAGTTCTAGAAGAAAAAAATGAAAAACATGGAGAGGGAATATAATGATAGAAATAAACATCAATTTTCCTTGACTTAAAGAAATTTTCCACAGGACATGGCCCACTGTAGAAAAGATAGCTAGTTGTCTCACTATATCCATTCTCCCTTTCTTCTCTTAAGAAACGCCCTGAGAATTTTAGCTTATCACAGAGGACCAAGCTAAATACTTTCTCATCCCCTCTTGCTTATTGGTCATGTGACAAAATTCTACCCAATAAGATATGGGATGAAGCAATATGTGCAACTGTGCGCCACTGTCTTAAAGAAAAGAAAAATGCCTTCCACTTTCTCTTTCCTCTACCCTTGGCTGGAGTACAGATGTAATGGAACAGATGTTTTAAATCGAAGATCAGCAAAAACAGGCATCCCCTTGTATTTACTTATTTTCAATGGCTGCTTTTGCACTATAATGGCAGAGGTAAATAGTAGCAACAGAGGCCTTATGGTTCATAAAGTCTAAAATATTCACTGTCTGTCCAGTTATAAAAAAAGTTTGCCATCCCCTGGTTAGAATTTTAAAGACTGAAAGCATATGTGTTGGTGATGATATGAAGCACCTGGAATACTCAAGCAATGCCAGTTGGAGTGTAAAGTGTTACAAGCCTTTCCTAAAACTGTTTGAAAAACAGTTTGAATAAAGTAAAATATACAGCTGCCCTGTTACCCAGCAATTTCACATCTCTATATATTCCCAAGATAAATAAGTATGTGTTATGTGTGCATGTGTGTATATATCCACAAAAGGCATGTTCAAGACTGCTCAGAGCTGCTTAACATCACTAATTATTAGAGAAATGCATATCAAAGCCACAATGAGGTATTACCTCATACCAGTCAGAATGGCCAGCATCAAAAAGTCTACAAATAGTAAATGCTGGAGAAGGTGAGGAAAAAAGGGAACCCTCCTACACCATTGGTGGGAATGTAAACTGGTACAGCCACTACGGAGAACAGTATGGAGGGTCCTTAAAAAAACTAAAAATAGAACTACCATACAATCTAGCAATCCCACTCCTGAACATATATCCAGAAAAGATGAAAACTCTAGTTCGAAAAGATATATGCACCCCGATGTTCATTGCAGCACCATTTACAATAGCCAAGACATGAAAACAACCCAAGTGCCCATCAACAGACAAATGGTTTAAGAAGATGTGGTATATATATACAATGGAATATTAACCATAAAAAAGATTGAAATACTGCCATTTGTGGCATAATGGATGGACCTAGAGATTATCACACTAAGTGAAGTAAGTCAGGCAGAGGAAGACAAATACTATATGATATGTGGAATCTAAAAGATAATACAAATGAATCTATATACAAAACATTAATAGACTCACAGTCTATTAATATCACATAGAAAACAAACTTATGGTTACCAAAGGGGTGAGGGAGGGAGGGAAAAATTAGGAGTATGGGATTAACAGATACAAACTACTATATATAAAATAGATAAGCAACAAGTATTTACTGTATAGCACAGTGAACTATATTCAATATCTTGTAATAAACTATAATGGAAAATAATCTGAAACAACATATATATAAAAAAATGAAACACTTCGCTGTATACCTAAAACTAACACAATATTGTAAATGAACTATATTTCAATAAAAATTTTTTAAAATAAAAATTTAAAAAAGACTGCTCAGAGCAGTTTTATTCATTATAATCGAGTGGATAAACATATTTTGATATATTCATACAATGAAAAACTACACAGCAATAAAAAGGAACAAAATACTGGTATGCCCAAAGACATGAATGGAACCCCAAACAATACTAATGAGTGGAAGACAGACACAAAATAGAATTTACTGTATGATTTCACTTATATGACGTTCAAAAAGAAAAATTAATTTATGATGATGGAAATCAGAATGGTTAATATAGGTGGAGGATGTGTATTCACTGATAAAGGCATGAGGAAGACTTTTGGGGTGCTAAAAATTCTATAAATTGATCTGGCTGGTGGTTACACAGATACCTACGTTTGTAAAAATTCATCAGGCTATGCACTTAAAGTTTTTGTACTTTACTGTATACATATTATAATTGAATAAAAACTGAAAGAAAAAAAAGCTGAGATAAACAAAAATATATATATCTTGTAATTAACACAGAACAATTGTTGATTAATTTTTGGCAAAACAGCAGGCCATAGAATTGAACACATTACCTGAAAATGTAAGACTGAAAAATGTAAGAGGCTAGAATAAGAGATAAGCTCTTCTAAATCATGAATAGAAATAAATCAACTGCAGCGATATTCAATAAATATTCCAATGTTTAGTAAAAAGAATAAGACATGAGAAACAAACAGTATGAGTCCATTCACACAAAATTCAAAAACAGATTTAAAGTATATATATTAGGAATGCATGCTTAGGTGGTAAAACTACATAGGAAAACATGGTAGTGAATCTCATTACATTAGGAGAGTAATTACCTTGGGCAATAATAGAAGGGGCTGTGATAACAAAATGATGGGGGAGGGGAACTTCTGGCATGCTGGTAATGTTATTTCTTGACCTACATGATGATCGTACTAATGTTCACATTATTACTATGTTAAAATGTACATATGTTTCAAGCACTTTTCTCAATGTATACTTTATTTTGCATAACAAAAAGGTTCAAAATGAAGTAGAGATATAGAGAATTTGAATAACAAAATTCATTCACCATTATACATGTGTTATCTCTTCCTATATAGGTATGAATATTATGCCCATATAGATATAATATTATAGATACATACAAATTTAAATGTAACGTATATTATATACGTGTGTGTGTGTCTATGTACCAAACAGAGAAGATGCATTCTATTCAAATGTTCATAAAACCTTTTTGTAAAAGTCCATCATCTACTAGGCCAGGGATAATTTCATCATTGCTGCAGCTCAATCATGGCTGTGAGCTTCCCATGCTTTCATTTTCCAGGTTGGGGTTTATGTGTTTGTGTTTAAACTGTCATTATTTATCGATGTATGGTAGGGGAGAGAAGATAACTTAGCTTTCAGTTCATGTGTTGCAGGTCACGAGGAGTCACATTCACCCACACTTCATGTAGGACAGTGCGTTACCCAGGAAGCCCATATGCAGTAAATGAATGGATGCAGTAAATGAATGGGACTCAGGATTGTCTCTCCAAGGCAACAGTCTGAGAAGAAAGGTGCTCTTCTTACATACTTGGTAGCCAGAGGGATGGACTAGGACAAAGGTTGCTAACTGTGTTACCCTTCCCCCATAGAGCTGAGATGTCTCAGAGAAGTAACTGGTTAGCCAGGGACGACATTTCCCAGTTCCCTTTACCATTAGAAGCAGTTATGTGACTAAGTTCTAGCCAACAGAATATGAAGAGAACTGAGGGCCTTAACTTGCAGACAGGGCACATACAGACCACCCACACAGCACTCCATCATATTCTTTTTATCTTTCAGCTAGCTAGAATGGAGGTGATCCCCCAGGGTGACCTTAAAAACTATTTGTTGAAGAGGAAAAATTCTCCATCAGCCCAGGTCCCTGAATAACTGTATGGATGGTAGGATAACTTACTACCACGCAGTGGGGGTGTAAGGATTAAATGAAATCACGAAAAGAAGATGCTTAGCACAGTGCCTCACACATCATATGTGCCGAGTGTGTGTTAGCTTAGTAAGTAACCAGGAAATTATAACAAGGACCTTAGAGTCTTCAAAATGATTAAGTTTCAAGAGATGAGCTCTTAAAGATAAAGGAAAGTGATTGATGACAGTCTACTCAGCCCATTTCTTCCAGTTAATCACTCCTTCCTCCAAAGAATCCTCTGTGCTTGGTTATATGAGTTGCACAGTAGGCAATGGAAGCACATTTGAGGAATAAAGCTGCAAAGCCGGCTCAATATGCTAACCATCAGGGACAAAGATGGACCAGCTGGAGACTCTGAGATGAGTCCCTAACATCAGTGAGCAGAAAGGAGGAAATCGTATGTAAATACAGGTGTAAAGGTAAAGTTTTTCCCTGCTTTTTCCCTTTCTGCTTGCATCAAGAATATGTGCATGTATACAAGCGCACACACACACAAACACACAGACACACAGATAGATTGCTGCACTGCAAACAGTATGGGTGATTTTATTGATGACTCTCTCAAATCATCACTAAAACAAAATAAGCTGTTCACTTCACAGCTGGAGTCAAATAGAGTGAGGACAGTTGTCTCTCCCTTCTCTGATGATAAATGAGCCTTCCCCTCCTTACTCGGGTCCTTGACCCAAATTCACAGTTATTCCAGTGACCCAGGCAGACCTCTGAGATGAAAAAAAGCCACACTCACAAATGCCTAATGAAGCTTGTCTCAACTCTTACTATTGTAGCCTGTCATTCTAACTCTAATTGATTTGCTAAGGTAGCTTTTTTTTTATCATCAGCCTAGCAGACAAAAATACCTAATATAAATTAAACACATCCCCCTCCCTCTCTCGCCCACATTTCACCAGCCCCTCTATCCCTTGTTTACTTTAAACTTTCTCTGAAACTTCATATTCTCCTTTTTAATCTTGGCAGTAAGCAAATAAGTGTCTGGCCTTTAAGAAGTTCTTTGGTGAAAGAATCTTTGAATCATGTAAAGGGAACTTTTCTCCCCTCAACAATCTTTTTCAGTGAGGTACAAATTTCAGTCAATTGAGAGGGACTCTCTAGAACCCTCTTTGAAAATGGTTTGGAAGCCACATCAGAGCTTAGCAGGAAAGAATGCCATGATCGAATAGCAATGTTTACACAGACAGGGAATGGTGGCATATTAGAATATATGCCATGTATTTGTCCTCTCTAGGAGTCAAGATACAATGATACATAGAAAATTCCAGAAAGCAATATATCTAGCCTATTGTATATAGATATAGACATAGATACAGATATTTAGAATCCCAATCCTTCAAAGAAGATAACACAACCTGATCTCAAAGCACATTCCTTGAAATTGCTTGTACTTGTTGGTTGTTTCCTACAACCAACTACTTTAAACTCCTTATGTTGTGAATCAGAGATAAAATTAAATGGCTTACTCAGGGAAAAAGAGAAAAAGGGCTCTTAGAAGTAAGGCCCCAAGGTTTCTGTGTTCCTTTCACAAAACCAAACTCTCTGAGAGATCCTCCAGCCTGAGAGCCTCCTGGAAGCCATGTGCTTTGTGGCTACCTGGATGTCTTTCTCCAACAATGGAAGGGTGCGTGTTAACAGCCTGTAGTAACAAGACTCCATTATTGCCAGAACATAACATCTCAGAAGGACTCCCAGCTACCCAGAGTTTGCAGAGAGTTCCATTTAGCACCATCTTTGTGAGGCGTGAACACCTGACACAGGATGAAAGTGGAGGAACCAGCCCTGGGGAAGAAGGGCTTCTTCCCTTTCAAGTTTCTGAACTTTTCTAGGTCTGTGGAGGTCCAAACCACAGAATCAAGGAAACTGAAAAGGAAAGCAACAAAAGAAGCTGCAAATCAAAAGAGCCCTCTCCACTACACAGCTCCTGCCGTTCTGCTTTCATTCCACACCAGCGTCATCTGAATGGATAGCAGCACCTCAGCCTCCCCGTACAAAGTCAACACATTGTATGGAGGAGTGTGCACAACTTGTAAAGGAGCAGACTGGCTGCTGGCTAAATTCTCCAGCCCCTTTCCGTCTCCCTCTGTGCTCTTTTTTCTTTGTGGGGCTGCGGGGTTTTCTTTGTCCTATGATTCCTAGGTTCCCCTGGGATCTTTAGGAACACCCTAAGGACGCCCCTCCACCCACCCCCCCATATGGCCATGCCCTCCCTGAGAGCTGCACCGCAATTAGGACCTTTCTCTGCCCACCCACTATACCTGTCCTCTTCGTCCCTCTGCCTGTTACTATGCCACTAATTTCTTTAAAGCTATTTGTGTTAGTCAAAGCTCTCTGGATTGTATAAAGCAGAAATACCCTTCAAACTAGGGAGAAGGACCTTTTGGAGATTATGTAAGTGAGTGAGCTTATGAAAATAAAGCAAAAGCAGAGCGGAATCCAGATTTTGTAGGGCTCAAAGTTTAAACAATGATTGCGGGGAGCAAGGAAGGTGGGAGTCTCTGTAATTTCAAACACAAAATTAGGTTTGAAAGTGAGTATTTACTAAGAATGAGAAAAGAAACCACAACAAATTGCAAATTTTTAAATGTTGACAAATATTACAAATACCACAAAATCCAGAAAAATATCCTAATGTTTTTGTTAATTAACTGGCTGATAAAACTCCTGTAATAACTTTGTCCTGTTCCTTTTACCTGCTTACTCTTTGATCACCTCTCCACATGACAATAACTTTGTAGTGTAATTTTCTCTAAGAGAATAAAAAGATAGTTCAGTCTTTCTTCTGGCACAGTGGATCAAAATTCATTACCGAAGTTGGGATGCAGAAAACGTGCAACATTACACACAGGGCGTGCTCACTGTTTGCAGTACTGATACCCCCTGTCCTTGCTGTATGTGTTAGGAACTCTAACACATTATATTTTGCATGATTCACAACAACAGAAAAAAATATACGATTTAAATTGCCTACACTGCATAACCAAATATATTCCTCCCTATTTCCATTTTGATAGACATCAATGAGGACCGAGTCCTCTTCTTATAATTTTAGATTTCTGGTTATTTATGTGTACAACATTCTCCCAAATCTTCCTTCTCCTCCACTTTCCACATACAGCTGATCCTAGGAGCTATACAATATATTCATATTTTAATCAGATCACACTTTCCTGCTCTGTCTTCTCTGTAGGAAAATGGTTATGGACTGAGGGGAGGGGAAATGCAGAGTGGAAGCAGAGAGAGCAGCTTGGAGGCTCTTGAAGCAGTGTGTGCAAAGGACGACAGTGATTTAGACCATGGTGCTAGAGGTAGATAGTAAGTGATCAGACTCAGACAGATTTTGACAGCAGAACCAATATGATTTGCTAATTAGTTATGGGAGACAAGAAAAAAAAAAGTTGAGCCAAGTAGATAAGAGGACCATTTTCACACAGGATTATTCTGAGTGCTAACTGAATTAATGCTTGTAATTGTGCCTAGCATGATGCCTGGAACATAACTGGAGCTCAATAAACATTAGTTGAATCTGAACCTTGTTTATATTACTCAAAAAAAAAAATAACCCTGAGAATGAATCATATAGCAGACCCTATGTTGTTCCTGGCTTGATTATTCATGACAACAAGCATTTCTGAAAATTTCCCTCACTGGCCCCTACAAATCTGCTGAGCACAAGATAGGATAACAAACCAAGCAAACAATTAAAATAAGATACTTATAAAAAAGAATGTAGAGCACAATCTTATATTTATCTACATAAACACAACTCACAACACAGATCAAAATAGGTATATCTAGGGTGATCACTTCAGTGCAAAGGAGGAGCTACTGAAGACTCATTCTGACAAAACTTGCTGGGGTTTTTAGATTGCCAACCTAGTGATTCCAGTACCCACCCCTCAACACCCTTATAATTCCCACGACTACACAGCTTTGAAATTATACCCTTATAGGGCATAATTTTTAATTTGATAAATTCATGCTATTTCAAATCTTTCCATTAAATGAAATATCAATATTTGCATTATATCACTTCACCATTTGCTTAAATTTGCACAAAATAAGATCTTACCGTATAACAAAATTATCAACATAAGTTATTTCTAGTTAGTGAGGTTTTGAATGCGTCTTCTTTTTTTCTCATCTGTATTTTGTAAAATGTTTGCAATTACAGCATATTACTTTAAGAGGAAAGAATGTATTTTTAAAACATTAAGAAAAAAAGGCTAAGAAAAACAAGTGGAAATATTACTTGATTACACCTCAGTAATAGCAACCTCTTGGTAAATAAAAATAAAGTTGAACTTAAAACTTTTTTTTCTTTTTAAATTTTTATGTATTTATTTTTGGCCACGTACCGCATAGCTTGCGGGATCTTAGCTCCCCAACCAGGGATTGAACGCAGGCCGTTGGCAGTGAAAGCGTGCAGTCCTAACCACTGGACCACCAGGAAATTTCCCTACTTTAAACTTTAATGAGAATAACTGAGGATAATGGTGCACATTCTAATGGTGCAGTATGATATATATTTTTAGTCATACATATATATTCACACCATCTTTGGTCCCTGCCTTCCTCTTCTCTCCCTAATTCTTCTCTTTTCTACTTCTTTCTCACAAGAATATAGCATAGTTCATCAAGAACTTCCAATATGCCATGTGCAAGCCTTTGTCATTAGCATTTAGAACGTCGGGCCTAAAGAAATCTCAAAGGGCTTATACTTTGTAGAAGAGATTTAAGTCAGTATTTACCACAAAATAAGGAAATTTCCCAGGAGAATATGGCAAATACTGTAGGTTGGCTCATGCAATACTTTTCCCTTTCCCTTTTCTTCCTCTCCTGCAAACCCACCTAGATAGATGTAAACCCACATTTCCAGAGACCCCCACAACTAAGGATAGCCATGTGACACATTTACAACCAATGACAGCTATGCAGATGTCTCCTGGGAATTGCTGGGAAACACTATCCCTGTTTGCCAGTTCCTGCCTGGAATGCAAGCATAATAAAGTGGCAGCAGCCACGTTGGGACATAAGGAAAAAAGTCAAGAGAACCACAGAGACTTTGGGCCTCATGTCTTGGATCCACTGATCTACTACCAAATGTCACATACCTCCAGACATTTTTGCATGAGAAAAAAAGAAGCCTTTATATATTTATGCCTATTACAAGTCCAGCTCCTGCTATAGACAAAGGCAACTCCTAACAACTCCACAGGCCTAAAGTGGCTTTTTGCCTTTAAGTAAATCTCTACCACCTTATGTCCCTAAATTAGCCACTTTCTTCTGATATCACAATTTAGGAGAATACTAATTACCTGATGATTCTGGAAAATTGAAATTGTTTACCAAAATAAAAAATCATATTAGGCTTTTTAGACCCAATGTTCCAATTCATATATTATGCATTTATGGAATAGGGAAAAATCAAAGAAGTAAATGAAATAAATCAAATAAAACCACAAACTTGACAATTTCAAAAACAGTTAATGGGGAAGAAGTCCTTAGAGTCAAGAGTCTTCACATCTGAGAAGCCCTGTGGTGTCTGCAAACCTTTCTGTGTCAACAAACCAGCTTTGCCCTATAAGAGGTGACTGAATGTTCAGAATGTAAAAAGGCCACTAACTCCTAACATGGAAGTTTTTCCATCTAGTCCATGGCCTAGAGGGTATCTGCACCCCACCCCCAATCAAGAAGAGTACAGGAGACATCAAGGCCATGAAAAGGTAACGGACAGAAGACAATCTCACCAAGATTACATTCCATAAAACGGAATTGGCAACATCTGCTCAATCTACTGTAGATAAACAGTGAACTATTTTCCATCTCATTAACTGAGAGGATGAGATATTAAATAAACCCCAGGGGCCTCATGCTTTGTTATCACATTTAGGGGTTGGTCCAGACCAGCTGCATTAGCTAATCCTTATAACAGTTTACAGTCTAAAATCCTACCAATTCCAATCTCTCTTTCTCTTTCTCACACACACACAGACACACACACACACACACACACACACACACACACACACACACACACATTCCCAAATGGCTTAAAACCAAAAGTTCCTGCTTAATCTGGCTGTCTCTCTAATTACTAGTCACTTAGCTTAAATTATTAACCATGTCTTCAACTGTGATATATGATACCTATAGGTCTCCAAACAGGATTCTAATAGAACTATCTAATTCTATTAAACTGCAAACAACTGTCCATTAAATATTTATTAGCCAGCTTGCATTCATTGCAGATAGATTGGAGT
The DNA here is from genome assembly GCF_005190385.1 of Monodon monoceros. NCBI lineage: Eukaryota > Metazoa > Chordata > Mammalia > Artiodactyla > Monodontidae > Monodon > Monodon monoceros. Next base: position 138,850,495 of record NW_021703768.1, on the reverse strand, counting down.
GTCAGCAAATCTCTCGGTTCCCTCTTCCCAGAGCTCTGTCACACAGAAGGTTCATCCAAACCAGCTCATCAGAATCATACCTACTGATCAACTGCCAATTACCTCTTTAATGAAAATCAATGGAAACAAAAAGAGTTTAGAAGAACTTACAAGATATGGTATGGATTTTTTTAATACTTGCTTAAATAAGTAAATTGGTTAAAATATAGCTAATTTGATTGTAAACACTTAAGGTTTATTTTACCAGGGGGAAAACTGCTGACGGTTAAATAATTAGATTTTCTTCCTCAGCCTGGTGAATTGCATTTTTAATAAAGGAGTTGAAGATCTGTCAGTTTCAGCCACTCAGGAGTGACGCTTTTTGATGCTGTACTTTCAGGCTAAAATAACTTCTTTCTTAAAGCCATATGAAAGTTAACCTGACACCTTTGGCAGACAGCATGCCTTAGGATGGTAAGCATGTGGGCAGTTTCAGACAATTAGATTATGCAAGATGGCAACTGTTCATTCACTTAAAATGCAAGAACCATCTGGATTCTCCCAGAAGAGCTGGGGAAAATGAACAAGGGAAGTCCCTCCTCTAGACAAACCATTTCAACATGAATCATTCAAAACCCAAATTGTAAATCAATTCTTAACAGCAAATGGCCATAATGCAGAATATAGAAGAAGGGCAGGAATATCATCTCTCGTTCAACTAGTGTCTCAATAGTATAGAAAGTCAGGCAAAAGAAAAACAGGAATTACTATAGCAAATAATCAGTAGTAGTATAAATTTTTGCTTTCTGGTTGCTGTATTTAAAGGTTCAACCTCAGACAACTGCCTTGTAGGTTGATTTTTGAGAAAACACTCCTGTCCAGAAGCAAAATAATTAAGATGGACATGAAAACCAACACTAGGAATCTCTAGTCATTAAAAACAAAGCAATGGGAAAATAAATAAATTGTGTTATATTCACACACTGGAATAAAGTATTGCAATACAAATGGACAGACTATTGCAACATGAAAAATGGATTAATGTCATAAACATCATGTTGAATGAAAGAGCTAGACCAAAAAAATAACAGATTCTGTGTGATTGAATTTACATAAAATTCAAAAACAGGCAACATTAAGCTATGTTTTAAATAGAATAGTATTTACCTTTGGGAGTGGGAGGAAAGGTAGTGACTGGGGAGGGGACATAAAGGAGATTTTTGAAGTGCTTGGTAATATTCATGCTCAGTCTACAAGCTGGTTACACAAATCTAGTCCCTTTGGGAAAATTTCTGTACTTCTGAATGTGTGTTATTTTTCAATAAAAAGTTCACTTTCTAAAAAGTAAAGCAACAGAGCAATTTATTAGTGTGGCCTTAGGCAAGTCACTTATCTCTGGACCTCAAAAGTTCCATCATGTGTAAAATAAGCAGTTGGACAAGTTGGTCTTCAGATTTCTATTACAAAAATGCTCTGACTCTACGAAAGATCACTAGTCTCACAAGGACAAAATGAATCAATAAATCTATTTGACACCAACCTCATTTTAGTAGTCAGATGTCTTCCTCCACCCCCTCAACCTTTCTACACCCTTTATTTAAATAGTAAAAAGCAAGTTTTTAGGCAGCACACTTACATAGAGAATCCTCCTGATAGATAGATAGATAGATAGGTAGATGATAGGTAGATATGCAGATTCATAGATAGAGATAGTCTTATAACACCAGACAAAAAGGAGAGGTAAAGAACTTTCACACACTCATGAACGTGCCCTTCAAGTTTCTTTCCATTTTTCATTCACATGGAAATATTTAACTTTTGAGTTATTTTATCCATGGTTCTGAAGTCAGGCAGGCACGGACTTATAAGGAATGCAAAAAAATCTGCCCTAAAATACCTCTTTGGCCTAGCTACTTAAGTGCCCGATGTTCCCACAATTAGAGCATCTTAGATCAATCAGCCCTTCACCTAGCAGAGAACTGACCTCTGAAGATGTGAGACATAGGACACAAGCTTTGTCTATGTGGGAGAGGATGGTAGAGATCAGGAGCCTGGTGCGTCTTTAGAAGATAGGATGCTGATACTGGGTACAAAGATGGCATGTCCTCACCTGCCCAGAACTAAAAACCAGACAACACTGTTAGGGGATGGGACCCAGGTGTTCTCTCACTGTTCATTTCCCACCTAACATCAACTTATTCCTGGTTCTCCTCATGTTTCTACAAGAAAAAGTCTTGTGATTTCACCACGTGATAAGAAAATAAAATCCCATTAGTGGCTTATTTCCCCTAAATAACCACAAGCCACCAAAATAAACTGTTCACTTTTTAAACTATTAGTTATATATACAACACTATAGGAGGACTACTCAGAATTTCCCTTCACTCATTGTAGAAACCAAAGCATAGATCTCTCTTCTCATAGAATTTTATAAGGATATGTTGCAGTTTCACTGGGAAATGAGCACATGTCACCAACTCACGGCCAAGATAATGGACAGAAAGAACCTAAATCCCTCAAGCATGAAATAGGACAACTTTTAAACTCCCCAGTAGTGTATCTTTTAAAAGGACAAAATAAAGTACAACTCAAGAATTGTTCTTTAGAGGAATATCCCTAGATCATGTTGTCAGGAAACATGTCATTTCTCCTTAGACTTCAGGTAGAGTAGAAGTGCCTGGAGAATATGAAATGAGCAAGTTACCTGCTGCTGTCTTTTATAAATCTTAAACAGAGACCAAAATTAGTTTGGTTGGATTTCCTTAACAAGGTGCAAGCAGCTCTAGAGAACACATTCTCATGAGGCAAAAAAGCTGCCTCTAAATGTCTCTGCTTCATGCACTCCCAGCTGGGATTGGGGATCTGCTCTCTCCTTTAGAGGCAAGGGCTCTGCTGTGCATCTGGGGAAAAGATGGGGAAGAATTATATTCTGGTTTTTCTTTCTTTCTTTCTTATTTATTTATTTATGGCTGCGTTGGGTCTTCGTTGCTGCGTGTGGGCTTTCTCTAGTTGCGGCAAGTGGGGGCTACTCTTCGTTGTGGTGCGCAGGCTTCTCATCGCAGTGGCTTCTCTTGTTGTGGAGCACCGGCTCTAGGCATATGGGATCAGTAGTTGTGGCTTGCGGACTCTAGAGCACAGGCTCAGTAGTTGTGACGCACGGGCTTAGCTGCTCCGCAGCATGTGGGATCTTCCCTGACCAGGGATCGAACCTGTGTCCCCTGCATTGGCCGGTGGATTTTTTTTTTTTTAACATCTTTAGTGGAGTATAATTGCTTTACAATGGTATGTTAGTTTCTGCTTTATAACAAAGTGAATCAGCTATACATATACATATATCCCCATATCTCCTCCCTCTCACGTCTCCCTCCCACCCTCCCTATCCCACCCCTCTAGGTAGCACGTAGCTGATCTCCCTGTGCTATGTGGCTGGCAGGTGGATTCTTAACCACTGCACCAGCAGGGAAGCCCAAGAATTATATTTTGAAGGTATATGTTTAGGCGTCAATCTTATTCTCCAGTCTGTAAAAACAGAGCAATTGTGCAAATACTATTTAACTCATAAAAAATGCCACTGACCTAAGCCTAGTAAAGGAAAATCCTGTGATAAAACAGGCTTTTCCACTCCCAGAAGGTAGAAGCAAGTTGGGAGAAGAGACAAGAACATAAAGAAGAAAGTATAAGAGGGAAACTAGAGCCTTGGCTACAGCCAGAACCATTCCATGAAAAATTCAGAGCTGCATAGATGCTGAGGCCCACAAAGATGCTACTCATGTTGCCATCCCTCAAGGACCCTGAGATTTCTAGTCTCTATCCCATATTTATTTTTCCATAATAATCATGTGTATGGCTGATACTGGGTACATCATGTGTATGGCTACCAGGTTAAAGACTACATTTCTCAGCCTTCCTTAAAGCTAGATGTGGCATGTGACCAGGTACTAGCCAATAGGAGATGCAAGCAGAAGTTACTTATGCCTTAAAAAATAAGGCATATGCAATTCTGTTGTTCTTTGTTTCTTCTTACTTGCTGGAATTCAGACATAGTGGTAGGAATTAAAGCACCTATCATGAACCAAGAGTAAGAAAGCACAGGCTGGGCTTCCCTGGTGGCGCAGTGGTTGCGAGTCCACCTGCCTATGCAGGGGACGCGGGTTCGTGCCCCGTTCCAGGAAGATCCCACATGCCTCGGAGCAGCTGGGCCCATGAGCCATGGCCGCTGAGCCTGCGCGTCCGGAGCCTGTGCTTCACAACGGGAGAGGCCACAGCAGCGAGAGGCCCGCGTACCGCAAAAAAAAAAAAAAAAAAAAAAAAAAAAGAAAGCACAGGCTAAGCATGGAAGAGCAGCAACACAGAAGGTGCCGAGTCCCGATGCCACGGACCTACCATATAAACCTGACCGCTTACACTCAGCAGCCAAACCAATATACTAAAACATACAACCACTAATTGGTTCTTCACCATCCTCTGTTCCATTTGGAGTTATGCTTATCCCTCCTTTCAACATTGCCCAGTGCTTCCCATCAAGCATGGATGATTCCCCCATCTAACATCCTGGCACAATGGACTGCCTCCCACCACCACTACCCAGACCGGTGGTTACTACAGATAGAAAACTTGTAGGATCATGGTAGTTTGAATCAAGAGCTCTATCCTAATCAAGGTGGGACCATGATGAACCAGTTTGAAATCATCCACTGAGCCTGGTCAGCAGTGGCTATATTATCCCTGGTGACAGCTCAATAGCTTTTTTCTCCAGCCAGGAAATTTGAGAGGTGAGTCAGGGCAGGGTTACCTAAATAGATTGTACCCGCCAAGACCTGGTGCCTGAATAAATAAGTGCACATGGAATGGAAATTAGGAGGCTGGACTGAAAATAAATTTAACAGACTGCCTCCTCTTTACGTACTGCTTTTAATCAGCTGGTTTCACGAGGTTTCACGAGGTTTCACTTTGCAGAGGAGGAGATGTGACTCATGAGCACGCTTGCCAGAGACAGATGCTTTGTGGGTTTTGTTGTGTTTAAAAAAAAAAAAAAAAATCTCTCAGATAAGGATCTGCAAGAAATTTGGATGAGAAGAAATGCCAAAGGTAAACATGATTGGAATCAAGGCAGATTTTGGAAGGAAGTTGTACAGGATTTTTATAGACTCGTAGTTCCTCAGACTCTTTTCAAAGACATAAAAATAAAAGGTGAATCATATTTTTACAAATAAAAAAGTCATCTAGTTCAACTCAGTTTTCCTAAAAAAATACTTAAGATAGTATATAACACACAGTTGTCAAACAAATATTTATTTTTGTTGTTGTTGAATAAATGATTGCCTGACTAGAAAATAAGAGAGATAAGTTACTTGTGCAAAATTATACAAGAAAGATTCAGGTGGGCTTCCCTGGTGGCGCAGTGGTTGAGAGTCCGCCTGCCGATGCAGGGGACGCGGGTTCATGCCGCGGGCCGGAAAGATCCCACATGCCGCGGAGCGGCTAGGCCCGTGAGCCATGGCCACTGGGCCTGCGCGTCCGGAGCCTGTGCTCCGCAACGGGAGAGGCCACAACAGTGGGAGGCCCGTGTACCACAAAAAAAAAAATAAATAAAAATAAGAAAGAAAGATTCAGGTGAACTAAGATGTCTTAACCCCAAGCCCAATATATTTTCTATGTTGTCTTCTCTCACTATGTGGCATAGGCACTTTAGTTTTTGAAATGAGCACAAAATCTATGCACACACCTTCCTTTTCCTAGTGTCTATTACAGTTAGAACAATTTTAGCCAAAGGTAACACAACATCTAGCAAAACGCTGTTTAAATCAGAAGAATGTTTTATCGTTTACTTTACAAAAATTCAGAGGTAAATTGTCCCAAGGTTGATTTTGATGATTCAACAACATCACCAAGGACCTAAGAACCTTGCACTTGCCCATGCTCATGTGGAGGCCTATTTCCTCATGGTTGACAAATAGTTGTATCATTTCTTCTTATCTTCTATGAAAGCATCCATAGTAGAAAAGAAGGGAGAAGGATACAAATGGCTTCCTTCTCACACCACTCTATTAATAAAAAGCAAAATCATTCCCCAAACCTTCAACATACTTCCCCTTATGCCTCATTAGCCAGAAGTGGATCACGTGCCCACCCTTTGACCAATCACTGGCATAAAGGAATGAATTGTGATAACTGGGTTAGGCCAATGATGATTTCCTTATCGGACCTGGGCTCATACCATCCCAAAGAAATGTGTTAACAAGGAAGAAGGGAAGTGGCTATCTGAAGACATTGATGAGATTCTGCCACATACACAGATTGCCTTGGCAGCTCTACTGAAGACTAAGCCCACAGGTATTATATCCCAACAATGCTAGATGTAGAAGTATGAATTCCACTCAACAAACGCTCGTCAATCCCTTTCTATTCTCCAGGTTCCACACGGACCCTGCAACTAAAACTACAAATAGGACTGACACTTTTCTTAACCTCAAAGAGTTCACTATACAGTGGCAGATGAAGACCACTAAATAGGTTATTACAATCCCAATATGACGTGTGCTCTTAAGGGAATGTGCCTACACACCCATGAGATAATAAAGAAGACCTAACTGGCCCACATACAGAGGGTCAGGGAAGACTTCCAAAGAGCAGGTGTCATCAACAGAATAAGTAGAAGTCAGCATAGAGATGCTACGGAACAAGCAGAGTTCCAGATAGAAGACTCAGGACAGGCCAAATGCAAAAGACAAATGAGAATACAATGAGTCTGAAGGCTTAAAAAAAAAAAAAATTCAGTAGGACTAAATCACTGAACATAAGGCAGAGAGATCAAGAGAGACTAAAGAGGTAACAGCTGGTATGCCAATTAGTCCTATTTCAAGTTTTTGCCAGTTTGATAAAGGATTCGCCATGACAGCTATAGGTGGAGTCACAGGTGTGAAAACAACTAAAAGGCAGCGGGCACAGAGGTGACCTCCCCCAAGGAAATGGATCATGACATTGCTACTTGGTGACTTGCAATTCCCTTTGCCAATTCTCCATCTATCGAGGCTATTACAGACTAGGCTGAAAATAATGTACCAGTTCAGAGTGTCGACAGCTCCCAGCATAAGGGCGAGTGTGGGTAATGAGTGTGCTTTGACAGCCCAAGGTCAGGTATTTAACAATATTCCAGAGTTTAAGTATGATACAGTGAGCACTGTTTTAGCTCCTTACTAAAGGCTCACAGCTGCTAATATTTACAGAAATAGGAAGCAATTACAGTCTGCTGCCACAGGAGGAACTTAAATAATTTAAGACTCATAATGCCTCTGATTCTTTGCAAGCCATCTTTTCTCCAGAACCAGCTGCTTCTAGCTCTCAGAAAGCCCTCTGTTCAGAAGGCAGAGTCGTCCTGATGCACAGCCCTGCTTTCACTCGCCCAAAAACTCAAGCACACAGCTTTTTGGCATCCATAACATTTCTCCCACACTTGCTCTTCAGCTCTGGAAAGGGCCCCTTTTCTCACCAGCCATGAAACTCCACAGCCATCTGCCTGGGCTAATCTGGGCAAACTGGAATGAGCAGAGAGAACCATACTGTGATTTCACAAATTAAACTACTTTATTTCAGTAGCCATTTTCATGACATGGATGTGGTGGGACAAGAATAAAGAAGAAGAAAGGGGAATGAGGGAGATACTGAGTATGTTGAATGCCAGACAGAAGAAAGTCAAATTTGCAGCGCTCCAAGTTTCCATGTGAACCACCATGAGAGTCTCTCCTGATGATTCCATTGTGGACACAGCTCTTTCCCATAGTGGTCTACAAGCTGATGAGTGGGGTAAGAAAATGTAGACAGTTATAAATTTTTTTAATGGAAATGTAGATTCATGAGTTTCTAATATTAGCCTATAAAATGACCTTTGCAAGACTGAGAGAACATTGGGATATCTGCTCCCATTATAAAGTTTTAAAAAATGACTAAGAAAGTAACTGCTAAGATTATTCCACCTGGGGATAGACATTTTTTATAGGAAAGGTGTTCTAGGATCTTTGGCTTCCACAATCTTACATTCATCATCACAGTTTTCTTGGGAGGATATCAGACTAACAAGGTTTTTGTTTTTGGCTCCGGACGCACAGGCTCAGCGGCCATGGCTCACGGGCCCAGCCGCTCCGCGGCATGTGGGATCTTCCCAAACCGGGGCACGAACCCATGTCCCCTGCAACGGCAGGCGGACTCTCAACCACTGCGCCACCAGGGAAGTTGGATATCAGACTAGAAGGGAAAGAGCATGTTTTCTGGCACCCAACCTATCAGCTGTCAAATCCCAGCTCTACCCTTTTCTGGCTCCAAATTGTGGGTGGTGATTCCATGTTTCTGAGCCTCAGTTTCTACATGTGCAAAATGGAGATGACCTAATAAACATGTTTTAATGAGAATCAAATTACTTTAAAGGAAGTAACTTGGACAAAGAATCTAACACTGTCTAGGCTATAGAAGGGGCCTGGCTCCTTCCCTTCCTTCCCAATACATATTCTTCTATTCTTCTTGTCAGGGTAATATGTGTACCTTTCCAATGGCTGCAGCAATTGGGAGAAATGCTAATCAGTTCCTCCTGTTTGTACACTGAAAAATTCAGAAATGCTTTTTTATGTCTGAAAGGGCCCAGTTTGAATTGTGTCCCACCAAAGTTTGCATGTTAAAGTCCTCACCCACAGTACCTCACAAGGTGACCTTATTTGAACTAGAGTTGTGGCAGATGTAATTAGTTAATACAAGGTCATTCTAGAATAGGGTGGGTCCCTAATCCAATATGCCTGGTATCCTTATTAAAAGAACACCAAGTGAAGAGACAGGCCCCCAGAGAGAATGCCACGTGAAGATGAAGACAGAGATCTGAGTGATGCAGCAGAAGCCAAGGAATGCCTCATTGTCAGCAAACTACCAGAAGCTAGGAGAAAGGCATGGAATGCTTCCTCCTAGCCCTGAGAAGGAACCACCCCTGCTGACACTTTGATCTCAGGCTTCTAGCCTCCAGAACTGTGAGACAATAAACTATGAGTATTTAAGTCACCCATTTGTGGTACTTGGTTATGGCAGCCCCAGCAGACTAATACAGTCCCACTGCTAAAGTCATTTTCTACTCAGTGTACACATTAATAGCATTCACCATTACAACATGTTTTATAGGTTGCCAATAACTTTAGGTCTTTTGAGTGAACAATCAATTATACCCTGTGCAAATACCATGGCTGACATGGATCATTCAGGTGGCCTGAGAACACAGAGGTCCTTAGTCATTGTCTCCTTTACTCCCAAAGCACCTTGATTAAAAGGTCTCACTGGCTCTATCTATTTACCTGTTTTTCTTTTCCTCTAGGCTTTAAGGTTCTTGAAAGCAGAAGCTATGTCTCACTCATCTTTGTATCCCTGGCAGAAAGATGGGGAAGGGGTGTAACATTTGTTGAACATCTAACTTTTGCCAAGCATTCTAAACTTAGTTCCACAGACTGATCTGAGTGTCCACCACATGCCAGACCACTTCCCCAAACCAGGAGAGGAAAGTATCAAGGTCTCCATCTTATGAAAGAAGAAATCAGGTTCAGAAAATTAAGATGGAAATGGTGAAGGTCTTTTTTCTTTTTAATGGTATTTTGCAACATGATTTCAGGAAATATAAAATATGAGTCCAATGCAGAAGCTCTCCTGGGACTTGGACTCAGAGAAGGCAAGGAAGAATTAGAGAGAAAGAGTAGGTGACAGATATCATCTCCCAATAAATTCCCATAAGTAAACCATACATTGTAAACAAACCACAATGAGTGACAACACAGTTCTGACCCTGAGAAAATGTAGGTAAAATCTAGAATATAGTTATGTCTCAGAAGAAATGTCTGAACCAGAGAGACTCATTCCCCTTCTAAATTGTTCAACACTTATTAATCGTATCCTGTGAACTAAAATGCTAAGTTAAAATCATACCTTACCTTTTACTATTCAACACATGAGAGTGTAGCAGATAACTATTTCAAAGCCAAAACAACTGGATGAAATTCATGTATGTATGTAGATCAAATTTAGATAGATAGATAGATAGATGATAGATCAAATCCATATATGAATGCAGATATTATGAGAAATATTAAGTCCTTTCCAAAATCTGAATACTTTCTCTCAAAATAGTGGTATTATTAATGGGAAAGCATTTTTCTGTACCTTTGAAAAGCTGCTGGCATAGAATTTTCTCATTAGTTTTTTTTTAAGTTTTGTGTCATGATATCTTACATATCAAGACACACACACACACACACACACACACACACACATATGTACTAACAGAAATAAGGAATACCCTTGAGTATCACCACTACATGCACTCCCAACCCCTGCTGCTTTCCTTGATCACAAAGATCCATCCCTTCAGGATGACTTGGGACCAATCTGGACATGTGAGTGCCTAATGGCTAGGACCTAAATGTTTGTGTCCCCCCGCACCCCCCCCCCCCGCCAAATTCCTAACCTCAATGATAATGGTATTAGGAGGTGGGGCCTTTTGGAAGTACTTAAGCCATGAAGATAGAGCCCTCATGCATAGGATGAGTGCTTTATAAAAAAGGCTCCAGAGATACCCCTGACCCCTTCTACCATGTGAGGACACAGCAAGAACCTGGCTATGAACCAGGAAAACGGCTTTCACTAGAATCTGACCATGCTGGTACCTTGATCTTGGACTCTCCAGCTTCCAGGCTGTGAGAAATAAATTTCTGTTGTTTATAAGCTACCCAATCTGTGGTATTCTATTCTAGCAGCCCAAATGGAGTAAGACACTGATCAACTTTGACAGACACCCTCTGAGTTTGACATTTATTTTGCCCACTTCACTACTTATTAGTTGGTTTTCTTCCCTTCCAGGCTTCTTATTTACTGTATTATTCCATGAAGAGGGGACACAGAACCAACTTTATACAATCCTGCAGAAACTCTAGCTCTTGCTTGCAGGTTTCCGAATCCCTTCTAAGGAACTCAAGGAAAATCTCAACTATGAACATTCATGGAGAATTCGTACTAAATCAGTACCAAGCTAGATGCTTAATGATTCCTCGATAAAATATTCAATCTCAACATTGCCTGGCAGCCATGGCTTGCTTTAGAACACCTCTCAAAAGGGATGGCAAAGCATAACCAATTTTAGAAACCATCTACTTCTCTAAAGGAAAACATATATAAGCAATGAAATTCAATATTTACACTGAATTCTTTTTCAAAGAAACCATGAGCTCTCTGGACAGAAACCATATATTTTTTTTTATCCTGAACACTCATCACAATGTTTGGTACACTGTATACTTCCAGTAGATGCTGGGCAGGCTGACCGAATGGCAGAGAAGGTACCGAGACATATACAAGTTAAAGACCAAGGCTAACATCACAGGTGGACAAGAGTCATTACATCTGTTTGCATATCAATTTCCAAAACTAGTGGAAGTGTTTTTGGTGCTTGCCTTGAACAAGGCTCTAAGCATATGAAGGTAGTAACTTACCAAGCCTGATTCCTTAGTGCTAAAATGTAAGAAACTCAATTGTTCCTGCAAAACCTAAGCACAGTTTAATTTAAAATGACAACTCAGAAACTTAAGGCTTAACCACGTCAACTGAACAATTAACTTCTTTATTTGAAACATACAATATATTTGAATTACATTTACTAATCATTCTACTCTGTTACACATTAGAGGCTTTTGAGTTATACAAGGAGCATAAATATCGCTTGTGCTTTTAAACTTTTCTAAATACAAGAAATTGCATACTCAGTAATACAGGGAGGGATGACATAGAAAGTCCTTGTGATCCAGTATCACTACTAACTCTCTGATGCTTTTTCTTCCATGTTTTTTTCATTTAAGATCACATAACATTTAGCTTTAAAAAAAGGGATCCTATACATTGTTTTGTAACTTGCTTTTTTTCATTTTCTTTGTCTGTCTTTAATGCCTATAGCTTTTAAAATCATATAAAAATGTTAAATGATTAGCTGTCAAGCCTATATTGAGAACCACGTGCTGCTTATTTTTGATAAGTAATGAAAAATTTCATGATTTGTACATTTCAACACCTCAGTCAAGCTGAGGCGATGTGAACAAAGATGGATCTCTGTTCAGAAATATATTGAAACCTAAAACTCAGGTATTACAGCAGAGCTCAAGAGATTGTCAAAATGTTGAAATTTTTAATATAGGCTGACCCTGGGTGACTCTGATTGACCCAAACCCTTTGCCCACAAGGTAAGAGTCTCTATTACCACGTCAGTTCACCAGTTGGGATGTTGACTTTCTGACATTAGGGGTGAGAGTAGGGGAGGAGAGAAAGAAAAACCTACCCATTCAGAAACTGTAGTATATCACCAGCAGATTCCCAGACATACTGTGGCATACAAGCCCATCAATTACATAAACTCCCAGCAAGTTCAAATAAAACAATAAACAAAGAAAAGGTCATCATATAACAGCAAAACAAGTCAGGGAAAACAGCTGCCAGTGTCAGGTAATGCTTGATCCAATCTAAGGCAGAAAATATCAAGAGAGGTTAAGACTGCTTATTGGCTTTAAATCTGTAGGTGGTGCGTTCCCTCTGAAGCTGCAGTGCCCAGAAAGGCAGCAATCAAAACCAGTAACCCAGTGGCCCTTTCAACCATGGCTCTCCCTCCCATAATGGGTTGTCAATACCTATTCGTGGGCTCAGAAGCCTGCAGTTTGGGTTATGGTCTATGAAACATTAGAATGGGCTCCTGAAGAGACACAAAAGCTAAAACTGTGATTTACAAATTCTTCATGAGGCTCTCCTTTGGGAGGAAGTAATGTGATCTGAAGCTCAGATCCAGAATGAATCTCTATCTCAGGCAACATAAAGAGTGATTAAGGTTATGCTGGTCTGTCTAAAACCCAGATAAATGATTATGATATTTCCAGATTTCAGTTTCAGAGATTGGGCTAACTTCATTGCTGGAAGTGCTTTGACTAGAAAGAAAGCAAGGCAATAAAAGTTGAAGTCATCACATCTTTAAATACTGAGATAAATAATGAATACTATTAAAATGTTTTTTAAGTTCGGGTTATCAAAATTCCTGCTACTAATGTATTTTGAGTGCTTTAACACATACTGCTGAAACTTTGACCTTCTCCTAATTACCTGTGTATACCTTAGTGATGAAAACTGACGGGGTCATTTTGTCCCCTTACTTAAAATCCTACAATGACACCAAGTCCAAATGCCTTATTATGTCCAAATAAGTCCTTCCTGATCTGGGCACAGCCTCAGGGTTCCCCTCCTCAACGATCCTCAGTGTACAAGGCACATTCAGCTGTGTGCTGCTACTTACAAATCCCCAATTTGTGCCATACTGTTTCACATCTCTCTGTCTTCCATGTGCTGCTCACCTGGCCAGGAAAACCCTTCCAAATTCCCCAACCCTCCCTTTATCCCAACTCGACCTCCAACTCTTCCAGGCAAACCCTTATTCACCACTACTTTAATCAAACAGAGCCACAAAATGGGGCTGACTCTGGAGCTGATAACTTGGATTTGCATCCTGCTTCCACCATCCAGTAGTGACTTAGCTACTCTGTGTCTTTGTGAAGATGTGAAGAGATATGAAGAGGAAGAATACCTAGAGATGTTGAGGGGTTTAAAGGAGGTAAGACTTTATAGGTAGCTTTTGAGAACACACTAAGTATTCAAAAACTATTAGCTATTGTCACTAGCATCCTCATCATCACTCTCTCTTAAGACCCCAGTTAGGGACTTTCCGGTGGTCCAGGGGGTAAGACTCCAAACTCCCAATGCAGGGGGCCTGGGTTCGATCCCTGGTCAGGGAATTAGATCCCACACGCATGCCGCAACTAAGAGTCCACATACCACAACTAAGAAGCCCGCATGCTACAACTAAGATCCCGCATGCCGCAGCAAAGTTCCCACGTGCCGCAATGAAGACCCAGCACAGCCAAAAATAAAGAAATTAACTAATAATAAATAAATATTTCTTTTTTAAAACAACACACCAGTTAAAGCTCCTTTAAAAATCTTTTGCACAGCAAAGGAAACCATAAACAAGATGAAAAGACAACCCTCAGAAAGGGAGAAAGTATTTGCAAATGAAGCAACTGACGAAGGATTAATCTCCAAAATTTACAAGCAGCTCAATATCAAAAAAACAAAAAACCCAATCCAAAAATGGGCAGAACACCTAAACAGATATTTCTCCAGAGAAGATATACAGATTGCCAACAAACACATGAAAGGATGCTCAACATCACTAATCATTAGATAAATACAAATCAAAACTACAATGAGTTATCACCTCACACCACTCAGAATGGCCATCATCAAAACATATACAAACAATAAATGCTGGAGAGGGTGTGGAGAAAAGGGAACCCTCTTGCACTGTTGGTAGGAATGTAAACTGATACAGCCACTATGGAGAACGGTATGGAGGTTCCTCAAAAAACTAAAAATAGAACTACCATACGACCCAGCAATCCCACTACTGTCCATCGACAGATGAATGGATAAAGAAGATGTGGCACATATATACAATGGAATATTACTCAGCCATAAAAAGAAACGAAATTGAGTTATTTGTAGTGAGGTGGATGGACCTAGAGTCTGTCATACAGAGTGAAGTAAGTCAGAAAGAGAAAAACAAATACCGTATGCTAACACACACATATATATATGGAATCTAAAATAAATAAATAAATAAAGGTTCTGAAGAACCTAAGGGCAGGACAGGAATAAAGACGCAGATGTAGAGAATGGACTTGAAGACACGGGGAGGGAGGAGGGTAAGCTGGGATGAAGTGAGAGAGTGGCATGGACATCTATACACTGCCAAACGTAAAATAGATACCTAGTGGGAAGCAGCTGCATGGCACAGGGAGATCAGCTCAGTGCTTTGTGACCACCTAGAGGGGTGGCATAGGGAGGGTGGGAGGGAGACGCAGAGGGAGGGGATATGGGGATATATGTATACGTATAGCTGATTCACTTTGTTATACAGCAGAAACTAACACAATAATGTAAAGCAATTATACTTCAATAAAGATGATAAAAAAAAAAGCTCCTTTAAAAAAAAAGAAAAACAGCTCTTGGCCAAATACCTCTTCTCCAAAACATATTAATTACTTACTCTTTTGTTCTACCCCTGAAACTTGGACAAACTTCTAATGCAGTTCTCATATGGAATCACAAGTATTTCTTTTATATATCTGTTCCCCCCCTGAAATCTTCTCAAGAACAGGAACCATGTCTCATTAATCTTATATTCTCAGTGCCTAGCTGTGCCTGACACATGGGAGAAACAAAAATAAGTATTAGCTGAATGAATAAATAATTGAATGAGTTCTAAAAAAACAAGTGAAAACCAAATACTGATCAATCAAATCATGTTTAATTAGTCTAAGGAAATTTGATATTCAGAGAAATCATAAGAAAAATTCAAGGACTGGATGAAATAATGGAAAGCACATAGATTTAGGAGTCAGGCCTACCTGAATTAGAATCCTAGTTGCTCTCTTACACGTTTTATGACATGGGGCAAGTTATTTAACCTCTGGGAAACTCTGCTTCATTTTTAGGTAAGAAGATAACATCTACCTCATAAGTTAAACAATAAATAAGAAGATACAAGCAAAGTACCTGGGCCTACAAGCAAGTGTTCATTCATTTATCATTTCCCTTGGCCTTTAATGTAGAACTATTTTTGTACATTTCATTATTACTTCATCTTTGGGTTAAATTTGGATCTGCTAAAATGCTTCATACAACTGTACCATCATAGTAGACAAGTTTTGTTTTCTTGTCCTGTATCCACATTCTTTAACACCTGGACATATACACCCCATGTGCGACCAAATTCATGGATTTGTATACTGTGGACAAGTGTTCTTTGCTTTATTTCAACTGCTATATTTTCCTTCTGCTCAAACCACTAATTTCAACCTCAGAATTTGGAAGGTAAGTAAGTAATCATTATCTGAGGTTCCAGGAACCCATGCTTAGACCTAACCCTGCAAATGCTAATATATTCCTTACCACTGCATTACCAATAAATTGATCAGCTCCATATATCTACGGAAGATAGAGCTGCAAAAAAGAGAAGACAGAACTAAAGGAAACACACGACAAATCCCATCTCTTTTGTTAATTTGACTAGGTCGGACCATGATGATACAAATTCTTCAGTCACTCAGTTTTTTAAAAAAATGGATTAAACTTTTTTTTCTCCAGGCTTCCCTGATGGCGCAGTGGTTGAGAGCCCGCCTGCCAATGCAGGAGACGTGGGTTCGAGCCCTGGTCGGGGAAGATCCCACATGCTGCGGAGCAGCTGGGCCCGTGCGCCACAGCTGCTGAGCCTGCGCTCTGGAGCCCGTGAGCCGCAACTACTGAGCCCGCGTGCTACAACTACTGAAGCTCGCGTGCCTAGAGCCCGTGCTCAACAACAAGAGAAGCCACTGCAATGAGAAGCCCGCGTACTGCAAAGAAGAGCAGCCCCCGCTTGCTGCAACTAGAGAAAGCCCATGCGCAGCAACAAAGACCCAATGCAGCCAAAAATAAATTAATTAAATAAATAAATTTATTTTTTTAAAAAAAGGTCTTCCCTGGTGGCACAGTGGTTGAGAGTCCGCCTGCCGATGCAGGGGACACGGGTCCGTGCCCCGGTCCGGGAAGATCCCACATGCCGCGAAGCGGCTGGGCCCGTGAGCCATGGCCGCTGAGCCTGCGCGTCCGGAGCCTGTGCTCCGCAACAGGAGAGGCCGCAACAGTGAGAGGCCCGTGTACCGCAAAAAAAAAAAAAAACCCACACATTTTTCTCCTACCGTAAGATAAATTACTAATGAATTTCAAACAAGTGTACGGGTTTGTCAGGGAAGTTTTTAAAAAAGCAGGGTATGGTAGGAATGACAGAGTTTCTGATTTCACAAGTTCAAGGCATTCCCAGTTTATCTGTAACCATTCTTATCTTTCATTATTGCTTCCAGAATAAAGGAAGAGGGCTTCCCTGGTGACGCAGTGGTTAAGAATCCGCCTGCCAATGCAGGGGACACAGGTTCGAGCCCTGGCCTGGGAAGATCCCACGTGCCACAGAGCAACTAAGCCCATGTGCCACAACTACTGAGCCTGCGCTCTAGAGCCCGTGAGCCACAGCTGCTGAGCCCACGTGCCACAACTACTGAAGCCTGCGCACCTAGAGCCCATGCTCCGCAACAAGAGAAGCCACCGCAATGAGAAGCCCACGCACCACAACGAAGAGTAGCCCCTGCTCGCCACAATTAGAGAAAGCCCGTGCGCAGCAATGAAGATCCAATGCAGCCAAAAATAAAAACATAAATTTTTAAAAAAAGAATAAAGGGAGCAAGAAGAAGATGATATCGATGTTACTATTGATAAACAGAGAAACTGAATTAAAACCACCCAAAATCTTGAGATCCACTGGACAGACTTGAATCATATGTAGATATCAAACTGTTCATTTAGCCTCTAAAGCCTAAATTTAATACAACGGCAAGGGTGGAGAAATGGGAACGCCCATAAGGTGAGTATGGACACAGAGCGTCATCTACCTTTTAATATTATGTAGCATCATCCATTGTGTCCATTGCAGATGCAAGTGTCATTAAAATTAGAAAACACACAATCCCCCGTCAGCTTCTCCAAAACCCCAAAACGTCATGATTGCTAATGAGTGGATGGCTTACCTTTACTAGATTCCAATTCTTGAGGACGTCAACAGACACACAGGCTAATAGCTGTATTTGGCTTATCAGAGGAGTAGAAAAAGAGGAATAAGGAACTTTGC
This sequence comes from Monodon monoceros, assembly GCF_005190385.1. Classification (NCBI taxonomy): domain Eukaryota; kingdom Metazoa; phylum Chordata; class Mammalia; order Artiodactyla; family Monodontidae; genus Monodon; species Monodon monoceros. The sequence goes on along the minus strand of NW_021703768.1, from coordinate 138,832,695 downwards.
AGAAGTAACTAATCCTATAGTACTGTGGCTATTAACAAACGCCCCCAAAGTAGAACTTAGATCCAGAGAAATGCAACTTTACTTAAAGCATCAGCTACAAAATAAAAGAGTTGGCCTATCAGCCCCACAGAGTGAAATTTAATCAAACTGAAAAGAACAGTTGATCTGTCTTCAAGAGAAAATGAGGGTGTCGTGGATAATACCTTTAACATATGGGTGGCTGGTTACAGTAAATGACTGTCGCACAGAAGGTTTCTCCGTTAACACTGCAGCAAGTCTGGGGTTTTTAACTGCAATATATGGCTGGTTTCAATCAGCTGCAGCTAGCAGGAAATCTATGGCCCATAGGAGCAATTACCCATCTCTTGACCAAAGCACAGGGCAATTATAAGCTACGGAAGTACACTCACGATGCTGGAGCACTTGACAGTACGGTGCTAACGGAGTTTGGACAGGAAACAGTGTTTGGACCTACATTTCTCAGTTTTAACCCCCTCCTCAAATCCTTCCATATTTCTCTTATCTCACAAGATGGCAGCACAGAGAAATTGTGGTCTGCAAAAGCAGTGTCATCTTCACCCAAAATACAGACAACAGGGTTTTCTCTCCCCGGTACCCCCCTACAGCCCCTTAAAATTATTACACTCATCCTGATTTTTTGAAATGCGTCACGCCTTCCTCTGTGGTTTTACAGATTTCTTACCCAAGTGTCATATTCAGCATTTGGTGCTCATTACTGACTAAATCAATTAGCCAAATTAGGACTTCTAATCTCAAGGAAGTGAAGAGAAACTTGTCAGGGAAATAAATAGGGAAATAATTACTCTTTTATGTCACTGTGAAAAAATATGTCAACTAGGTATCCTTAAAGAGGTAACCTCTCTAAGATTAGAGAAAGGAAAATGAAAGATAGTAAGTGGTCTGTCAGTTAACCGTCCATCCTCATTACATTTCTTTCTTTTTTTTTTAAATTAATTTATTTGTTTATTTTTATTATTTTGGCTGTGTTGGGTCTTCGTTGCTGTGCGCGGGCTTTCTCTAGTTGCGGCGAGCGGGGGCTACTCTTCGTTGCTGTTCGCGGGCTTCTCATTGGGTGGCTCCTCTTCTTGCAGAGCATGGGATCTAGGCCCACGGGCTTCAGTAGTTGTGGTACGCGGGCTCCAGAGCGCAGGTTCAGTAGTTGTAGCGCATGGGCTTAGCTGCTCTGCGGCATGTGGAATTCTTCCCCGGGCCAGGGCTCGAACCCATGTCCCCGACACTGGCAGGAGGATTCTTAACCACTGCACCACCAGGGAAGCCTAATGTGCTAAGCATCATATTAGGTGCTTAAGTGCATTGTCTCATCGAGCCTCACAATAACCCCAAAGGAGGTACTACAATCATCCTCATTTAAAGAATGAGATAATGAAGACTCAGTTTGAGTAATTTCCTCAAGGCATCACAGCTAAATACATTGTGGAATCAGGACTTGAATCTGATCTGTATCAGTCCAAACCCTAGCTCTCAAATACCCTATCATTCTGCCCCTGCTATTATTGGGCAACTCTGTGAGAGGAGATGAATAATTGGCAAAGTCACTCTCTTATGCTCCCACGAGAGACATTAGCAATGAATCCCAGCATCCTTTCCCACTGAGTGTAGACAGGACCGTAGAATCTCTCTCATCACCGTATTTCAGGAAGCCAACAGTCTTCAATTCTTATGCCAAATTCAGTTTAGAATTCCTCAGCACAGTAGCCTTGGCACAGTACTTGACCTATTAAGTAGGCAATTCAATAAATGTTAGATTTTAAGAGATCACGTATAGAAGGAACATAGACCCAAAGTGACCAGGGTTTAACTTGTGGCTCTACCGTGTATTACTCACATGCTTTAAGCAACTTATCTAACTCTGGGTCTTAGTTTCCTCAGCTGTAAGAGAAGGATGGTACAACCTACCTCAGAAAGCTCTGTTTAGGATCAAATGAGATGGACTCTGAGTTGAGGTAACTGACCCTCCAGAAATACTAGGCCTCTTAATAATAATGAAAGATTACTAGGTTTGCATAAAACTACCAGCATTCCCAAAGACCAAAATAGATAAGAGCTATGCTCCTAAGAAGGAAGAATGGAATGAAAAATAATGGAGTATAGTGCGTATCCTGGAAATGGGACTGTGAAAGAAAGTTAAGAGACTTGAAAAAGACATATAGGTCTTAAGAGACTTGAAAAAGACACATAAGGTCCTGAATTGAGTTAGAAAAACAAAAAGACCACCCCTGGGGAATGGATGGTGGGGTGGGATACCTTTATTATATCAGGGCATGTGACTCAGAGGAAGAAAATATAAGGAAAAAATAATCAATTTCTTACTTCTAGGTCTTGGACCCAGCTAGCAAGACTGAATCTTTGTTCTCGTCAACTGAGAAACTCCTAAGAGAGCACAGTAATATATAGCGTAAACTATGAGTTAATTTTAAGATAACTGATCCTCCCCCAGACTACTGGTGACCCTGTCTTTCTGGGGAATCAGATAGAGACCCGACCGTATATCATGGGTGGGGAAGGGGGGCAATCAAGCACAATGCCCAGCTCACAGGAAGTGCTCATGATTAATGCATATTGATTTTCATCCTTGTATCCCTTAAGAAAGAAGAAAACCTGGGCTTGGACTTGCTTCTCCAAGTGCACCTTGGTTCCTGCCTACATAGAAATGCACCATTTCTGCCCTGGCCCTTATAGCTAAGTAGCTTCCAGGTGAGTGGAAGCAACAGTGTGCCTGATACAGTTTTCCAAAGGGTCCTGCAACAGAGGATTGGGGTTGTCTTTTTTTCCCTCTTTTTATTCCTGTATTTCCTATTTCTCAAGAAATTAGGAAAGCGGAGAAGATGCTCTACAAGACAAATCTCAATTCATCCAGCAGATCAAATCTGGACAGAAGTGGACAGCACTGAGTTGCTTAATCCCACGAGTCCCCCAACTGCATGGCACAGTCCTCTTCCAGGCTCTAGTGGCGATAGAGAGGAGTAGATGCAAAGAAGCCAAAAATATTCATAAAACTGAGTCAGGGAATTCCCTGGTGGTCCAGCAGCTGAGACTCCGCACTCTTAATGCAGGGGGCCCAGGTTCGATCCCTGGTCAGGGAACTAGATCCCACATGCTTCAACTAAAGATCCCACACACCACAAGGAAGATCCCGCGTGCCACAACTAAGACCCAGCGCATCCAAATAAATAAATATTTTTTTAAAAACTGAGTCATAAAAGAATTAATGAATTACACTTACTCTCACAGAGTTGGTTTGGAAAAAAAATGACAGAAATATATTGTAAAAAAATGTACACTACATTGCAAGAAGCCCAAACTATCAGGTTTACTGCATGGTCAACACCTCTGACTGTGTTTCACGTTCTCTTTTCCCTTTATTTATTTTTTTCCTATTCTGTCGTTCATGATTCAAGGCTTGAGTTTAGGGATTAGGACACACCATGTCGCTTTGCAGTTATGGATTCTCACTGATGCCTAAATTCCCCATCCCACTCCATTAAAGCTTCCCTTTTTTTTTTTTTTTTTAAAGCTTCCCTTCTTGCTGAGATCACCTATTTCTGATTCTCATTAGGTTTATTCTATAGATCAGAAATGTTTGTGCTAAAAAGTCCATAGATGTGGATTTTATGGAAATCTGATGACACTCTTATTCCAATATTTATAAAATGCTTCTTTGAAGAAAATACAAGTAAGATTTGGGATCTTTAAGACACGAACTGCTAAGGTTTTCAACTATGATATGACTTCACTTGAGTTATTGAAAACAAAGCAATTGAAAGATGCTTTGATGGATTTAGAAAGGTCAAATATCTTTGGTGACACTAGATATTCAACTCTGTGACAGTCAACCTCATTTTTATGACAAAATATTTCAGTTTTTTTTCCTTGGTTCACAGATGCTCTCTTTATCTCACAGTATACATTCACAAGGCATAGTGTTGTGTTACGACATTCATTCTGGTCTCCTTAGCCTCCTGGCTGCCTACCCCTTTCCATTACCTTACCAAAAAAGTAGCCACAAAATTAAGGGAAAATATCCAGCTTAAAGGGCAAGGATTTCTAGTAGCGGAAAAAGAGTGGGAAATGAATTGTTTCAGACCCAAAGCAATTATATTTTGAAGGCAGAAGCAGACATCTTCTGGCACAACTGTCAAGACGTTACAAAAAGATTAAAGGAGTTTTTTTTTTTTTGTCATTTAAAATCTGTTTCTGGTTCTAAAAAAAAAAAAAAAGGTCTGCTGTTCAGTTTGTGATTTTTAATAAGATTTCTCAATAGACTCACTGCTTTTAAAAAAAAGTGTAAGGGAAAAAAGAAGCAAAAAATCGATGGCCATGTAGCAAATACAGCAATGACTTTGACATAGTATCATTCATTTTCACCATTCTGGTGGATTTAGACAAGATTTTTGTAGGAGGTTATACCCTATACAATAACCTGTCAACAAAATATACTTTTTGCAGAGACTTTTCAGGATTTAGGATTCTATTGGGGTTAGAGTAGAAACACCAGATTAATTCCTTTCAAAACTCTGGGAACTTTTGCTCAAGGAGGCAAAGGACGGTATTTTTCACTGTTAACAGTGTGCAAACCTCTCCCTAAGCTCCAAATGTCCAGAAACTATTTCATCCCCATTCTTTGGGATATTGGCTCCCTCAATTCTCCATTAAGTACTGATTATCAAGCTCCTGCTGGAGAGACACAAGAGGGTATCTTGAAGAACTAACTGAGGTTATTCAGTCAAAAGGGCTGTGATTTCCAGTGATTATCCTCTACCCTGTTCCCCAACTTTATAACATGGAAATTGTTTTGGAACTTGTTCACAGCCAAATTCTCTCCATGGCAGCTGAGCAATCACCAGTTCTCTTTCATCTTTCACATTCTCCCCATCTTCACGACATTCTTCATCTCTTTCCATTGTTGGAGTTCAACGTACTCTTTTCAAAGCCTTCTCTTCTGGCCTCTCTTCACCCTCCCTGTACATCCACTTCTGTTGGTGAGCATGGTGAGTCCCAGCCTTGCCCTTAACATCTTCATTAACTGAGGGACACCACAGATGGGAGATAGGCTCAGGGCTTCATTTTCTCTCATCCTGTTCCCAAGTTGCAATAATGCATGCACAGAATGGGGTTAGGAGCTGTAGGAGGCCACACCAAGTAAGTATGTGAGATGACCCATCCCCTCAAGTATTTTGCAATATTTTGAACAAAACAAGACTTCTGTTTGGAAAACAGTTAGAGGACAGCATGTGATGGTAATTAATGAAGGCTAAGTCACCTGCCATATGGTATGATACGTATAAGATCTACTGGAAGGGGCAGAGGGAAAGAAATGCTTCTACTTAATCCAGTCCTTGCATTCATTTTCCATCCTGTGAACTCATTCAGATGTCAACCTGTTATGGCAAATGTGACTTTGCAAAGGAACAAGTTCTCAACTCTCCTCCTATGATTTACAACCCTGGTGACATTTCTCCTTCTTTTATTTCCCCTTGAAACGCCAAACTACCAAAATTGCCATCAAATATGATACAGGAATCCATTTAGAGTGTATCTCAGCCTCCTCTAAAATATTTACAAGGCTGAGTATGCCTTAACTTTCTACTTCACAGTTTAAAAAAAAAAAAAGACATGAAAATCAAAGCTTCTGCTGAAGTTAGGTCAGCAAATTGAAAATTTTAACATGAAGTTTTACCAATCAACTTGCCTTATTCTAATGCTCCCCAGATGGAAAAAATAAAATCTGAAAGAGGCTATTCTGAAGTGAGGAAATACGGTGATGCTTCCAGGAATTTAAGATTAGAAAAATATTTAATTTCTCATTGAACTCAATGTATGCCTTTGGCCAGTCACCTTTACCAGATATTAAGAGGGGAAGGGGAGGGGAAAGATGGTGAAACTTAGATCAGCATTTACTAATTGCTAGAAAGTTTATAGGGAAAGAGATTGAAAGTACTGAGTAATTTCTTTGAAAATGCAGCATATTTCACATTTCCCGATATCGCACTGTAAAATACAATAAAACAGAAAGAAAAGGAAAATGAAGACTAAGATAAGGAGCTTGAAAAAGAAGAACACAATTCTTGAGCACCAATAACGTGCCAGACACTTGGCTAGGTCCTCCATATACATTATCTCATGTAATCCTCCTAACAGCCACGCACAGTCATTAGGAGCTTTGTTTTACAGATGAAGCATTTGAAGATTAGGGAGGTAAGAAACTTGGTCAAGACCACACAGCTTAGACCACACAGTGCAGAACTAGGATTTGATTCTAGATCTAACTCAGACTCTTGTCTTCGTGGTACTATATTGCTTCTCCAAACAACCAATCATTCCTCAGTGGTCCTTCCAGAAGAGTCACACCCTACACATTTTGGGTGCCAAGGAGACAGCCTTCTACTGGGGAACTCCCAGGCTCAGCTAACCAGGGGACACAGTGAACACATGGAAATATATATGATTTTTTCCCCCTCTCCTCTCATTGCCTCTTCTGATCTCCCTTCACATCCTCCAGGCAAAAGCCCAGCCACCTGGAACATCAAGGAAAGTGAAAGCATAACCCATCAAGGTGGATGGAGATCAGGAGGGAAAGTGTGGGATCATCAATCTCCAGTTCAGCACAGACCCACTCATGACCCAGTAACCAGGGGACAGAAAGAGTTCCCGACAGAAGCCTGACCACAACAACAAAATGGTCCTAATTCCCCAGGGCAAACGTACCTGCTCGGGCTATCTAACTGAGAGAAAAGGTTGACAAACGTACAAGCAAGAGAAAAAATGTGCTCAGAGTATTTTGTATTTGTCAATGTGCAGTTGGCATTGGGGTGACCTGCTGTATGGAAATGGGACAGGCTTGGGGAGGGGGAGCTGCTGAAAAGAGAGGAGAATGCAGAGGATGAAAGTGAGACAGACAACTCAGAATTCTTTCCTTTTGAATTTCAACCTGTTGGATAAAAACAATAGCAAATGAGGCACTGAATATGCATGAGGCCTAGAAGGTATTTTAAGTTTTTCAGGAGACAGCTCGCTGAATGGAATTGCTAATTATGTCTCACATTGCTCTGTCCAATTCAGTTAGCTTGATTATAGCTGAGTTGTCAACTCTCCTGAACTTGAGGTTCCACAGTTGCAGCCCATTCTGAGGTTCAATTCAAAATTAGAATTAGCTTTTACCCCCCAAAAAATGTTTTCCCTCACTGAAGAGCTAGTTTTACCCATTGTGACAACATAACCTTTCTCAACAAAAATAAAATTAAAACCACCAAGGTTTCAGATTCAAGGCTTTTGGGAGTTGGTGGAACTTGGGAATGTGATCACAGCTGTGACAATTGCAAATTAAGATTGAACAATGCGCCAAATTAAAAGGGTGAGAAAGAGCAGAGCGCCATATGGAGTATCTCGCTGCTACCCCTACAGGATGCCTTTGATTTCTTAGGATAAGGAGGCTTTGCCAAGTGAGATATGGACTAAATAGAGCCCTAGAATCTCACTCTTTTTTTACCCTAACCTGCAGTGACTGCCTGAGTCAAGGCAGTTGAATTTCCCATTTCCTTTCCTTAATGTCTTTACCTCTCAAATGAGACAAACCTCACTCGATAATGGTGCTAGTGAAGTAGAGGTCCTAGCTGGACAGTTATATAAAGATCAGAGGCTGTCTGGAAAATCAGGACCTCAGGAGAATTTACCCTAAAGATAGAAAGACTGGGGCATGATAGGCTTAGTCAAATAAAACGTCATTAGATTCATTCAGTGTGATGCCCTTGAGCAAATCCAATCATTCCCAGCCAAGCCCATGCTGGACGCATGTCTGAAATGGATGAAATACAACAGAGACTGGAGAAAGATGAGCAAAATTGAGAACACAGCAGTCCTGCTTGGGGGCCCCTCCAAAATAGTAGTCCAGAGAGGGAAGGAGCAATTTTCCCGCCTTGCCCCAGAGAGCCACACTGCTTTGGGGACATGAGGGTCGAATGTATGGAGGAAGGTATGCAGTAAGAGAGACCTGCAATGGCAGCTGAACCATTAGCTGAACTAATGGAAGGGTAGACAAACACTGCAGCAGCTGGCAGAGCAGCACAGCTTCAATGGAAGGGTATCTTCTGAGAACATTTGTGACACATTCTCAGGAAGTACAGGAAATGGTCCAGGATGAGATATTTCTTAAGGGGGTTGAGTTTTATGTTATATAGTTGGGAGGCTGCCAATGCAACGTAAGAAGCCTAGGCTATCCTGCTGAGGAGCCATGCAAAGGAGAACCAAGCCACACAGCAAATTGCTAGGCATGTCAAAGAGGCCCTGGGAACCAGTCAGCTGACTGCAAATGCATGAGTGAGGCCAGCCATAACCACACATAGTAGAGATGAGCCAGCCCAGCTGAGCCCTGCCCAAATTGCAAAAGTATGAATAAATGGGTATTGTTTTAAGTCACTGTGTTTTGGGGTGACATGTCACAGTGCATTAGACAGTTGATACAATCTGTACATAACTCTTTTCCTTCTGATACTCCCCCATTTTCAAGACAGAAAAAAAATGATTTTTTTCCCATGTCATCTGCTCATGAAAGCAAGCTTAGTTGCTCCAAAGTAACATCTGCTGCTGACCTTAATCACAGGCATTAGAGAAGTAACAATCATCCTACTTGCTAAATTTAAAGCTTTAGCTACAGTACGTCATTCTGCCTGAGCAGAAAAATCATCCAATAGCAACAGCTTCGATGCCCACATCTGTCTGCCGTGAATAGACTCGGAACTGGGTGATGTACATGCACTTCGGCCTCAGTAACACACCAACCTCCAAACAGGCTGTGAGTTCAGGATATCACTGCAGTACTACAGGCTTGGTTGTTTTCCCTAGAGTTGCTTTCATAACAGTTCCTTTGGTTCTCCAAACAGCCCCATGAGGATAAGAGAAGATAAAAATCACATCTATAAATAAAGCAGCCAAGCTACCATGAGAGGGGAAGGCAAGTCAGCTGCAAAAAGGCATGGCAAACAAAAACATACAATATTATCAGTCAGTGCCGTTTTCCAGTGTGGCAGGAAAACAAAGTCTCCATTACTCCACCTGCTTCAAGAACATCTCCAGGAGATGTCCTGAGGAACATGCAGGATTACTTTCTATCAAACCTAAGTGGGGAAGTTACCAGGAGGAAAAAGTGCTATTTTTAAAAAATGTTTGAAATGTTCCTTTTTTCTGTTTCTCATCTCCTGTCCTCCTTTCTCCTAAACTCAAGTGTTTTTTTGGTGGGACAAAGACTTTCTTAAGCAGAATTTTCTTTCTGATTAAATCTTCTCTGTTCTCGTGCAGTTCCATTGCTTCAGCTCTGATAAGCCTCAGGTCAGCTCCATCTGAGTTTACAATCCAATTTGAACTTTCAATGATCATGGAAATATAGCTATTTCTTATTTCCAGTGATACCAGATTAAGCTGTCATCCCTAAGCAGCCAAGGTGGGAGAATTAAAATCATATCATGAAATGCAGAAACTATTTATTCACTTGAACTCTTTCTCATAGATGTTCCAGATATGAGTACATCAAAATGTTGCTGATAATCAAGGAAAATTACCCCCTAAAATACAACCTGTGCACATGATTTTTTTATGTGCTCCTGACGTCTGTCCTTAAGAAAAAATTGGGTTTACTTCAATAGATTCACCTGCTTGCTGTGATGATCTATGCCAGTTGGAAGCCTCGACTTTAAGTCGATGGTGCTTAAATAAGACGAGTGTTTCCATGGTTCCAAGTCAAAAGGTTCAGCCTTTTTTTTTTTTAGTCTCAACAATACAATACATACCAATTTAGCTAAACTAAATTCCATTTTTCTCATTATGTATTAATATTAGGCTTTATCTCTGCATGAGCAGAGTCAGACTAAAAGAAAAGTCTACACCAAGATAAATCCAAGCCTGAGGAGACAAAAGGACAAAAATCCAGGGGTAGCAGACTAACCAGTAGGGAAGAAAGAAAACTAACCAGTAGGGAAGAAAGAAAACAGAGAGGAACCACAGTCTTATGTCACTCTCTGTTTAAGACTGACCATTGGACTCTGAAGAGAGGTTGGGAATGGCAGCAGAGATCCAAGGCTAGTATGTTCCTACGGCTGCCACTGAAATGAGCATTTATCGTGAAGAATCCCTAATCAGAAGAGATAGGCCTCTTTCCTCGAGCCCCCAATGTCCTTCTTTTGGCTAATTCCTGTGAAGAGAAACGATGGATCACTTTCATCTCTTATCCCATGACTACCTAGAACTCTTTCCTAGATGTTTAAAATAAGCTTACTCAGAGGTTGTTTAACTGCAACAGTTCAGAAGGCAACGGATATCTGCAAGATGCCTAGAAAGAAATATTCCAATTCCAATGAATATTCCAATGAATAACAATACTAGGAAGACCTTTTTTCTTTTCTTTTTATTCTTGAGCACTTACTGTATATCAATGGTACAAAAAATTTCTATCATTTAATTCTTGCAATAGTCCTATGAGGAAAATAGTAGGCGTTGCTTATTTTTTGTCTGCTAACACACCCTACACTATCCCATTCCTTTGTGGACCTGCTTCTCCCATTCTCCAATCCTATGATAGCGGTGGGACTGGCAGTCCCATACACCACAAGCATAGCTCTAAGAGGGCAAATAGAACGATCTAAACAATCTAAGTCCCCTCACCAGACCACGTGATTGGTCCAGGGTGGGGATACGACCAAAGTAGAACTAACTTAGACTATTTTACCACGTTTTAAAAAATCAGTACATTGTTTAAATTTCAAGTGAAAGAACTAGATAATGCAAATGAGGAATGGCAACACCTTCTTCTCTGCTATGTGGACAAATCCTGTATGCAAAAATATGATTGAGGCTAAAAGAGGCAGCAAATCAGAGGAGGGCAACGAGGTCATACCTTAACTAACCACTCCTGGAGAGTATGGTGATGAGACAGACAGAGACAGAGACAGAGACAGATTAGCTAGCACATCCCCTTTTTTGCTTCAGCAACCATAATGTGGATGCTGACATGACCAAATAGCCTTGATTTATCAGAACAGGTACTATTATTATCCTCTTTACAAAGATGGGAAAGCTGAAACTTAGATTCAATAACTTGCTCAAGGTCACACCAATACAAAAGACAGAACCTGGATTTAAACCAAACTCAGTAGGACTCCAGAGTCAGAGCTCTTAATCATTGTAAAATATAATCTATTAAGCAAAGCCGTCCTGCTAGGCATTTTCAGAATGCAGGGGAGAACAAAATTGCTCTTAAAGAAATAGTGCTGTAGGAGAGATAGATAGGAATATAAATAGCAATAATATAAAGCATATTGTGCTATTATTATGTGATCTAGCACTCTTTGGTAATAAATACTGTTCGTTTACAGTATCTGATCTGAACTTCTCAATGACTCTGTGAAGTAGACAGCACAGGGATTTTTGTTATTCCGTTTTACAGGTTAAGAGAATGTCTAAGAGAAAGTTCTCCTCAGATCACCTCACTGTGTGATGACTAATGAGATAAAGATAAGACTAGACACGGTGTCTTCCAACTTCAAGGCCAGGGTCCTTTCTCTATCATACTATTTACTTAACCTGGCTTAACTAGGAAAAGTGGTGCTCTGCTGCTCAGGAAAAGATACTTGGGGTTCAGAGATTAAGCATTAGAATCTCCCTCTCAACATTGAACTACTTGGGAAATTTCTGATCAAAATTTCTAAACAAAACTTTTAACAATAAGGAATTTTTTTCAACCAATGTAATTCTTAAGACTCTCACAAGTTTGAGTATTCAGTCAGATAAGACAGATGAGTGGAACATATACTCGCCAATATTTTTTCCTGTTCTTTTTTACTTTTTAATTTTTGATTTGAGTCCATCTGGAACATATTTTGATGTAAAATGTTAGATGGAAAATAACTTTTTCCCCTCCATATAACTGATCAATTCACCAGTATCATTTATAAATTAATCCAGCCTTTCCCTCTATATACTCATATATACACCCTTAGATTTTTTTTTCTGAGCTATTACTTCTATAATACTAGTGTGTGAAAAGCTTTGTAAGTATAAAAGACAAGAACAATAAAGAAAAAAAGACAGAGAGGTTTGCATCTGTGCAAACAAACATGCAATATCAATTGACATCTTTAAAAAGATTTAAGCCAATACAGACTGTGATATAAGGCCAAGAATCCTAATTTGCAGAATAGTTATAAATACAGAAAGATAAGATGTCCAAGTAGAAAGATAAAGATTAGGAATAGTCAGTTTGCAGGAAAAAAAAACATATTAGCAAAAGAAAAAAGAAAATGTGAAGCATGACAATGTTGGCAAGGGTGTGGGGAAACAGTCTCCTCTACTACTAGAGACTGTGTAATCATTGGTATCTTTCTGGAAAACAATTTAAAAGTATTTATCTAAGGCATACAGTGTCCCATACCCTCTAATCAGTGACTCTACTACTAGGAATTTTTCTAAAGAAATAACTAAGAATGTGGGCACTACTGTTTCATACAAAGATGCCCATATTCTCATTTATAATAGCCAATAAGCAACTTCAAACTTAACCTATAGCTAGACAAACAATGGTTTTATCCATGCCTGGAGTATCCTGTAGGTGTGAAAACTTGTTCATTCAGCCAAACCAAAGTTCTTGAAGCTTCCACTGTGTGTCAGGCACTATGCTGAGCCTTGAGAATACACAACCCCTACCCTTATGAGTCTCACAGTCTAGTGGGAGAGACAGAACAATAAAAAATCACAGAGGAATTAAAAATGTATAACAGTGATTGGTGCCCAGAAGAAAACCGCTAAGCCATGAGAATATCTGACGGGGAATAGATAGGTCAGGGAGATCAATAATGGTTCCCAAGAGAAAGAAGGACAGTCCAGTCAAAGGAAACAGCTCACACAAAGTTGTTATCCTTTGCATGAAGAAAATATATGGATGTGGAAAAAAGAATGGCTACAAAAGATTATGCACATTATACTACTTTTACTTACTGATATACCCCATTTTCACGTGTAGGATGTTGTGTTTTTCAAGCCAATTCCATCCCAGGGCCAGCTCTAAGTTGCCTTACCCAGAGAAAAAGTTCAGAGCAGCTACAAACTCCAGATTAAGCTGTATTTTCTCACTTGCATATCTTTAGTTACAAATGACTATTTACCTGCCAGTTGGGCGGAGAACACCCATAGGTTTTCCTTTGAAGTGAACCTCTTGGATTTAAAGAGATTTTTTTGAAGTTGTTGAACGTTTGCCTGATCTAAAGTCTCAAGAGACGTTTGAAGTTGTGACTTAATGGAATGTTATTTTTATTCACAGTGATCAAGCAGTTAATGAGATAAAGTAGTGAGGAGACAAGCTTAATAGAATATGTGGTTGTGCTGCATGTTAATCTTCACAAAAGGCAAAATGAAAATAACAGGAAACCAGGAAGAAATTGGGACAGATGGCTGAACAGCTCAAAGATAGGAAAAACAATTCTTCCCTGCACAGGGCTTTCAAAAGTAAACCCCTCTCATGTTGAGTTCAATAGATAAAAAAGCGATAAAGAATGAGAAGATGCAGAGCCAGGACGAAAAGTTTCCTGGTGGCTTTCCCCTATCCCTTCCTCCATCCCTGCCCCAGCCCTCCTCTGAAAGGCAAAATCATCCAGAGCAGCTACAAGTCTTCAATGTGGAAAGAACATAAGCCGTAAAGCAGGCTGCCATCTGCCTCAATGGCTCGCCATGCACCATGTTAACCTCCATAAGTCATAACAAGGTGAAGGGGCATCTCCAGCCTGCTCCTCCTCCTGGACACTTGGGAGGCCAGCGAAGCAGATGCAGAAGAGGGAAGTTGAATGTCAATTCCATTCACTCTCTACGTTGGTTCAGTATCATCATTATTATTATTATTCATTGCCATTTTCTTGTCTTTCGGGCCAGGGGAGAAAATTTCTGGCTACCTAATTATCCACTGAAGTCAGAAAACTGATAAAGCCTGATAGACACAAAAGAGAAAAGTAAATTTGTCATTAAAGGGTATTCTTTTAACCCACTAATGTGGAGGTGAACCCAAGCGTGGATACCTTGAGTAGTTAAAGTGGCCAATGGAATACATTATAGGAAAGCAGCAAAACTTCATTTCCCAGTGGGTCTTCTGAGAGCAATCTGCATCGTACTCCTTTGGGATGCTTATTTAAAATGCAAATTTCTGGACCCAGACTACCTATTGATTCATTGGGACCCAGGAATCTGCACTTTTCAAACATCTTAAAGATACTTATATTCTGTACCTCATATCCAATGTCTAAAAGTCCTTGAGAGTCTATATTTCTCCTGGGTCTGATTACAAATGGATTTGGAAACTGGAGTTAATGTTAGACTGGGCTTTATTTCTAGAATCCACCCGGGCAGAGGGGCAACCCTGCAAGGAAAATACTCTGGCTTCTGTCCTCCATGCCTCCATTCTATCAACCCAGGAACTAGGAGTTCGTTTCAGGGCTGGGGTCTTTGTGGACCATGCAAGTAGTGTGAAGTCACCAAAGGGCAAGCCTATGGTATAACCCACAGGGGAAAGCCCACCTTCACCCCCTCCTGGAACTCAGACCAGGAGGGCTAGACTCCTTATCACTTCCCTTTGCCAATGGTAGATTTGTCTTTCAGTCTGCCACTTTTTAATTAGGAAAATGCCCTTTCGAAGAGATGGAGACAGAGGTCTCAATTCTTACTCCACGCCTTGGGGCAGCCTCAGACTTTGTCTCCTGTCCACCTCTAGCCTAAAATACATTACTCTAGATTATTGCCCCTCGAGGCAGCTGTGGCATGAGCACCCAATTACCTCTTCAAGTCATAGCTCCTCCTGCCAGTTTCTGGCCGTAGGAATTTTCCTTTCTTGGTCGCAAGCTCAGTTATGTATTTATAATCATGTTGGCTATACCTTATCCAACATTTCTAGGAGTTGTGTAGCAAGAGGGTTTTTTGGGCTCTCTTGCCTTGTGTACTGCTGGAAATAGAAGTTCTCAAAACTGCATTCTTATCAAGCACCGCAAATGATTCTGATCCACACAAGTTTGAGGACACTATAATCTGAGCAAGTAATGAGACTTTAGAGTTGTGTAACAGTAGTTTATAAAATGTTTTCATATTCATTTATTTCATTTCATCCTTGCAACAACCTTGCAAAATAAGCAGAACTGGTATTTTTATTCCCAATTCTCTGACGATAAAGCCTTGTCAGCCTAAGTTTCTTGCCCAAAGATATAAAAGTGTTTAAGGAGCAAAAGTGAGAAGCCTCAGACTTCCCTGGTGGTGCACTGGTTAAGAATCCGCCTGCCAATGCAGGGGACACAGGTTTGATCCCTGGTCCGGGAAGATCCCACATGCCATGGAGCAACTAAGCCTGTGAGCCACAACTCCTGAGCCCGCACACTGCAACTACTGAAGCCCGTACACTCTAGGGCCCGCGTGCCGCAGCTACCAAAGCCCACGCACCTAGAGCCCGTGCTCCACAGCAAGAGAAGCCACCGCAATGAGAAGCCCATGCACCGCAATGAAAAGTAGCCCCTGCTCGCCACAACTAGAGAAAGCCTGTGCACAGCCAAAACAATAAATTAAATAAAATAAGAATAAAATTTATTTAATAATATTTTTATTATTAAATAAATTATTTAAATATTTATTATTATTAAATATTTAAAATATTTAATAATAAGAAAATAAAATAAGAAAATGAGAAGCCTCTCCTAAATTCTGCCTGGCTGCTGAAGGGTTAGAGCCTGGTTGAATGACTCTTCCTATTCTCCATACTCTAAATCATGGGCTCTTCCTGATTTGGGGGATCACTTTTCAGCCCTTCAGGAAGACTCAGTGAGCTGCTAACCATGGTCCAAGCAGTACTGGGCTCACCATAAGACTTCAGCCACATCTCTGTTTCTGGGTTTGCATTTGATCATTCATCCTGCAACCACATCCATTCCACAAACATCTGAGCACATACAATGTGCCTGAAAACAAACTAGAGACTGTCTCATATCCAGCCTATATTTTAATATTCTATGGGGAAATTTTACTATGGCCTTAACAATGCAGTTTCAGATCGCTTCAAAGGGCCTTTTAGCAAACAGTCATGCAACTAAAATAGTTTTCTGCTCTGTCCAATGTTAATAGAGTCTTCCCTTTCCACTTGGCATTATCCCCTTTTCCTCCTATCTTTAGGGTTTACAGAGAATAAGTGTCTTCCCTACAGAAGACATGCCAAGCATTTTTTCACAAGCACAAATTGCCATGGAAACGTAAAAGAATTTGTTTAAAGGGAAGTTAATTAATTTTATTTTAGCGTTGTTGTCCAAATGGCTTTGAAATTGCTGCCTTTTTCCCTTTAGGGCCAAGCTGATTTCCTTTAGTCCCCTTAGCACATGGTAATTTGCATGAATGTGAAAACATTTTATCTGCATTAATATTCTAGAATTTGACAAGTGTGTGTAGTCATGAAGACGATCAGGTCAGCCAGTATCCATCAGTAGTAGGGTGGGAGAACACCTAACTGTATATGCAATCAACAGAAAACTCAACTGCCATCCAAAAAATAAGGTGGACTTATGTTGAACGTACCAACATGGAAAACTCAAGTTACATCATTAAGTGAGAAAAGTTTAGTTAGAAAACAAGGTATAAGGTTTGATCCCATTCATATAAACACTTAGAAAGAAGTCAATTTTGAGAAAGAAAAGAAAAATCAAGAAGGTAAGAGGCTCTCATTTTTTTAAAAAATTCAAAAATGCATCAGTGCATAAGGAAAAATGTGACAGCATTCAGGTATAATACCTTTAACAAGTATATCTGAGCCACTAAATAGTGCCTAACTGATAATCATCTCCGATTGTCCTCTACAACTACCAGATAAGGAGACAATTCTACAGTTCTCCTTGCAAAAATGTTTGAGTTGTTCTTCTCCACATACAGTTATCAGAAAATAATTTTAGTAATGTCGACATGTTATTAAACTCTTACAAGGAACCAATCACAGTGCCAGCTCTGAAAGTGTTAGCCAGAAAGAGAAGGGAAAAGAGCATTAAAATGCAAAATCTGTAGGTCATAGATGCTCCAGAATTTCTATAAAGCAGGACTTAGAGCCAGCAATCTGAAAGGGGTTTGGACTTGAGCTCTATTTTCATAGAAGTTAAATCAAGAAAATGCCAACAGATCATATTGAATAATGGGGAGAGGGTGAATAACTAGTCGAATGACAATAGACGGACGCCCCTCGATGTTTCTGATGTCCTGGGATAAGAAAATCCCCAGTGGAGAAGACACTGCCTCTGGTTCTGGGAAAGAAAATTGGATTTTTTTCTGGGAGAAGATTCTAGAAACTCAACAAGATTTCAAGAAGTTTTATAGAAGCATCTTCAGCAATATAATAGTTATAATGCCACGGACACAGCAACAACCTGATCCCTTCCTTTTAAAAGTATACATATTGTATCTAATTACACATGACCAACAGCTTAATTTTCCTCCAGTGCAGAGCTTCCCAAACTATCTGTGGTGAAGGACAAGTCTGTTTTCACTCCTTTGTTTATTAACTTCCTTTCCATCGGAGGTTGATGACAGTAAGTAGCTTATAGTAGATGTGATTCACCATGTGGGTCTGACATCAACCAACTGGACCAGACACTGACTGAAAAAAAAAAAAAAGAGTTCACTGATCACTTGTTTGGATGTCACAGCAGTGACAAACTGTTATAAAATTTTCTAAATACTAATTCTCCATTTCTATTCTTTTGTTGACCTAGAGCAGTAAAAATGCTGTTCCACATACCACAATTTAAGCAGTGCTGGTAAGAAGCATACAGATTCTAACTCAGTCTTTAAATATCTTTAAATCAGACACGGATCAAAAAATAGACATATTTAAACAAATGACATAAACAATTTAAACATAGACAATAAAACATAGACAGTTTAAGCAAAAATGTCCTACGGCTCCTTGTTTACACTTTTTCGCTCAGTTTAATTGACAAGTATCTTGACACATCAAAGCAATCTGTTTCCAAAAGCTGCTGCCATTTGCAACTACTTATCTTTATGAATTATAATTTTCTCAATATCGTGCAATCAAAATAAGATAAATTGGATACTGAGACTGAAAAAGTATCCTGCAGAGATACTCTACAGAAAAATTTAAATTCCACTATAAAACACATGATTGCAGTAGAGATTCACAGTGTACAATGTCCCTGAAACATCCTACAGAAGTAAGCTGGA
The DNA here is from genome assembly GCF_005190385.1 of Monodon monoceros. Classification (NCBI taxonomy): domain Eukaryota; kingdom Metazoa; phylum Chordata; class Mammalia; order Artiodactyla; family Monodontidae; genus Monodon; species Monodon monoceros. The sequence goes on along the minus strand of NW_021703768.1, from coordinate 138,814,428 downwards.
TTGACTTTTCAAAGGTTTGCAAGTTATTTAACCACAAAATACCTTCTTTACATTATATCAAGGAACACACTGATTTACCTATTTTGAGAATTGTTGGAGAAGACTCTCTGTAAGAGTACCTTGTCCTTTCTAATGCCTCAGACTTCCTGAATCCCTATATAGAAAATGCAGATGCCTTAACTTTTCATTACCCACCGACCCCTCTCGACACACACACAATTTTCTAGTGCATCCAAAATTTCTATTTTTTGCCTAGGAATGAAGGACGTCTAAGGCCTTCCAGTTTCAGTAATGACAATCAGAGCATTGTGTGGAGCATAACTTTTCAGTTCCGAGAAAACTAACCACTGTGCTTACAAGTAAAATAGAAAAAAGCTGTTCTGAGATAATGGATGCTGGAGAGTTAACTAGAGTCAAGCACTAGCTGAGAAACTAGTCTTATAGCCAGTGACACAGCAAGGAGAGTTCAAAGCTGTACTTCAGCCAAAGTAAATGTTAGTGCATCATGGATTCATACAATCACCTGAGGATACTGAAAGCAAAAAATGTTAAATCTATCACTGCCAAGGTTCTATGGAACAATCGTGACTCCCTCCTGCCCAAAGACCTATGCAACAATACTAAAGCTCAAAGCAAATTGGGTAAAGCTCCTGCAATCCATGGGATCACATCAAACAGGGTTTTTCAGCTTGAGAGCCCAGACCATTTCATGGGAAATCCCTTGTTAAAAATGCAGCTTTTGGGCTTCCCTGGTGGTGCAGTGGTTGAGAGTTCGCCTGCCGATGCAGGGGACGCAGGTTCATGCCCCGGTCTAGGAAGATCCCATGCCGCGGAGAGGCTGGGCCCGTGCCCCATGGCTGCTGAGCCTGCGCGTCCAGAACCTGTGCTCTGCAACGGGAGAGGCCACAACAGTGAGAGGCCCGCGTACCGCAAAAAAAAAAAAAAAAAATGCAGCTTTTTCTGGACTGTGGTGATAATAAGACAACTACATAAATGACTCTAAAAATCACTGAAATGTATACTTTCAATCGTTGAATTGAATGGTATATAAACTACACCTCAATAAATATGTTAAAAGTCAAAAAAAAATTTTAACCTCAGCTCCTGGGCCCCATCTCCAGAGATTCAGAGGTAGTAGATGTGTAATAGGGTTTAGGAGCTCACAATTTTTTGTAAAGAACCTAGTAATTCTTCTGAGGACGAATGTTTAGGCTAGATGTTCTAAATTATATACTAGAATTAAGCTAGGTCATCAGAGAGCAGCATTTGCCTGGGTTACATGTGAAATCATTTTACTGAGTTGCTGTCACCAAGGAATGTCACCGTCGGGGAATGCCACTATCAGGAAATGCCACTCACTTGTTTTAAGATGTTAAGTATATATATTTAAATTCTATAATTCCCCTTCCCTGTTATGAGTGTTGAATGATAACTTAGGTACCAAGAAAAGACTTCCCTCTTCCAAGGAACTGTTATGTTTGTATGTGATTTTCACAGATAATTTAACTGACATTACTTCCTCTTTTAATTTGCCTGCTAGGAAGTTCAGAAACCAAAAGTTCTTCCAACTGTAGTAATTATATAGGAGTTAATGGTGTGATTACCTTCAGTCATAATTTCTATCTTCTCTGGTCTTGATATCTTTTTTGCATATGTCATCTTATAGTAAACATTCTTATAAGCTCCCTCAAAGCTTTGCACAGTGGCAGTGTCACAGCCAGTGAGGTTTATCTGAGGCATAATAATCACTGCAAATTAAATTGCTTCAAATTTTGTATGAAATAAGACAAAATAAAAATAAATGCTTGGGCTTCCCTGGTGGCACAGTGGTGGAGAGTCCGCCTGCTGATGCAGGGGACGCGGGTTCGTGCCCCAGTCCGGGAAGATCCCACATGCCGCGGAGCGGCTGGGCCTGTGAGCCATGTCCTCTAAGCCTGCGCATCTGGAGCCTGTGCTCCGCAACGGGAGAGGCCGCGATAGTGAGAGGCCCGCGTACCGCAAAAAATAAATAAATAAATAAATGCTTACAATAGATATAACTACATGGAGAACTTGCATTGTAAAAACTCCTATTAAATAACCAATACTATCTTCCAAAGAACTGGAAAAGAAAAAGATTACCAAATAAAAACATAATCTATCTAGCCACTTGGGTGAATTTAGAAATACGTGAGCAAGAGCATTAGGGAACAGCCTTGAATTAATGAAGGAGATGAATTAAGATAGCCTCCTGCATTGTAGCCCTGTAAGATACTAGGCAAATGTTGCCAGTTCATTTGAAGGCAAACATTTCCATCAAACTGCAGAGAAACCTTCCTCCAAATTCTGAAGATTCCAGTCAGCCAATAAACTGGTGGGACTGAGGTTGGGGGTGGAGCTGGAGTACGAAGGTGGACTATAGAGATATTTGGTACCTGTGAGGAAGTTATATGAGTTATGGTTGGTTTTACTAAACAGAAAGCTTTGGGATTCTGAAGACACTCTTTGTCAATTCTACATTTCTCCTCCATTCAGAATTTATTCTAAGCATGATGAGAAGCCACTGGAGGTTTGTTTTTTTTTTAACTAAATTTATTTTATATTTTTGGCTGCATTGGGTTTTCGTTGCTGTGCGCGGGCTTTCTCTAGTTGCGGTGAGCGGGGGCTACTCTTTGTTGCGGTGCACGGGCTTCTCATTGTAGTGGCTTGTCTTGTTGTGGAGCACGGGCTCTAGGAGCACGGGCTTCAGTAGTTGTGGCTCTCGGGCTCTAGAGCGCAGGCTCAGTGCTTGTGGCGCACGGGCTTAGTTGCTCCTCAGCATGGGGGATCTTCCCGGACCAGGGATCGAACCCATGTCCCCTGCATTGGCAGGTGGATTCTTAACCACTGCGCCACCAGGGAAGTCCCCACTGGAGAGTTTTGAGCAGTGGGGCTGGCATGATCTGGTGAAAGTTTTAAAATGATTTTTCTGGGAGTTTTCTGGGAAATAGACCAAAGTATGGGGGCAAGAGCGGAGCAGAGAAATCTGTAGTCTGTAGCAGAAGTCCAGACAAGAGATGATGATGCCTAGAAGGGATAGGCGGATAGCAGAAGAGATGGTGAGAAGTGGTTGGATATATCTTGTCGGTAGACCTGACCAGACTTGCTACTGAACTGAACACCAGTTTTACCAGTTTATTCAACCCCCAGGTTTTGGTGCTTGTGCCAGAGTCTACAGTGATAAGATTTGGTCACAGCCCTCGATGAGCTCTCATTTGATAGCAATGAGTCAGACTTGTTTTTAAAAATTCTAACACATAATGCCTTTGTGTTAATAATTTTTAAAACATAAAAATAATTTCCCATAAAAATATAACTTAAACATAGCTAAAGAAGACAAAATATAAATAGAATAGCGGGCTTCCCTGGTGGCGCAGTGCTTGGGAGTCCGCCTGCCGATGCAGGGGACGTGGGTTCGTGCCCTGGTCCGGGAGGATCCCACATGCCGCGGAGCGGCTGGGCCCGTGAGCCATGGCCGCTGAGCCTGCGCGTCTGAAGCCTGTGCTCCGCAGCAGGGGAGGCCACAACAGTGAGAGGCCCGCATACCGCAAAAAAAAAAAAAAAAATAGAATAGCATTTTAAAAATTAAATCAACATTTATATACACACACAGAACCAGCAAGCCAAGACTACTGAAGCAGTCAATTTTCCCCCATTTTAAGAAGTAAATAATCTTAATCTCATACAAACTATTGCAGAGAATAGAAAAAAGCAGCAAGCTCTCCAATTCATCTTATGAGACTAGAACAACCTTATCTCAAAACAGATGAAGAATAAATGACAAAGAAAAAAATACAGTCAACTCACTGGAGCATAAGTACAAAAATAATTTAAAAAAAAAAAAGAATTGGCAAACTAAATTCAATAGCATTAACCCCCTACATCACACCACACAAAAATATTAATTCAAAATGGATCACAGGCCTACATATAAAACTTAAAATTATAAAGCTTCTAGAAGAAAACAAGAGAAAATCTTTACAACCTTGAGGTAGATAAAAATTTTTAGATAGAACATATAAGACGCAAGTTATTTTAAAAAATGATAAATTGGGCTTCCAAATTAAATGATTTTGATTTTTAAAAGACATCATTTTTAGAAAATGAAAAAGCAAGTCACAGACTAGGGGAAAATATTCCAAAAACATATATCAGATAAAGGACTTGTAGCCAGAATATACATAAAAAACAGTGTAACTCATTAATAAGAAAACAACCCAGTTTAAAAACTAGGATGAAACTTTGAACATAAACATCATAAAAAATATGTTCAAATAGCTGAGAAGCACATAAAAAGATGGAAAACATCATTAGTCATCAGGAAATGCAAATTAAAATCATAATGAGCTATCACTACACATACATTAGAATAGCTACATTTCAAAAATAATCATATCAAGATGTAAAGGCAAGGATGTAGAGCAACTGGAACTCTCAGGGATCGCTGACAGAAATATAAAATAGTATATCTTCTTTATAAAACAGCTTGGCAAGTTTTTTTTTTTTTAATTAAACATTCACCTACCATATAATCCAGCCATTCTATTCCTAGGTGTTCATCCAAGAAACATGAAAATGTATGTCCGTACAAACACTGAAAACAACCCAAATGTCCATCAACAAGTAAGTGGATAAACAAACTGTGATGCATCTATAAAGGGAATGCCGGTGAGCAATAAAAAGGAATGAAAGGTGGATTTAACTATAGGTACCTATCATTGCAAGTCACCCATTAATTCAAACAATTAAAGGAAAGAAGAAGATTGTGATCATCAGTTTACGTGGAAAAGGGACCTTTTACAATTCAACATCCATTCAGGCATTAAAAATAAAGTAGCAAACTAAGAAAGAGAAAGACACTGCCTTAATCTGATAAATAGTTTCTTCAAACAAAAACCTACGGCAAACAGAATAGTTAATGATGAAAAGTCAGAAGTGTTTCCTTTCAAGTCAGAAACCAGCCAAGGCTGTCCAACCACTACATCTCTTCAACATTGAACCATAGGGCAGACAACTCAGTAAGAAATAAAGTGTGTAACATTGGAAAGGAAAAGGTAACTGTTATTCATAGGCAATGACATTGTGACCGTAGAAAATCCAGATTATTCTATGGAAAAACTATTAGAAAAAATGAAAAGAATCAGAAACTTGCTAGATATAAGATCAATTTCTTTTAAAGTTGTTTTCCAGTACACCAATAAACAATGAGAAAAAATTTAAAGGATATTTTGGTTCACAAACTCAATAGCTTCCCAGGTGAAATATGAAATGGCCCCCATACACGGAAGGCAAGGAGAGACTGAAGAAAGAGATGGACCACTTCAGGTTGGCAGGTGGCAGGTTTAGTAAACAAGGGAACTTACTTATGAGGTTTGTCTCGGCGGCTTGTCTCGGGCAGCTGCAAGACTGAGCAGATCTCCACACCAGTCCACCAGAACCTTAAAGGTTTATATAGAGGCCCCAATTGGGTTCGGTCACATATACCATCCAGATGATATCAACAGCACCTTACTTTCTCAAGGCTATATCCTTGAAACAGCTCCTAGCGTGGGAATGATGGGCAGAACATACATTCCAAGGACGGGGCAGGGGGGTTGGGGGGGCACTGAAGAGCCTCCAATTGCCCGGGTCCAGCTTGTGGGTCAACTGGTGGTCACATCCTCTTGATGACCTTCTCCAACAGAAATATGCTGTTGCCCACCCTGCCCCCAACACACACAAAGTGAGAATGAGAGTGCAGTCAGTATATAGGTATGGAAAACCTCGTAGTTCATACACAAAAGTCAGACTTTTTCCTGAGGGAAAGATCTTGGGCCTCCGAAGAGTCGTACGCAGGGGCAGCAACAGCCAGATTTGTGTTGTAGGAGGTTCCCCCGAGCTGCAGGATTGGCAAGAACAAGCAAGGCCACAAACTCCATCTGAACTGTGTATACACTCTTCAGACATCCTAAAGATAACTACTACTGAAACAATAACCAGCTCAATGCAACAGGATGAACTTTTCATTAACAAAAACCAAATACTGCCTTTCAATGCAAAAAGGAGTTCATGAAAAGAGGAGGCCTGATAACAGTTTGTGAAATCAAGATTTGAAGAATCCAGTAAAGGACAAGTTTATTAGGAGCTCACAGTGGGTGATAGCTATTGGGAAAGCTATTAGGAAATTATAAATTAAAGAGAAAAGTGAAAAAGAAAATCTCATGGCCTCTCCAGTAGCATACTAGGCTATTATGTCCTATTTTGAACACTGTGCTACATTTTAAGAAGTGACATTAGACATGAAAATGGAGGGGGAGATGGCCATAAATTTTTTGATGCTCCTGCCATGGAGAGGTACAACCTATGTCCCTTCTCCTCATCTGAGTGGGTTCTGTGACTTCTATGATCAATAGAATGTAGCTGACTCTAACAGTTTCTAGGCCCAGACTTTAAGGTATGTAGTACTAGTAGCCTTTACTTATTCCATCTTGGAGCACGGAGCCACCATGTAAAATGGCCATCTACCCAGAGGCCATCATGCTGGGAGGAAGGGGAATGGCCTTGTGGAGATATAGAAGCCCAGCTAGTCTCAAGACATTCCAGGACCTAGCAAATCAATTCCTGGCCCAGACCAGAGCCAGACACTGATGACATTTCGGAAAGCCAGCCCAAGTCAAACCAGCCCCACTGAGAATCTGACTGCAACTACATGAGTGATCTAAGCACAAATCAGCCAGGTGGGTTCAGTCAACCTACAGATTCATGAGATATAATAATAACATGATCACAATTTTATATATTATATCATGTATAAGTATTAATACAATAAAAACTGGTTTTAGCCATTAAGTTTGTTACACAATAGAGAACTAAAACATGAGGTTCCTGTCTCACAGACTGTTTCCTGCCACATGAGGAATGATTAAAAGAACAGTGAATATTTAGCCTAGAAAAGGGAACATTTTAGAAAAGGAGAATAACCATCTTCAAGTATTTGAAACTCTAGCATGTGAACTAAAGAAGAGCTTTATTCTCCAAAGGACAGATCTAGGACCAAGATCTGATGATACAGGGAAGGAGCAAACATCAGGTTCCTAGAAAGAATATTCCAATTATCAGTGTGGTACAAGAATGAAAACAGCAATGTAGTGATGTCAGAAACAACTTTCTCTGGACATGTTCAACTAAATAGACTTTTTTCCAAAGAGGAAATGCAAATGGCCAAGAGGCTCATGAAAAATGCTCAACATTGCTAATTATCAGGGAAATGCAAAGCGAAACCACGAGGTATCACCTCACACTTGTCAGAATGGCTATCATCAAAAAGAACACAAATAACAAATGTTGGCAAGGATACGCAGAAAAGAGAACCCTCCTACACTGATGTGGAAATGTAAATTGATGTAGCCACTATGGAAAACAGTATAGAAGTTCCTCAAAAATCTAAAAAGAATACTACCATGTTACCCATCAATTCCACACTTAGGTATATATCCGAAAAAAAAAAACAAAACACTAATTCAAAAAGATACATGCACCCTAATGTTCATAGCAGCATTATTTAAAATTGCCAAGATATGGAAGCAACCTAAGTATCCGCCAGCAGATGAATGGATCAAGAAGACGTGGTGTATACACATGTACAGTAGAATACTACTCAGCCATAAAAAAGAATGAAAATTTTGCCATTTGCAGCAACATATATGGACTTGGAGGGCATTATGCTAAGTGAAATAAGTCAGACAGAGAAAGACAAATACTATATGATATCACTTATATGTGGAATCTAAAAAATATAACAGACTAGTGAATATAACAAAAAAGAAGCAGACTCACAGATATAGAGAACAAACTAGTGGCTACCAGTGGGGAGAGGGAAAAGGGGAGGGGAAATCTAGGGGTAGGGAATTAAGAAGGACAAAGTATTAGTTACAAAATAAGCTACAAGGTACAACACGGGGAATATAGCCAATATTTTATAACTATAAGTGGAGTATAAAAATTCACCTTTAGGGGCTTCCCTGGTGGCACAGTGGTTAGGAATCCGCCTGCCAATGCAGGGAACACGGGTTCGAGCCGCGGTCCGGGAGGATCCCACATGCCGCGGAGCAGCTGGGGCCGTGTACCACAACTGCTGATCCTGCACTCTAGAGCCCACAGGCCACAACTGCTGAAGCCCATGTGCCACAGCTACTGAGGCCCGCACGCCTAGAGCCCATGCTCTGCAATGGGAGAAGCCACCGCAATGAGAGGCCCGCGCACAGCAACAAGGAGTAGCCTCCGCTCTTAGTAACTAGAGAGAACCCGCGTGCAGCAGCAAAGACCCAATGCAGCCAAAAATTAAATAAATTTTTTTAAAAATTCACCTTTAAAAATTGTGAATCACTATATTGTACACCTGTAACTTATATAATATTGTACAGCACCTATACTTCAATAAAAGACAGACTAGAAGTATGATCACGTTTCTGTGTTTCTACTGTGTGTTTCAGAGAGGTGACAACTAAACTTGCGGACATCTGTGTGAACTGAAGGTAACCGAGCTCTTCTTAATTCCTTCTCTTTGAAAATACTGACTCATGAGACAATCACATTGCATGGCCTTGACTCCAACTCAACCTTAGCTTAAACAAGACAAATATCTTAGGAATTATACATGTATTCTATTTGTAAGATGTTCACAAAAGCGAGTGACACAAATGCTATTAGGAACCTCTTCTAGTATTTAAACAAACAACTTTATGGAAACACTTTAAGACTGGAAGAGATGATCCTTCACTACACCTCTTTCACCTACACTGGATAACTGCTTCCCTACATCTGATCACTCACTATAATCCAGAAACTGTGCTAGTCATTTTAGAGTATTCTCCTATTTGTGCCACACAAAACTCTAAGATAAGGGCTTATCCCTATTTCACAGATTAAGAAACTGAGGCACAGAGAGGTTAAGTAAACTGCCCAAATGTGCAGCCAATAAGTCCTAAACTGTTACCCAGCTGGCCATTACCTGGGCAGACTAAAGAATCCTTGGAAGCCCCATCCATACCTGTTTCTTGGTTTCCAGTTATGCCCTTATTTGATTATCAAATGGGTGACTAAATTCTTGTGTTAGAAAAAGCAGCAAGGAGAATAGATGGAGAATGAAGTACCTCTCTTTACATAGAAGTGCAATTATGTGCGGGCTTCTAGGTAGAGTTGAAGGCAAAATTGCTATAGCAACCATTCTAGGTCTCTTCCCCAAAATATACGTTACTTCACAAATCAGACAAATGCCATACAGCATAGCACCACCTCAGTGAAAACTAGAAAATAAATTGTGTGGATCCAAGGAGAGCAAACTATGATAAACAAAGCTAATCATTATTGGGCCTCTCCATTTTAAAACAACAACAAAACAAACAAACAAAAAAACTTTTAAAAGAATTTTCCCTAGAAATCGGATAAACCAAACATGCTGTTGCTATATTCAAGAATCAGTCCACCAAATAAGGCAGCCTCTCATTCAGAAAGAGTCCACTTGGGAGCCCAACTTAGGCTTATCATCAAAGTATTGATATTAAAATGTACTGAGAAAACAATCAGTTGGAAGGCCTAGTGTATACATTTCAAACCCATCTCTGGATCTTTCTTCATTCCAGGGGTCACAGGGTGTATGAGGAAGGTTACACAGTGGGATACACAGTTATTTGTAGCGGTGTTTTCTGCAGGGGCTTGGACCAAATGACCCTTCAAGGTGATTTGGTATCTTTCAAGTCCACAAGCTGTGTTTATATCCAACCCCAGCTCAGACAAGCTTCACTAACCACAGAAGCTGGGATAAAAGCCACATGCATCCCACACGTCCCTGTGGTCCTCCCGCCTTCTGGCAAACTCCAGGACCAGATTGGAAAATCTGTGCCCGGTTTGGGGGCCAAGTTTGGTGTGATCCGGGGATGATTTATATGGCTTTGGTTGGAGTCCACACCATATGTGCTACTTTGGCCAAGTTTAGCTTTGGGGTTTCTGACTCATTTGAAGTGAAGTGTATCAGGTGGGAACAGATGGGCCCCCCAACAGGGATCAGAGGGGTCTCCTCCAAATCTTGTGGGACACTAAGACAACTGAATTGCCCACCTCTATACTCAAAAGTCCAGAAAACATGCAACGCAGGTGGTGTCAGGGCAAAGGAGCTGGATGTACAAGTGCTTTCCAGGAGTTGCCAAAACTAAATTGCTTTTAATTTCTGAAGGGAGAAAGGCTGGATTGATTTTACAGACTCTCCTCTGAACAGCAATTTACATGCTGAAACTGCAAAGCTGAGGGTAAAATATCCCTTCCAGGTGATTTGAAATCCGTTGATTAATTTCAAGTTGATGACCTTGTTCCCCTACAACAATAGAACTTTAATTCATCTCACTCAGGCTGCCTCTAACTAGTTTTCAACAATCACTAAACAACCAGCAAGTGGTGGTGGCTATTCGGTGGATAGAATCCCTATTAACAAATACAAATTAAAAGAACCCGATCCCAGTACCAAACTAAATAGGATTTTCTCTGAATTGAAGAGCAAAATACATCCCCATCAGAAGCATCTCAGATACTGTAAGGCAGCTCTGCTCAATAGATAGAAATAAAAGGCAATGGATAAACAAGGCCCTACTGTATAGCACAGGCAACTGTTTTCAATATCCTGTGATAAACCATAATGGAAAAGACTATGAAAAAAAATCTATATATATGCGTAACTGAATCACTTTGCTGTAGTATGCAGAAATTAACACAACACTGTAAATCGACTATACGTCAATAAAATAAATTTTAAAATAAAAGGCAAGCCACTAGGTAATTTTAAAATTTTCTAGTAGCCACATTAAAACACAAGAAGAGGTGAACTTAATTTTTAAAATATTTTTATTGAACACAATAGATCTAAAATATTATCATTTCAACATGCACTCAATATAAAATGTTTAATGAGATTTTTTACATTCTTTTTCCATGTTAAGTCTTTGAAATGTGGTATGCATTTTACATTGCACAGCATCTCAATTCCAACTTTCTGCATTTCAAACACTTGAAAGACTTATGTGACTAGTAACTACCAGTAACGGACAGTGCAGCTCTAAGGTAATTAGCCACCCTAAATACCTTTCAGAAAACGAACGTTACAGTCAGCTCAGACACAAGTTACAGGAAGATGAATAATGGCTTTGATGAAATGGCAACATTTGGGAGGCTGTATAGTAGCAGGCCACAGGGAATCTGAGAAAAACCCTGCCCAAGCTTTACCTCCACCTGCCTCAGTTTCCTCATCTGTATCGTGAGGATAAGAGCTCAAGCTATCTCATATGGCTTAGCGGTTAAATTAGTGAACACAAACAAGTAGAGTGCCTGGAACCATTCCTGGCATATAACAATCAACAAATCCTGGCAAGAAGCGGCTGATCAGAAATACCTTGAAGGCAAGGACTGTTCCTTATTCATCACTGTTAAGTCCCAGTACCTAGCATAGACCTGTTACACGGTCAATGAACATTTTCTTTTAAGCTGTTAAGAGTGGTAAGATGTGGTGATGGGTTGCCCAGATCCTGCTTTCAGAACGAAAAGGAATTTAACTCAGGCTGTTGGGTATGCTGCCAGCAGGCAGCCCTCAGCTATCCTCTCCCTATTGGGATTGCCTCAACTGAAGACCAAGGGCTTGCTTAAAATCAAGCACCTTTTCCAGGTTTGTTTACTTACAATACAACTATCAGGCAGGCTCTCTCCTCCGCAGGGAAGACAGCTCCAAAAGTCCATACCAGCTCCAGAGACCCTCATCCCTGTGTATGTAACCTTGAGCACACGTCATGCATCGACTTCTCCCTCTACCCTATGCTGCTTCCTTCCCCCTCCTTCCACAGGTGTCGATCCTAAAGGCTCTCCCTAATAAACACCCTGCCTGTTAACACACAGCTCACAGAACCCAACTGGTGATGGGTGATAAGAAACCAGAACTGTCTGTTGAAAGAAGAGTTAAGATGGTGAATAAACAATATTTACCAGTGGCTTTCGAACAATTTCTATTAACCAGGGTCAATACATGTGCCACCTGTGTACCATGCATCATGCAGTGTCTCTTTGAGTCTTTCCACCAGCAGCTCATTTCTTCCAAGACACACAACCAAGTAATGACAGAAGAAACGAGAACAGCTGCAAGCACTGAGACTCTTTCAAAAAAGCCTCTTTCTTCTTTAGGTTATCCAAGACCCACACACTACAACCAGACGCATGCCGGAGTGAGCCCAAACCACTGACTTCTCTCCCATCTCGGACTTTCAATTCTTAAATTTGCCCTTTACTTAAAAAAGTCAATGATTTCACCAAGAAAGTTTGATTAGTTTCTTTTACTTTCTGTAATGAAGTGCCATCCTTTTTACACTTGAAAGGATCTTTGTAATAATGCAACATTGATCTTTTGAATACAGATGAGCTAACCTAGATAATAGGATTTAGAATGTGAAAGACAGGACTTGGTACGATATTTAAGGCTCCAGTGCCATCAAGAGGAATTGCAGCATAAGACATCTGTTTCCAGAGACATTGTCTGATGCCACATTAATAAATGTCAGACTATGTCCCCCCTGCACAAAGTTTTTATTTTGTTCAACAGCTTCAGAGATGTCAACATGCTCTGTCCCCAGATGTCAATCACCCAGTACAAAAAGAAGAAAGAAAAGAAAAAAGAGATTTCACTCTGCGATCTGTCCTCTATAGCCTGCAGTTTTATGCCTTAAAAGTGGACAACTGGGATTCAAATTTGATACTAAAAAGCAATTCTAATAAAACTTTAGAAACAAAATAGCAAGCCATTCATTCAAACAATGCTATTTTGCACCAGGCTTAGTTTAGGTAGAGGCTGGGGATATAAGAAGGAATTAAACACAGGTCAAGATCTTGAAGAACTAACAGGGGAAGGCAGGAGATGTTAGCTCTGGACAATGAAGTGTATTTTGCAGGAAGCCATACAGTAGGTGGCTATTTTTCCACCTCCCCAGCCCTTAGAAAAATAGAGAAAAGAGAGCTTTTTGGTGGGCCCACCCTCCAAGAGAGGCTAAGACATCCTTATACACAGCCTCATACACAGTGGTCGTTCTTTGCTCAGTCAGGGCCAAGGTCATGAATTCCGTGTATGCAACCAGGTCAGATGTGACCTCGGAACAAAGTAAAAACAACTATCATGAAAGACCCAGTCCAGTGACAAGTCTAGGAGGATCCATGTTATTCTTCTCTCTACTTACGGTATGTTTGAAATTATCGATATTTTTTCTTAATGAAGTCCAAATTTAGTTTGGGGAGCTATAACTAAGCCACCAGCAAAATCCAGTGCCGAGTCTGAGATACTAACCATAAAGTATATAGAGCCAGAGAGAGCTCAGTGTGGGCTAAATTGGGCTAAATTCTATCATCCAAGTCCCAAGGGCTTCCTGGGACTTGGATGATAGACTAGCTGAGAGTTATTGCTCCCTCACTCTGTAACGGGTGGCATGAGAAGCACTTCACATGCACTGTCTCATTTACCCCTCATGGGACTGTATGAGGGAGTTACCTCTGCTTTGCAGATGAGAAAATTGCAGCCCAAGGTTGAATAACTTACCCAAGGTTGTGCAATTCTTAGGTGGTGGAACTGAAATTTGAACTCAGTTTGTCTGACCCCAGAGCCTGAAGTCTTCAACAACTAAATCACACCAAATGCTTGGCAAAGAGTGAGGACGGATCAGTGAGGCACAGGACCAAAAAGGGAGACCAGGAAACCTGATAGGCCCATGGGGAAAGGCATATTGAAAGACAACAGGTAGAGATGTAAGCAGGTGTCGTGAGGAGAGTCTAGCCATATAGAGTCAAGTTTGATGCTAGGCCTTGGAATGACAAATAAGTCCAAAAGAATTGGGGTAACAGATGAGAGACCAAAGCAGGGATGCCCTTACTGGAATGCCTTACAAGACAGGGACTTGTTTACCAGGTAAGAGGGTAAGAGTACAATTCTAGATGCAAAATAAGAGTTTCCAGAAAAGCAATAGCAGAGCTGATTGATACCCTCATTATATGCTTCCTGGGAATATATTTGGTCCCAGACTCTGGCCTTAGGTTCCCCCTATTTAGGAACATGATAACCTCAACCACAATGGGCAGAACTGTAGCTTCTAAAACATGGACTATGACATTCTGGCCCCATGAAATGTTAAAAGAAAAGAGAATAAAAGAAAAGGAAAAAAAAAAGAGAAAAGGAAGGAAGCAAGGAAAGAAGGGAGGGAGGGAGGAAGGAAGAAAGGAAGGAAAGGGTGAAGGAAGGAGGGGAGGGAGGGAAGAAGGGTTTTAAATTCCTAGGTCCAAATAACTTGAGAAACCTTGCATGCAAGAGCATCCTTTGAGAGATTTATAATGCACATTAGCATAAAACTCCATTTAAAAAAGCAAACATTTTCCAAATTTGTTTGCCCACTGAGCCCCACAGAGCACAGCCTAGGAATGAATAGTGTAGAGAAATGCAGGGGCAGAGAACAAAACCAGCCTTCTCGAGAGAAGGAAGGGTATTACAGGAAGTAGAGATGGCCAGAGAAAAAGGCATGAAAAGAAGCCAAGATTCACCAGGAATTACAGTTGGAAAGAGTCAAAGGTTCCATTTGAAAAAATTAAGACCAGATTACAAAGGAGCTGGAAAGCCTGAATGGACAGAAAGTGGGAGGGTCCTGAACTGAGGAATCATAACATTAACAGCAGAGGTCGAATGTGCTGGGTCTAAGAGCTCAAAATCTAAATCGGGAGAGAATGTTGGTGAGGGTGGTGGGGTGAGGAGGTGGGATGTGTTTTTAACCCAAAGGCAGTGTGCGCCGGAGCTTTGAAATCAGACATTTCCATTTGAATGTCAACGCTGTCATTTACCCCCGTGTACCCTTGGAGTTTGGGGCTCCATCCCCTTTCCAGCAGCTGGGAAACAAAGGCTTAAAGAAGGAATGTGATTTGCCCAGCATTCCACTGCAAAAAGCATCTCAGCCAGGATTCAAAACCACATTTGGCTGCCTCCAGAACCATTGGGCTGGACCATGGTATTATGCCATCTCTGAGATCTTTTCCCTTCAGCCCTTCAAGGGCAAGAAAGCCGGTCACTCACCCAGTCTCCATGGTTCTCCCTGGTACCTCTGCCTCTCCACTTCCCTGTTAGTCAGCTGAGAGCATCACCTGTGCCCCACAAGAAAGGTGTTATTGGAATACAAAGTTACATAAGATCTGTGCTATTGTTTTAAAAAATTCACCCAACGCCGCCTTTAGCCACCTGTTTTTATTCCAGACACTGACTATTATGATAGCTATTTTATTTCAAGCTAACAGATACACCCAGTCCAGTTATATCTTTGGCCACCGTTCAGGTGACAGAGCCAACACCACCCCTTAGGGATATCTCTGGTGGTTTCTATTCTTTGAGCAGCACCGTTCAGCACCTTTGTTCCGGCTGCAATTGCTTAAGAACAGCACCTGCCCATTTCCTTTTGCATCACCTCACTCTATAGGCGATGCTCAACTCTAGAAGTCACCAGTTCTAAAGACTTTTATTTTTTTCGTTTCTCGAGTTAGACCCTGATAGGTCTGGGGTGAGCAGCCCGGGCTCCCCGTGGCGTAGAGAGCGGGTTCTCCGTCTGAGCCGCCCCCGCAGGGTCATCCCAGCCCCAGAGGCAGCGATAGGCCCGCTGGCGGCATCTCTTGGAGGTGAGAGTGCGGAGAAAGCCCGCCTGAGCCTCGGCTTTGACTTGTAAACAGAGGCTTTGAAAGAGCAAAGTTGTGAGTTTGTCTCCACCAAAGCAAACTTCCTCTGCTGTTTGCTTTGGGCGTTTTGCCGCTGTCTCTGCAGAGCGAGCATGGATTTCCTGTCTGTTCGTCTAGCTTCTTGGAGCCGCACGGAGCTCAGCTACCACCTCGAGGCTCCAGAACAGGCGTGCAGCCGCGTCCGGGTCGGAGCCCCAAGCCAAAGGCTTTCCTCTCTTGCTCCGCGTCTCGCTTAACCCTTTCTTCCCCAAGCACCGTCAGGCAGGGAATCTGCAGCTTGCTAGAGTGCTAGTTAGGAAGCTCCCTGAATCACCAGCCTGCAAACCCAGTGCTCCCAAGAGGAAACCAAGAAAGAGCCAGGAGGTGGCCTCCCGGGCACCGTGACAAGCAGCGTACCCTGTTAAGGTAGTGCCTGCCTCGCAGGGCTGTCGTGAGGGTTAAATGAGATTATCCCCATTTCACCAAAATCACAGTGAGACTCTACCCAAGGTCAACCTCAGGGCTGCCCACCTTCAAAAACAGAGCTCTTCCAGGAATGAAATTCAAGGTGCTGGCAACTTCTCTAAGTGCTGCCCAAGCAGGGAGCTCCACATTCAGGCTGATTTTTCTTGAGACATGTGGCACCTTCACTACATCTTTCATTTTTTCTACTTTGAGACAGGCATGGGTATTAAATGCTCATTTTCCTTTTGATTGTAACAAAAACAGCGCCAAGTGATTTCAATTGGCACCTCCTTCAACGTCAGAGAAGCAAAAGGGGACACCTGGGTGTGTAGTGACGACATACAGCTACAGAGAAGGTGGCTGCTGCCCTTTGTCACCAGGCTAGTGACCCCAAGTGATACCAAGTTGTCCAGTGTTTCAAGAAAAATCCAGGTTTCAGCAAGAAACCTGGATTTTCAGTAAGAACTCTTTGCATTTAAGTGTTGGTAATTAATTTTTTAAAAAATGTTAAACACCCTATGGGCCCATACAACCTGACAAACCAAATATGCTCATAGGACAGGTGTTAGGACTGTCTGCCATTGGAACCTCTGCATTGTCCTGCCTTAGGAAGAGTCAGCTGATGAGCTCTGAGTGAAGACCTCCTGCATGCAAAGGGGCCAGGGGACATTAGGAACCCAGCAGGACTAGACCTATCTGTGAAAGAGATGCTTCAGAGTTTCTAGGATCGTGAGGTTAAGGAAGGTCACAGAGTTCCATCTTCAGAGAAAGCTGGCTAGATTCTGCCTACTGAATAGGTGTGGAGAAAGATTAAATGCAAAAATTTTCTGATAGCAACAGCAGGATTTAAGTCCTATCTAAGGGTATTGAGGGTTTGGAGGAAGGATGGGCTTATGTATTATCTTTGTGACATTTCCAATTAAATGCAAAATCAACAGAACATCTTCTGCCAGGGTCACAGTGGTAATGAGCACTAACCCCAGCTTGTTAGCACAGCAATCCCTCCAAACAGCAAAAAGGAGGATAAATCAACTGCCTTTGCTACATTTATCAGCATAAACAAAGATAAAAATACGGTATAAAATTTTAACTATCTTCCCCCGTTCTACCTGCAAATGTGAAATTCCCCTGTGCTTCAATAAAGGAAAAATACATCCAGTGAAATCTAACAAATGTGCCATCTGTTCAGAAAGCAGAGGTAGGCATCTTTTACATGTGACACTGCTGCCCTCGTGTGGTCTAAAGATATAATGCAGCTGTTTTCCGAGAATGCTTGAAAGGTTCTGACTGCAACATGTACTTATAAACCACCTCTGGCTACACCATTCAAGTCCATGGGCTTAAATATCCTGGAGGCTACCCCTGAGTAGGCATCGTCCGAGGGGGTGGCAGGAATTCAGTGCCCAGACAGGGAATAGAAAGGAAAACTTCCCCAGCATGGTGAACTAGACAGGATGGAGACATTATAACAAACTAAATAAATAATACTTCTATTTTCTTCTCTCTTCCACTGACTTTAGGGTGACTCGGTTATTCAACGAACAAAATTTTTTTAATGGAATACCTATGAACACAAAACAAGGTGGCAGGCACACAGAGTAGAAACCCCTCTCAGCCAGCTTTCTTCCCTGTAAAATGGGAAAAATGCCTTCTATTTAATCTTTACCATCACGAGTGATGGGCATCAAAGTCTCTCCAAGATTGAGCAAAGCCTGTAGACTTTCATCATAACGTTCTAGTTTGAACTGAGGTGCAAGTGAATAGGATGTTTGGTTGATAATCTGAAAGCTGAGTGGATTTCTTGAGCTTTGTGACTCAGAATGGCTTGTTGCTCCCTGCAATGGTTGAAACCAGGCCAATTGGTTGCAAAAGCGGAAAGCCCCCAAGCTCCTCCCCAAGGGAGCCCAACATAGCTGCAAGGTCCAGGCTGCTGCAGTCAGTGTTGGGATTGCTGGCTGAGTGGCTGGCCATGACAGGTCCTAACCAGCTGGACCCCAAGCACCTCTGAGGGCTGCAGGCTGCTGTGCCCCATCCCAACTCCCGCCACTGCCCCAGATCCTGCTGCAAAAGTGAGTGGGACGCTTACTCCCCAGCTAGGAAGCGGGGGACAACATAGCTAGTCTTTGTTTTATTCATTATCAGGCATGTCTGCCGCTCTGTGCGAGTGCCCACTCAGTGTCCGAGAAAATGAGTTTTGGCATCAGATACACCCAAGCTCAATACACCCCACCTCTGCCCCTTACCAGCTGTGTGATCTCAGCAAGTTAATCTGTGTCTCGAGTTTACATCCTGATGATCTATAAAACAGGGATAACGGTCCCTGACTCACTGGGTTGGTGTGAGAATGCATGCCTGTTTGGCACACGACACATGTTGTTAAATGATGGTAACAGAGCTGGCACTGTAAATAATTGAAGCAGGTTTTGAAGGCCGGGTGAATCTGAGCTTGGGGTGAGCAAAAGTATCGAAGCCAGAAAGCCTCTGGATGCGATTTAGACTTAGTGACTAGGAGGGATGCAAACCCTCCAGCATCAAGATCAAGGGCAGGGTTGGGAGTCCGACAGCCCGGCCAACATGACTCACAGCCATTTGTTGAACATTTACTCCTTCCCTTGTAACCTGTCAGGGGCCACTATCGATCATCTTCCTTCCCTTCTGAGCCATCCGCGCAGCTGGGCTGACAAGGGTGAATGGCAAAGTGCTGGCTCCTAACTAGGAGGTTTTCATGATGCCACATTTCTCTGGCTGCTGCTGTCGTCTTTTCACACCAGGGAGACCAGCCCTGCCCTCGAGTGCTGGGCAGATGGATTAAGCTTCCAGTCCCCGGTCTCCCTTCAACCTAGAGTCCGTTCTCTACTTTGTATTCCGGACCCATTTTTAGGCCAATCCCCAAGGGGAATCTTGGCCCTTGATCCGTCATTACCTTTTCAGGGAGCTTTGGTCCCGACTGCTTTGTGCGGATCCACTCTGCCTTTCAATCACTACACCTCCTCCACTTTTTCTTTTTGCCAGTGAAATAAAAGCCCATCTGACCTGCCTCATCTGCAGCATCTTCCCTGATAAAAATTGAAATTGACATCCCAGTCTCAAGCTGGAGGGTGTTTTTTTTTAGTTTTATTGTGATAGAAATTACATATCTTAAAATTTACCACTTTTAAGTGTACAATTGAATGAATGATAGTAACATTACAGTTGTACAATCATCACCATAATCTAATTTTAGAATATTCCCATCCACCTAAAAAGAAACCTTGTGCCCATTTACAGGCACTCCACAGTCCCACCCCCAGACTGTTGACCATTTCATGTAAATGAAATAACACAAAGCATGCACTTTTGTATCTGGTCAAGCTGAGCTCTTTTTACATATCCTAGTGCCTTGGCCATCACCTTGGACAGCCCCCAAAATCCCGTATAGCCTTCTTCTTTTGTTCTCTATCCTCTTAGTGAAGATGCCTGCCTTTCTGAACAACTCTGAGCCTCCTCTATACATTAGGCTCTGGGCTTAGCCTCAGGATACAGTGGTCAGCAAAACTAGACAGAGTCCCTGTCCTCATGAAGTTACACAAGTATTTATTTCACCCAAATTTAAAGTTATCAGTGTGATGTGTTCTGCAACAGAGAGACAAAAATCTTGATTTTATTCTGAGCTAACTTAATATAGTTTATAAGAATTGCCTACTACCAAGCATCTTGAAAACCACAGACTTTCTGGTCAAAGTGGAAATGTTTTTGTTTTTGCTAAAAGTAAGACATGGTATTCTATGCAATCCCTATCAAAATCCCAGTTGCCTTTTCTGCAGAAACTGACAAACTGATCCTGGAATTCATATGGAAATGCAAAGCATCGCAACTAGCCAAAACAATCTTGAAAAATAAGACCAATGTTTTTCCTAATTTCAAAACTTACTACAAAGCTACAGCAATTAAGATAGTGTGGTACTAGCGTAAGGATAGGCATATCGATCAACAGAATAGAATTGAGAGTCCATAAAAAAACATAGACATTTATGGTCTATTGATTTTTGGCAAGGGTGCTAAGATAATTTGTTAGGGAAAAGAATAGTCTTTTCAGCAAACGATGCTGGGACAACTGAGTACCCACATGTAAAAATTAGCTCAAAATAGATTAAATACCTAAATCTAAGAGTTAAAACTATAAAAATCTTAAAAGAAAACATATGTAAATCTTTGTGACCTTGAATTAGGCAATGAATTCTGAGATATGACAACAAAAATATAAGCAACAATAAAAAACAGATTAGACTTCATCAAAATTGAAAACTTTTGCACAGCAAAGCACATTATCAAGAAAATAAAAAGACAACTTATACGATGGGAGAAAATATTTGCAAATCATATATCTGATAAGGGGTTAATATCCAAAATATATAAAGAACTCTTACAACTCAACAACAAAAAAACAATCCAATTAAAAATGGGTAGGACTTCCCTGGTGGTGCAGTGGTTAAGAATCCACCTGCCAATGCAGGGGACACAGGTTCGAGCCCTGGTCCGGGAAGATCCCACATGCCGTGGAGCAACTAAGCCCGGGCACCACAACTACTGAGCCTGCGCTCCACAGCCCACATGCCACAACTACTGAAGCCTGTGCACCTAGAGCCCGTGCTCCACAACAAGAGAAGCCACCGCAACAAGAAGCCCGCGCACCGCAATGAAGAGTAGCCCCCCGCTCACTGCAACTAGAGAAAGCTCGTGTGCAGCAACAAAGACCCAATGCAGCCAAAACTTAATTAATTTTTTAAAAAATCATTTACACTTCAAAAAAAATGGGCAAAGGACTTGAATAGACATTCTCTAAAGAATTTATACCAATTGTTAACAAGCACATGAAAAGATGCTAGAGTTATTAATAAAGTATAATTTCATTTTACGGAAAAAATCACATGAGATATCATTTCACATCCATTAGGATGGCTTTGATCAGAAAGACAGACAATAACAAGTCTTGATGAGGATGTATAGAACTGGAACCTGCATATATTGCTGGTAGGAATGTAAAATGGTGCAGCTGCTATGGAAAACAGTTAAATAGTTCCTCAAAATGTTAAATATAGAGTTACCATACGACTCAGCAATTCTACTGTTTAGTATATACCAAATAGAATTGAAAACATATGGCCACACAAAAACTTGTATACAAATGTTCATAGCAGCGATATTCATAATAGTCAAAAAGTAGCAACAATACAACTATCCATCCACTGATGAAGGATAAACAATATGGGGTATATCCATGTAATGGAGTATTAGTCAGCTGTAAGAAGCAGTGAAGTACTGATAACACACTACAACACGGATGAACCTTGAAAAGTTTGCTAAGTGAAAGAAATAAAATAAAGAAGGCCACAAATTACATGATTCTGTTTATATGAAATGTTCAGAATAGGCAAATCCACAGAGACAGAAAGTAGATTAACGGTTGCCTAGGGCTGAGGGGAGGGACGGGGGTGTAGGGGATGGGAGGTGATAGCTAAAGGGTACAAGATTTCTTTTGGGCTAATGAACATAGCCTGGAATTAGATAGTGGCAATAATTGTACAACTTTATGAATATACTAAAAAATACTGAATTGTATACTTTAAAGGAGCACATGAAATATATCTCAATAAAAAAATAAGTAAGGCTTGGTCACCATAAGCCAATTCAAACAAAGCAGAAGAACATATAATGTGAGAGTAAGTGTCTGCATTCCCTTTTCCCACATGACTGTCATTAAGCTCCTGTCTCTGGGCTCCAAGCCTACTTTTCCATAACCTGCTTTGTGATGCTTTGACTGGGACTCAGCACGTCACATTTCTCACAAGAGGGACATTGTCAGGCAGCAATGTCCCTTGACCCCAGGAGTGCAGTTTGTTCCGGTTCCAGTCTCCAGCTTCTTTCAGCCCTCCTAGCACCATCCCTGTGGCCCCCTTTGGAAGGGGGGCCAGGAAGTGCTCCCTTCTCGCACGTCTGAGCCCTCCTCTGAGGTTCTAATAACATTCAGCCTCATCCTATTTCTCATTCTTAGATGCGGTAGCTGCTTCCCACAGTTACTGTCTTTGTGATATCTCAATATTCCCTTCTTACTTTTTCAGCACTCCAACCTTGTATATATTTCTTTATACCAAATCCCTTTTGTTGAAATATTTTGTATGGTTTCTGTTTGCTTAATTGCATCTTGACTGACAAAGCACATTATATACCTATACATTCCTCTAAGTTGCTTTTAATTCATATTTAAATATTACCTACCATTGTTCTTTATATAATGGGATACTATATTCTGCCATAAGTTGCTTTACATTGTTTCATCAATGTACTTCCACATCATTTTGTATACAGTTAATGTATCCTTTTTTATGGTACTTGGATGCATTTCATCTTCTCCCATGATGTTCATTGCTCTAAATGTGTCTAAAGTATATTGTTCTTTTGAGAAACTTTGATTGCACTGAATTCTAATTATATTCACTTATTTATGAAGCACCTACTCTGTGAAAACATTCTACTGAGTGTTTGAGAATATAAGGATAAATTAGACATGGTCTTGCACTGGAGGAGATACGAGATATAGCTGAGACTATAAAATTGAATTTTTCAAGACATTTCCAGTTTTAAGTAGTCTGTCCTTTTCCTTCAATATACTAATTCTCGTACCCAAATTTTTATTTTCAGTCAAACACAAATCTCCATTCAGTCGCTACTATGCAACTCTTTATCCTGAAGTTCATCTGCTCCATGAAAAGAGGGGTTCTATTCATACCTTGTAATGGTTTTGAGACAAAAATTCTGAGAGTGCACCTAAGTTTAATTTTTTTTCAGATAAGAAGGTAGTAGTTCCAAGGAGATATAAAATTTATCAAACTGGAAAAAACAGTAATATAATTATACCTAATATTACACTGGTACTCAGAGAATTATCTGAACCAAACTCAACTTTGACCCTATTGGAACTTAAATAGTCTCCCACTGGGTCACCAAAAGGTATTTTCTTAGACATCCTAACAAGGTCATTTCTCTCGGTGTACATAAGGGCAAGATACCAATCCTACATTTCATTGACAACTGGGAGAGGCCCAGAGGCTCAGAATAATTTATGACATTTTCTTTAAATAAGTTCTCTTCATAAGTCCATAGTATATTCAAAAGGAAAAAGAGGAATGAAATAAACTTATTTAACATCACTAAGGGTTGCTAGAAAACCAATTCATGACTCTGAAATTTGATAATTAAAAGGGGGGAAAAAAAGGTCAGAATATACCGCACCTGTCTAGTGTAAATATATCTTAAGGCAATGAAAACACCTTTAGTGAAGGAAAGAAAGTTTTCTATCTAAAAGAATTCCAGCTAATAAATACAAAAGAAATGACAGAATTCACAAATCACCATTTCACAATCTTTAACGAAATACCAAATCCAGGCAATGATCATGTATTAGCTTCCTAGGGCTGCTGTAACAAAGTACCACAGACTGGGTGGCTTAAAAGAACAGAAATTTATTTTCTCACAATTCTGGAGGCTGGTAGTCTGAAACAAAGATGTCAGCAGGGCTATGCTCCCCGAGACTCTGGATAGAATCTCCCCTTGCCTCTTTCTCACTTCTGATGGTGGCCCCATCAATCGTTGGCATTCCTTAGCTTGCAGCTGTATAATTCCAGTCTCTGCCTCTGTCATCGTGTGGCATTCTCCCTGTGTGTCTCTGACTTCACATGACAGTTTCCTCTTCCTATAAGACACCAGTCATATTAGATTTAAGCCCACCCCAATGACCTCATGTTAATTTATGTCTTTATGCAAAGACCCTACTCCCAAACAAGATTCCATTCACAGGTACCAGGGGTTAGGACGTCAACATATCTTTTTGGGGGGACACAATTCAATGCATAGTAGTCAACAACAGATCATAAAAAGATTAAGCAAAATGTTGATGCAAAACGTTACACTGAAAAGATGAGGATGTCACCACCTGAACCCACTGATCAATATTAGTATCACTAAAGGCTAAACAACAAAACATTACATATGACACGACATGATAAAATGTAAACCACTTGGCACCCCTACAGCATATTCTTATGAAACAAATAAAAAGTGAATTGATTTTGAAACAAGTTTGACTTTAGTTCTGCCTTCCCTCCCACAGAATACTGGAGATAGAGGAACACGTTAACCTGTACCACAAGGAAACATCGGCCAAACCCAGACTGTGGGACAGCTACCTTGTTTCTTCAACAAGCAAAGACATGGGGAATGAGAGAAAGGGAAGTGGTCTAGAGGGAGAAAAAGTAGAGCTAAGAGAAAATTCAGGTGTAAGAATGAAAAAAAACCAGACCACATTTGGAAACCAAATCAATAAACAGAGCAATAGTTAGAATATAAGTTTATAATAAAGCAATGTTAATATGCACTGGATATTAGATAATATTAAGAATATTTTCCTAATTCTATTGGCTTTTTATGAAACAGACATTTTTTGAGAGGCATTTGCAGCATTTAGTGATTCACTGACAGGATATATAATATTTACTTTAAAATGCTGCACACAGTGGGTACTCTTTGTTAAATGAGTGAATGGATGGATGGATGGATGGATGGATGGATGAGGATGAGGGTGGCTATGGCTTTCCCCTGTGGATTAGGTCACTCTGCTTTGAATGTCAAGTGTTGCCCATTCAGGTGAGACTTAAAGATTATGTCTTACAAAAATCAGCATTTCAGAAATAGGCTCAATTCCTGAAAATTTCATACCTCTTTTGACCATTTTCTGCCCATATCATAAACTGATTTAAGGATGAACAAGAAGCTAAGGGCCACCGTTTCCTGAGCACCTACTATGTGGCAGGCACCGTGATGACACATTAAAGCTATTGTCTCACTTAATCCCTAAAACATTCATATGAGGCAAGTACCATTTTAATCTTCATTTTACAAATCTGGAAATTGAGGTGTGGAGAGATGAAGTGACTTCCCCAGGGTCCCAGAAGTAATAACCAACAGAGCCATTGCTTGAACAGAAATCTGTCTCCCTCCAGCACTTGTGACTGTAAGAACAGTGCAGTAAGATCAACTAGGTGGGCTTCTTAATCAATAGTTTGCTTCACCTACATGGGAGACTTTCAATAAAATTTAGGAAATGGAATACACATTATCTCCTCTCCCTCCCAAGACCTCACTGTATCAATACTAAAGGGATTTTAAAAGAAAAAGGCATAAACTCATAAGAACAAAGAATAGAAGAAAAAATTAAAATAAAATTTTAAGATCTGGAAAATAGACTAAGTGGTCATCGATTTAGCTGACCCGGGAAAACAGGATCCTAAGCTGGCAGAGGGAGATCTAAGAAGCAACCCATTTGATATCAGAACCCAAAATGCACAGGACTTTGCCACAATAGATACTTCTGGGATTGTGGAGTAAGGATGAAACTAAAAACCTGAAAATTGATGGAGCCTGTTTCATAAGCAGTTAGATGTGCAGAGTCCTTTCCTCATTCTGCACAGAGAGGTAGTGAGGGTACTACATAGGCTAAGGTAGGAATCATCCATCAAAAACAGGAGGAATAAGAGAAAAGTTACATACCAAAACTTGAGACTCCCAGCCTTCTTCCCCCACCTGAGCCCAGAATGTTGATACCTTAAATTATACCCTCTGGGCAGGATATAAAAGACCTCACTATGGAATCTGACCAGCCAGAGAGGAAATACCTAACAATCCTGGTATGTGGGGTACCCTCATGAAATAGCCAGTGAAGTCACCTTACAGTGAAGCTCACAGTTGACAGCCCCTATTCTCACTCCAGCTTTTTGTGCCCTATTCTTAAAAATGATCAGGACTTCCCTGGTGGCGCAGTGGTTAAGAATCCACCTGCCAATGCAGGGGACACAGGTTCGATCCCTGGTCCTGGAAGATCCCACATGCTGTGGAGCAACTAAGCCCACGCGCCACAACTACTGAGCCTGTGCTCTAGAGCCTGAGAGCCACAACTACTGAGCCCATGCGCAATAACTACTGAAGTCCACGTGCCCTAGAGCCCACGTGCCGCAACTACTGAGCCCACGTACTGCAACTACTGAAGCCCATGCGCCTAGAGCCCATGCCTCGCAACAAGAGAAGCCACTGCAATGAGAAGCCCCCGCACTGCAACGAAGAGTAGCCACCGCTTGCCGCAACTAGAGAAAGCCCACATGCAGCAACGAAGACCCAACGCAGCCAAAAAAATAAATAAATAAAAATTTTAAAGAAAGATCAGACTTCTATGATTCCAACTATATGACTGGAAAATATATTCCAACTATATATTCTGGAAAAGGCAAAAACCATGGAGACAGTGAAAAACATCAGTGGTTGCCCAGGGTTGGAGGGAGGAAGGAATGAAAGGCAAAGAACAGAGGATTTTTAGAGCAGTGAAACTACTCTGTGTGGTACTGTGATGATGAATACATGTCATTATACATTTGTCCAAACCCATAGGATATAAAACACCAAGAGTGAACCCTAAATAAACTATGGTCTTTGGGTGATTATGTATGTTCATCAATTGTAACAAGTGCACCTCTCTGGAGGGAGACGTTGATAACAGAAGCTGTAAATGTGTGGGTTCAGGGGGTATATGGGACCTCTCTGAACCTTCCCTTCAATTTTGCTGTGAACCTAAAACTTCTTTAAAAAAATTTTAAAGGAGCTCTTTATATTATTCTTACAAGTATTTTGAAAACTTATAATTTCATCAAAATAAAAAGTTACCCACCTCATGCCCCCCCCCACAAAAAAGAGATGTATATGAAATTGATGGAAGGGGTCAGGAGATAGAAGGTGTTGTGGAATAAAAGGACTGAGAATCCTGAGATGTGCTTTCAACTTTTTAGAGTGTTTTTAATGCCTCTTCCCTCTTTCTGGAAATAATCATATCCAAAGTCTGCTCGTTTATAACCCCACATAAGACACAATTTTCAGATAGAAAAAAAAAAAGAAAAGAAAAGAAAATTGCCCGATACCATTGTAAATACCCAAGTCTCAGAAAATAGGCATTTTGGTTCTAATTTGGTGGAACATACAAGTGTGCAGAAAGTAACATCAAAAAAGGGGGAGCAATAGCCTAAAAAGCCAATAGCAGGGAAGTGATTAAATACATGGTGTTACATTTGCAACCTGAAATAGTATGACATAGATATATTGAAAGATTGCTTATTGTTATGGTTAAATGTCTATGATAGCACATTGAGCAAAATACGGTACAGAGAAACCCATACAGAGAAATCCATGCAAAGAGGTGTGTAGATGGGGGAGTAGCCCTCTTGCATTGTATGTGGCATAGTAGTTTCTAAGAACCTAGCATAATAAGATCTATCTCTTAATGAATGCAAAGTATTTGCATATGGCAAATACTCCATAAATACTGTTAAAACAAAAACCAGATGAAAACAAGCCAAAATGTTAGCAATGATGACTTCTGTGTGGTAAGATTATGAGCTATCTTTCTTATAGGTGTGGTTTGCTTTTTTTTTTCCTGTTTTTGATAATGAACATCCACGATCTTTTTTTTTTTAATCAGGAAAAATATAAATTGTCTTCTCCTGGCCATACTACTTTCACCTGGAAGTTAAAGGACCCAAAACTGACCAGACATAACGTTCAATTGTAGGCAACCAGAGAGAGTCCTGCAATTGAAAAAACAGACCTGCGTTCACTGACAGCAAGAGCATTTATGTCCAAAGAAGGCACAATTGTTCCCTTATGAAGGCTGAGAGCTTGACATATATAAGCTCTACTGTATACTATACTGTATACTATACCATACAGTATAGTATAGTATACAATACTATACTATACTGTATGCTATGCTGTATACTATTATATACAGTAGAGTGAGACAGGTTAAAAAAAACATTGTGTGCACTTGCCCAAGTTTCTCAGAAAGCTTAAGACTGAATAAATCCTTGACAAAAGTGATGATTAGATATGCATTAAATCCAGAGTTCCGAAGTATGTGTTTAGCTTGGTTGTGGATTAACACTAAAGGTAAAGGAAAAGGAGGCTTGCTTATTAATAAACATATTTCTTACTTAACCTGCTGAAGGACGCTTTGGGAGGCTAAAGCATCACACTACCCTGTGGACATTCTCCAAGCTTGAGTGTGGGCACCCTCATGTATCTAGATTGAAAAGTATCAACAAGCTCCTAACAGGGACCCTGTGGATAGTCAGGTCTGAGGCTCTGTCACCAATTCTGAAAGGTCTCATTCCCCTCCCTACTCACTGCAACAATAGAACTTACAAGGGTTTTCACACTTGAGAAGACCTCTTCCAGAAAGATCCCACACAAAGTTCCTCAGAATTGATCCATCTGTTATGAACTGAATTGTGTCCCCCCAAATTCATATGTTGAAGCCCTGACCCATGATATGACTATTTGAGAAGATAATTAAGGTTAAATGAGGTCATAGGGTTAGGGCCCTAATCTAATAGAATTGGTGTCCTTCTAGGAAGAGGAAGCGATACCAGAGCACAATCTCTGTGCACACACAGAGAAAAGGTCATGTAAGCACACAGCAAGAAGGTACCCGCTGTCTGCCAGCCAGGAAGAGATCTCACCAGAAACCCACCCTGACAGCACCTTGTTGTGGAAAGCCCAGACTACAGAACTGTGAGAAAATCAATGCCTGTTTAAGCCACCCAGTTTGTGATAACTTATTATGGTGGCCTTAAGTCAACTAACTCACCACACTTTCTTTTTAACACAAAAATTTAACCATGCCACATTGAAGAATCTAAGGAAACATTTTACCATGGTCAGATTGACCGAGGTTTGAACTTCCACTTCCTAATTCCCTTTTCATAAAGATCAGGCTAAAGGGGTATTTTCCTCTAATATGGATCTATTCATAATGCTTGATGGTTCAATTTATTCTGACTTGACTGTCTGAAGAAATGGATATATAAGAATCAAAATAACTTCCTCTGATTACCAAATAAATGTGTAATGAAAATACGCAAAAGCCATCTGGGGCTACACAAGTCAATCCTAGATATCATGATTGTTCCCTTTAAGCCTGCTTTGGTTTGAATTGTAGAACACTGATGGGAAAATTCTTTGAGTTTTTCAGCTATGATGCTGAGAAACACAGAAGCGATCATGGAGATTTTATCTTTGACACTAACAGAAAAGAACTTCTATAGGAAAGCAAACTGCTTTTATGCTTCAATGCTCTCAAAAATGACCAGAAAGTCACTCTAAAATTTACTCCTGAAAAGGTGTCAGATTTGTATTGACTCATGGGAGCCAGATTTTGGTTAATTAGAAGCTCATCTGTGAACAGACATCTGAAAGTTCAATGAAGAACCATTAACAACTTTTTGGACAGGTTTCTCTTCATCTGTTGTCTCACAGAGCAGTCAGTATTGGGATCTGTCCCTTTTTCTTAAGATATAAAAGTCCAGTTTTTGCCAAAACATACGTTCAGTGAGCTGGTGCCTTCTGGAGGGCAGGCTTTTGTTGGCCTCTTTTATTGATTTTCTTGACCCCAGAAATACACAGTAAATAGCATTCTGTTCAACTTGAAAAGAGAAACTAGACTCCCAACACTGTCCATACCAATCTAAACCCTTCATTGATTAAAAAGAAAAGAAAAAAAAAAAAGGAAAGGCAACAACAAATGAGAAACCACAAAAACAATAGGCAGCAAGCCAAAGGCAAGAGCATTATAAATAAAATGATCTGCTTTAGAAAAGAGGCCCAGTGTTCTCCATCTAATTTAAAAATTATAATGCATTGAGCTAAAAATCAGATAGTCTCTTTTTATGGTAGATAAAAGGGGGAACAAGGAAGCCCATCAGGGACTGAGCAAGAATCGTGGTTATGCTGGGGGAAGGGGTCCATGATACCCCTCCTTGACCTACCATAACCTCATCCTGCTACCCTGACTTTGCTGATAATAGTGTTTGTAATATAACAGGTGACCTTCCAATTAAGAGTAATAAATCCAGACCTATTTAAGTGATTCTTCTCACTACCTGGTATTAAATTATACATTTATTTTCCCTTGTATATTGCCCTTGAGCACCACCAGAATCAAACCCATAAAGTCACCTCCATTTCCTCAATGTTTGATGAATAAAGGAATTAATGAATGAAACATAGGGGTTGAGATTGTTGCATCTGCTTGCAGCAAGCCCCTGAAGATGAAATGAGAACTCAAGTGATCTGGAGGAAGGGAAATGGAACTACTATATTCAGAACATTATCCCTTGATTGTTAGGCAAAAGCTAGGAAAAGTCATTTGATATAAAATAGAGAAATCTTTTTGGGAATGATGAAAGGATACTACTATCATCAATGACTACATACATAAACCATAATATCAATACAATGGGAAGGTATACAGCCATTTAAAAAATCAGATCACAGAATATATTTCAAGGGGGAAAAACAGTGACTGCATGTATATTAGGTGAAAATGGCAGGTAGCAAATGCATAACGTAGTTCCATTTATTTAATAATCTGAAATCCCATACCACTAAATACTCAGTAATCATCATTAGATTAATTCAGTGTGATTAGATTTCTTTTCACTTATTGCTGCTTTTAGGAGGTGTCTGTTTTGGATATGTATTCATTCATAATTAGAAACTGCTCCATGGAATTCAAGAAGAAAGACTCTCCTTCAGCCTGAAGCTGGACTACATTTACTGCCCTCATAGTCATATCATCTACCCTTTGGAGACAGTATGGGTAAATGAAGGCAATTCTCTTGTTAGAAATAGGACTCTCTAAGAAAACAAACAAAAATAAATCTACCTCTTAACCTAGTCTGTCAAGTTCCCTGGACCCAACCAACAGCAACATGGCTCTTCTGACTATCCTCAGACCCTGATCCTTTTTCTCTCCCTTTGGATACCTTTTGTTATGTATGGTTTAGGGTCTTGCCTCCCATTTGTCCATCACAGATCTCTGTGCTTCTTGCAGGTGCAAAGGGAAGGCTCCTATCACAGGGAGGATCAAGAGCCTGCTAGGACCTTATATCCACCCAGAAGCTGTCTCAAACTGAAACTCCTTACAGCTGCAGGTTTACTAATACCTGACACACAGAGTTGTCACAAGGACAAGTGGTAATCCCAAAGTTAGATGCATGGGGTGGGGTGGGGGAGAAGTTCCTGGAGGGTGTCCTCTCAAAGTAAACAAACATCAGATTCACCTAAGGAGCTAGTTAAATGAGAAGTTTCCATGACCTCGCTCCCAAGATTCCTTTTCAGTAGGTCATTTTTCATGTGTACATTGAAGAGCTTTCTAAGGCAATTCTGCTGCAGACAGCCCACAGATCACGCTCAGAAACAGTGCTTCCAAACTTTATCTAATGACACAGGGTGGACAGTGAGGCCAACGGAAGTGCCTCAAAATTTTATCCCAACTCTGGGTGAACTGAAGTCAAAAGGTTTGCCTCTAGCTAACTGTAAAAAAAAAAAAAAAGCTGAAGTGATAAAGTAGACTTTCTGAGCATTTGACATTTAAATCTCAATTTCTCCTTTTAGGAATGTGACAGCGTTCTCACCTGGGAACTTTAGGCAATGCTGTTTTGCATTTAGAGTTTATTTTGCTTGGTAATTATTCACAAAATGTTTTACAGGGTATATTTGGTCTCCCCAGCTTGACTATAAACTCCTGGCGTAGTTGGAAGGCTTTAAAAAAACGTTTTTAATGACATGGAAATAGAGAAAATGTGCTTAGTTCAGCGCTGTTGACAAAAGTGCATCCAAGGTCACTAGATGTATATATATATATATATATTTTTTTTTTTTTTTATTTTTTATTTTTTTGCGGTACACGGGCCTCTCACTGTTGTGGCCTCTTCCGTTGCGGAGCACAGGCTCCGGATGCACAGGCTCAGCGGCCATAGCTCACAGGCCCAGCCGCTCCCAGCATGTGGGATCTTCCCAGACCGGGGCACGAACCCGTGTCCCCTGCATCGGCAGGCGGACTGTCAACCACTGCGCCACCAGGGAAGCCCTAGATGTATATTTTATGCTGCCTCATTCAGCTCTAAATCTGGAGTATGATTCCTTTTAAATTGGAGGCCAGGAGTAGGAATATCAGGTGGAGAATATTATCGTTTTAAATTTTAAAAAGCTTTTACTTCATAATCAGGGCAAGTTTCACTTTAATGCAATGGTCCTCAAAATGCGGTCTACAACCAGCCAAATTAAAGTGACCTTATGGAAAATGCACATTCTCAGGCTCCTCCCAGACCCACTGAATCAGAAACTCTGGCAGTGCACCCAGACATGAGTTTTAACAAGTTCTCCAGGGATTGCTTCTGTCTTAGTCAGCTAAGGCTGCTATAACAAAATACCACAGATTTGTGCGGGTGGGATGGGGAGAATTAAACAAGAAACATTTATTGCTCACAGTTCTGGGGGCTGGGAAGTCCAAGATCAAGGTGCCGGCAGATTCAGTCCTTGGTGAGGGCTTTCTTCCTGGTTTGTAAATGGCCGCCTTCTTGATGTATACTCACGTGGCCTTTCCTAGATGCTCTCTCTCTCCCTCTTATAGGGACATTAAATCCCATTGTGGGACTTCCTTGGCGGTCCAGTGGTTAAGACTCAGTGCTTCGACTGCAGGGGGCACGGGTTCGATCCCTGGTCGGCGAAGTTCCGCATGCCGCGAGGTGCGGCAAAAAAAAAAAAAATATCCTGTTATGGAAGGCCCCACCCTCAAGGCATAGTTTAAATCTAATTACCTCCCAAAGGCCTTACCTCCAAACACCATCACACTGGAGGTTAAGGTTTCAACATGTGAATTTGAGGACACATTCCCTGTGTAACACGTTCAAATGCACACTTAAATCTAAGACTGGGGTTGGAAGGGATGGAGGAAATCTGTCTTATTATGCATATTAAAAACAAATAAACAAAAAACACTTGAAGGCAATAAAATAGTAAAGCTAGCATGTAATCAAAGTGTACAATCTGCTTGCTAGAAAACACTATTCATAAAATATATGTGCATGAAAAGAGATCCCCCCACATACATGTATACAATAAATGCACAAAAACAAATGAAAATATTTCTGTTGCATTTTACAAAGTGCCTTGTCTCACTTAATCTCAGTGGAGTCTCCTAACTTCCCTGAGTTGAAAATTAAGTCCTATTACTTTCCTGTTTTACAGGTAACAACACGAAGTTCAGAGATGACCTGGGGCAAGTCACATTGGTACCCAAGCTGCCTAAATTCTGTATTTACTTCCCTCCACCAAAAAGCATTTCCTTCTTTTATTATAACAAATGAATTCCCCTGTTCCTTCAACCTGTTTCACAAGGATTGGGGTAAATGTTATCTTCCAGAGCTCCTAGCTAGTTTGTTTGTTGTCTGCAGACCTTTTCTTCATTCACAAATTAACAGCTTGTCCTCATATTAACCAGATGGATGGCTGCACCTGGTTAATTGGAGTTGTAAGATGGATAAGTGGATTAAAGAGCACAGCAGCTGGAATGCTCACTGCTAGCCGGACATAATTAAGAAAGGAGGAGTGAGCAAGTTCTACTGGGGCTTCAGTGAGGGAAAGGCTCAGTGGACTGATTTCCTGGAACTGCTTCAATTGCTAAATTATGAGAAGCGCTTGCTGCCGCATCGGGAGAACGTTGCAATTCTGCTGCTGAGAGAGCACAAATTCTGCTCTCTCCCTAAGATGTTCAGCATTTAAATCAATGTTTCTCAGAGTGTGTCTATTGACCACCTGTCTCAGAATCATCTGGATGCTTATTAAAAATGCAGATTTCTGGACCTCATCCAAGACCCACTAATTTAGGGGGCGGGGGTTGATGGTGGGGACCAGGAATCCGTATTGTTAACAATCTCCCTCTAAAATTGTGAGCCACTGACGTATTGCTATCCTCAAATATGTAGAATTTCTAGAATCACCTAAAAAAGACTGCACAATCGACACTTTGGGAACCGTAACTCTGGTAGAGCCCTTGGCTACCAAAACCTCCAGCAACTGAATCTCCAAAACCCCAAAAGTCCTTGAGAAAGCAAAGAATCTATTGCCAGAATCCAAGTAGGTTTTGTCTCAGAAGCCTCCTGAGACACTTGTTAGAAATTCTCAAAAAAAAAAAAAAAAAAAAGAAACATACAGGGCTTCTCTGGTGGCGCAGTGGTTGAGAGTCCGCCTGCCGGTGCAGGGGACACGTGTTCGTGCCCCAGTCTGGGAAGATCCCACATGCCGCGGAGTGGCTGGTTCCGTGAGCCATGGCCGCTCAGCCTGCGAGTCCGGAGCCTGTGCTCCACAACGGGAGAGGCCACAACAGTGAGAGGCCCGCGTACCGCAAAAAAAAAAAAAAAAAAAATGAAATTCTCCACCTCAGCCCAGAAGTGGTGAATCAGAAACTCTGGGGATGGGGTACCCTCAGGATGAGTCTGAGGCATGCTGAAATTTGAGGACCACTGCTCTAGACCTGTTCTGCTCAACTCTCAGTGCACAAATGAATTCCCTGGAGATCTTGTTAAAATGCAAATTGTTTCAGTAGGTATGGGAGCTAAAAATCTCCCAAGGGACATTGATGCTGCTGGTTCATAGACCACACTTTGAGGAACAAAACTCTAGGTTATTTTTTATCTAATGGTATGAGATAAAATTCATATGTTAAAAAAAATTTAAAAAGGGGTTCCTAGGCCTAGGCTGAAATGGTTACGTAATCAGCACACTCCAAGCACAAAAAGTGAAGCTGCTAAAAAACCATCAGTTGGATTTGAGCTCTGAATACGAGGGATGCATTTGCACTGACTGGCCCACAGGCCATCCTCCAAAACCGTGATAACTAAGATGACATTTTTTTTTTTTTTTTTGGTATTTTGGCTCCGCTGCGCAGCATGCAGGATGGTTCCCTGACCAGGGATCGAATGCAGGCCTCTGCAGTGAAAGCACCAAATCCTAACCACGAGATCACCAGGGAACTCCCCTAAGATCACAGATTTTTATGTGGCTAGGAAAGGAAGCCAAAAATGGCTTCGCAAGGATCAAACTCTGACGCAATTTACAAACACTGTCAGCCGTCAGCTAATAGGCTCTGATAAATTATACTAACTCTCTCTAGAGCAGACTCTGCTGTATAGACAGCTCTGGTCAGGGACTTGGGGACTCCTAGTTCTGACTCATGTCCCTTCACTGGGCCTTGATTTCCTCACATATTGAGTGATAGGTTTGGGGCCTTTGCCTACCCTTAAAAGTCTGTAGTTCTATGACCCGTTCAGTCCAATTGTTATACTTGCTACATTGCCTCTGGAGCTGAAGATTGCCACTGCCTACCCTTTGCACTTGAGTTCAGTGAAAGCACAGTTTTGTTCCTCTGACTCAGCCTCTATTGCTGGTCCAGGGATCACAAAACTTCTGCAACATGCGTATGATTTCAGACCCTATGTGCTTCTTGCGCTTGTACTTTTCACCTTTACCTTGGTATGTTTTCAATTATTCAGCCTTGATGTTCCATCACACTAAAACTCCTATTGAAATATTGTCACATAGAAGACTAGTTTGCCTGGCTGTCAAGGGTTTACTAAGTAGCCCATGTCTGTCGAGATGAGGTATGTACAAATTAGACAGTGAGGATTTGCTTCTAATAGGGACCTACCAGAATAATTTGTGCAATAAAGACTTTGAATAGCTAGTAGGTTTATAGAATTTCTCTAGTGTAATTAGGAGAGGCATTGTTGTGTAATGAAGAAAATTAATTAGAACTAAGTGTTTAGGGAATGTCTGGTTAGGTAACCAAAGGCATATTTGCAGCCTAATTGTTTTTTTGGCAGCTGGAGGCATTTTATACCCTTTCAGAGTGTTTAGTTAATGGATATTTTAACATGCCCCACTGTTTGCTTTTCCTTAAATTTAAACTACTTTACCATATAAAAAAAAAAAACAGTTTATCAAAGGTTTGAACCAAGTATCTATCCCATTGGAAAAATGCCTCAGTTATCTGATTTATTTGATCATACTGTCTGCCAAATGTTCATTGTTTTCAGAGGAAGTCCATACTGAGAGTAATTTGCATGCCCTCCTGCACCATGTGTAATTATAGAGTTCTACTGTATGCTTATAAAGCACAAACACCAACACATTTTCTAATATTTTTCCAATATTTCTTCTAACCTGCACCCAAGTTGCAAGTATTCTGTCTCAAGGCTTCTCTGGAACAAGGTAGAGTTTTGAAAATACAGTATGTTTTAAAATAAGATGGGGGCTTCCCTAGTGGTGCAGTGGTTAAGAATCTTCCTGGCAATGCAGAGGACACGTGATCGAGCCCTGGTCCAGGAAGATCCCACATGCTGTGAAGCAACTAAGCCTGTGAGCCACAACTACAGAGTCTGCATGCTGCTGCTACTGAAGCCTGCACACCTAGAGCCTGTGCTCCGCAACATGAGAAGCCACCGCAATGAGAAGCCTGAGCACCACAACGAAGAGTAGCCCCCGCTCGCCACAACTAGAGAAAGCCCATGTGCAGCAGCTAAGACCCAACGCAGCCAAAAATTAAAAATTAAAAAAAAGATGGATCAGTTATCCAGTTGGTTGATTATTTTTCTAATATGCATAAAAATTTGAAGTCAAATAGACATAGGTTCAAATCCTGGCTCTGTCACTTGCTATGAGATGTTTAGAAAATTATTTAAACTACCTAAGGCTTAGTTTCATGATCTGTAAATGAAGATAATAACCCTGGCATTATAGGGTTGAAGTGAAAATTAGACAAAATAGTATATTTTATTAAATTAGGACATTTTTGGTTTCAGATGAGAGAAACCTGACATAAAATAACTTAAAATAATAAGAGGGAAATAACGTTTATTTAGAATAATTTTATATTTCCAAAAGAATTACAAAAATATTGGTTTCCCTTGAACCAGCTTCCCCAAATATAAACAAGTTCACTGCCATAAAATTATTAAAACCAGAAAATTAACATCGACAAAAATACCTTAATCCACAAACCTGATTCAAATTTTGTCAATCATCTCTTTTCTGGTTCAGGATCCCACATTGTATTTAGGCTTCGTATCTCCTTGGTCTCTACCGCCTAGGAAAATTCCTCAACTTTCTTTATTCTCTTGACCTTGACAAGTTTGAAGAATATTAGCCAGTTATTTTATAGAAGTCTCTCAATTTGAGTTTGTCTAATATTGTCTCATGATTTGGACTGAGATTATTCATTTTTAGTAAGAATACCACAGAAGTGATGTTGTACTCAGTGCATCAAGAGTCAATATGTCCCATTGCTATGATGTTAACTTTGATCACCTGGTCCAGCAGGTGCCTGCAAGGTTTCTTCACCATAGGGTTACTAATTTTTCCTTTGTAAATAACTATTTTGTGAGATGATACCTTGTGACTGTACAAATATGCTTTTTCTCATCATAGTTTTGTCCACTCATAGCATCCATCAATGATTATTGCCTGCAACAATTATTACCACAGTGTTTGGCAAATGGTTTCTATTTCCACCATGCATTCTGCATTTATTAATTGGAATTTTACTGTAAGGAAGAGTTGTCCCATCTCCCTGACTTATTTATTCAATTATTTATTTACTGATGTATGGACTCACAAATATTTTATTCTATAGGATATAATCCATTACTACCTTTATTTTATTTTTATCTTATTTTATTGCTAAAATTGCCTTAGATTTGGTCATTGGGCGATCCTTCAAGTTGGGTTCCCGTGTCTTGTTAACTCGCCTCTGTTATTCTTTGGGCCCTTCCTCGCTTTCTGGCACCTATGTACATCTCATAATTCCAGCCCTGGAATGAGCCATTTCTCCAAGAAAACTTACATCATTGGGAAGTTCAAGGCAATGAAGCTGACTTTAAGCACAGCTGAATCAAAGGGTTCAACGGATGTCACTAGGAATTCAAAGCCTTCTCTCAAACTTTTGGTTCTGCTTTTCTCAGTTTCATTCTTAGGTAAATACTTACACATGGTGGCTAAGATAGCTGCTGACACTTACCCTCACAACTGTTTTTCCTAAGAAAAAAGAGAAAACTACTGATAGTCACAGCGAAAGTCCCATGGAGAGGTCATATTAGCACAACTTGGGTGATATGCCCATCTCTGATCCAATCTCTTTGGCCAGGGAAATGCGGTACTCTGCCCAGGTATGTATCATATGGCCACAGGCAGGGAGGAGGGGAGTTCAGTCCCATGAGACCACATGGAATGGCTTTTCCTCAAGAAAAGGGGGCTTCAGTAAGATGTGGATGGGCTCCCACCATGCACAACATCTACAAGGCTCTTTGCTTAGTGAAGCACATAGTGAATATATTACACAGTGACTTTTCCATCAATTCACTCTTCTGCCTCACTTCACCACTTCCATCTGAAAGCAGGCAAATCGGAGATGAGATAAAATTCACATGAATCAAGATGGTTACTTGCTGGCACTGCTGGCCACAGGTTTTTTTAAGTAAAACGATGAGTATAAGGTTACAATGTGGAGGTCTCAACCTCCTATCTACAACAAAAGGCTACCTGGAATGGCTGAGGACTACTATTCCGGTTAACACTGTGGATGGTGTGCACATATATGTTTGCACGTGTGTGTATAACATTCAGATTCACAGTTTTCAAAGATTTAGAGATAGTGTGGCAGAACAGAAATAATAGGGCTTTAGATACAAGTAGATCTCAGTTCCAGTTCTGCCCCTTGCTGTGCCTTGGGTGAGTTACTTAGTCTCCCTGAGCTTGTTTCATCTGTAAAATAGAATAATTCGTACCTCACATGATGTGAGGAATCAATGACATAATGCATGTAGAGCACCTAGCACAAGAGTAAGTGCACGAGAAAAATTTCAAATAAAATACAGGTAAAAATAAAGGAGATATATAGAAAAAATAAACTAGAATGGATGTCATCTTTCTTCAACAATAATACAGGCACCTCAGCATGTCCAAAACATCATTATAAGCATCAGCTACTGTTGAATTAAAAATATGAATGTTACCAGTTAACAAAATCTGCAGTGTGTATTTCTCTTTTTATGTTGCCTGAAAACAAACAAGCAAACAATAACAACAGCAAAACCTAGAGTGAGGCAAAGTAAACAACAGAGTGAGAAGGCAACCTACAGAATGGTAGAAAATATTTGTAAACAACGTATCAGATAAGGAGTTAATTTCCAAAATATATAAGGAGCTCATAGAACTTATTATCAAAAAACTAATAACCCAATGTTAATATTGGCTAAAGACTTGAATAGACATTTCTCCAAAGAAGACATACAAATGGCTAACAGGTACATGAAAAGATGCTCAATGTCATTAATCATCAGGGAAATGTATATCAAAACCACATGAGATCATCTCACACCTGTTAGAATGGCCATTATCAGAAAAACAAAAGATAAGTGTTGGCAAGGACGTGGAGAAATTAAAACACTGTTGGTGGGAATGTAGTAATGGTGCAGCCACTATGGAAAACTATGTGGAGATTCCTCAAAAAATTAAAAATAAAACTACCAAGCTATCCAGCAATTTCACTTCCAAGTATTTATCCAAAATAATTGAAATGAGGATCTCAAAGAGATATCTGTACTCTCATGTTCACTGCAGCATTATTCACAATAGCCAAGATGCAGAAACAACCTAAATATTCATCAACAGATAATGGATAAAGAAAATGTGGTATATCATACAATGGAATATTATTTGGTCTTTAAAAAGAAGGAAATCCTGCAATGTGACATAGAAAAATCTTAAGGATATTATGCTAAATCAAATAAGCCAGTCACAGAAGGACAAATATTGCATGATTCCACTTAAATGAGGTAACTAAAATAGTCGAGCTCACAGAAGCAGAGAGCAGAATGGTGCTTGCCAGGGGCTAAGGGGAGGGGAAAATTGGGAATTGCTAATCAATGGGCATAAAGTCTCAGTTATGCAAAATAAGTTCTAGAGATCTGCTGTACAACATTGTCCCCATGATTAACAATATTCTATTGTACAATTAAATATTTATTAAGAGGGTAAATCCCATGCTAAGTGTTCTTACCAAAAACAAAACAAACAACAAAACCTAAGAGTGAAGAAGCCAAAGCCACAGTTCCAAATGTAGGTAGAGGGACTTCCCTGGTGGTCCAGTGGCTAAGACTCCACACTCCCAATGCAGGAGGCCCAGGTTTGGTCCCTGGTCAGGGAACTAGATCCCACATGCGACGACAATCCCACATGCCGCAACTAAGACCTAACGCAGCCAAATAAATAAATATTTTTTTAAAAAAATGTGGGTAGAGCAATGGGGCAGGGGTTACATCTGTGTTGAGGGCTATGGCACATGAGGGTTTCACTTTGTTAAACGTGGCTCCAACAGTCTCTCCATACTCAAAACCCCTTTAATACTTTCCTGGCATTTGTTGTTAATGTTGATATGACAGTGATTTAACGAGCCGGCTCTTTTAACGTATAAGACGGAATATAAATTCCAATAAACGACATCCCCTTCAAAATAGTTTCAGAGAAAAGATATATACTTGTTTCAGTGATGTTCCAAACTTCTGTGTCTAAAATTTTTCCCAAGACCAGATATTCAAAAATCAATTAAAATTTATTTAAATCCAAGAGTAAACAGACTGATCAAGTTTAATGTATCTGTTTGGCATTAAAACAATAAGGTAGGACTTCAGGGGAAGATGGCGGAAGAGTAAGACGCGTAGATCACCTTCCTCCCCACAGATCCATCACAAATACATTCCACTCGGTAGGAGTGGAACAACTCCTACAGAACACCTACTGAACGCTGGCAGAGGACCTCAGACCTCCCAAAAGGCAAGAAACTCCCCACATACCTGGGTAGGGCAAAAGAAAAAAGAATAAACAGAGACAAAAGAATAGGGACGGTAACTGCACCAGTGGGAGGGAGGCGTGAAGGAGAAAAGGTTTCCACACACTAGGAAGCCCCTTCGCGGGCAGAGACTACGGGGGGCGGAGGGGGAAAGCTTCAGAGCTGCGTAGAAGAGCGCAGCAACAGGGATGCGGTGGGAATAGCGGGGAGATTCCCGCACAGAGGATCGGTGCCGACCGAAACTCACCAGGCCGAGAGGCTTGTCTGCTCACCCGCCGGGGCGGGCGGGCTGGGAGCTGAGGCTCAGGCTTTGGTTGGAGCCCAGGGAGAGGACTGGGGTTGACGGCGTGAACGCAGCCTGCAGGGGGTTAGTGTGCCACGGCTAGTCGGGAGGGAGTCCGGGGAAAAGTCTGGACCTGCCGAAGAGGCAGGAGACTTTTTCTTCCCTCTTTGTTTCCTCGTGCGCGAGGAGAGGGGATTAAGAGCGTTGCTTAAAGGAGCTCCAGAGGCGGGTGCGAGCCGCGGCTAACTGCGCAGACCCCAGAGACGTGCATGAGACGCTAAGGCTACTGCTGCCGCCACCAAGAAGCCTGTGTGCGAGCACAGGTCACTCTCCACACCTCCCTTCCGGGGAGCCTGTGCAGCCCGCCACTGCCAGGGTCCAGGATCCAGGGACCCAGGGACAACTTCCCCGGGAGAACGCACGGCGCGCCTCAGGCTGGTGCAACGTCACGCAGGCCTCTGCCGCCGCAGGCTCGCCCCGCCTCCGTGCCCCTCCCTCCCCTAGGCCTGAGTGAGCCAGAGTCCCCGAAGCAGCTGCTCCTTCAACCCCGTCCTGTGTGAGCGAAGAACAGACGCCCTCCGGCGACCTACATGCAGAGGCGGGTCCAAATCTAAAGCTGAACCCCGGGAGCTCTGCGAACAAAGAATAGAAAGGGAAATCTCTCCCAGCAGCCTCAGGAGCAGCGGATTAAATCTCCACAATCAACTTGATGTACCCTGCATCTGTGGAATACCTGAGTAGAGAACGAACCATCCCAAATTGAAGAGGTGTATTCTGAGAGCAAGATTTATGATTTTGTTCCCCTTTTCCTCTTATTGTGAATGTGTATGTGTATGCTTCTGTGTGAGATTTTGTCTGTATAGCTTTGATTTCACCATTTGTCCTACGGTTCTATCCGTCCATTTTTTTGTTTGTTTTTAATTAAATTTTTTTTTCTTAATAATTATTTTTTATTTTAATAAATTTATTTTATTTTACCTTATTTTATTTTCTTTTATCCTCTTTCTTTGTTTCTACTTTTTCTCCCTTTTATTCTCAGCTGTGTGGATGAAAGGCTCTTGGTGCTGCAGCCAGGAGTCATTGCTGTGCCTCTGAGGTGGGAGAGCCAACTTCAGGACACTGGTCTACAAGAGACCTCCCAGCTCCACGTAATATCAAACGACGAAAATCTCCCATAGATCTCCATCTCAACACTAACACCCAGCTTCACTCAACGACCAGCAAGCTACAGTGCTGGACACCCTATGCCAAACAACTAGCAAGACAGGAACACAACCCCACCCATTAGCAGAGAGGCTGCCTAAAATCATACTAAGTCCACAGACACCCCAAAACACACCAACAGACGTGGACCTGCCCACCAGAAAGACAAGATCCAGCCTCATCCACCATAACACAGGCACTAGTCCCCTCCTCCAGGAAGCCTTCACAACCCACTGAACCAACTTTAGCCACTGGGGACAGACACCAAAACCAACGGGAACTACAAACCTGCAGCCTGCAAAAAGGAGACCCCAAAGTCCAGGAAGCACAGAGAGTCCCATACAGGATAAATCCAAGGAGAAACACGCCAAGACACATATTAATCAAATTGTCAAAAATTAATACAAAGAAAACATATTAAAAGCAGCAAGGGAAAAACAACAAATAACACACAAGGGAATCCCCATAAGGTTAACAGCTGATCTTTCAGCAGAAACTCTGCAAGCCAGAAGGGACTGGAAGGACATATTTAAAGTGATGAAGGAGAAAAACCTACAACCAAGATTACTCTACCCAGCAAGGATCTCATTCAGATTTGATGGAGAAATTAAAACCTTTACAGACAAGCAAAAGCTGAGAGAGTTCAGCACCACCAAACCAGCTTTAAACAACTGCTAAAGGATCTTCCCTAGGCAAGAAACACAAGAGAAGGAACAGACCTATAATAACGAACCCAAAACAATTAAGAAAATGGGAATAGGAACATACATATCAATAATTACCTTAAATGTAAATGGATTAAATGCTCCGAACAAAAGACACAGACTGGCAGAATGGATATAAAAACAAGACCCATATATATGCTGACTACAAGAGACCCACTTCAGACCTAGAGACACATACAGACTGAAAGTGAGGGGATGGAAAAAGATATTCCATGCAAATGGAAACCAAAAGAAAGCTGGAGTAGCAATTCTCATATCAGAAAAAATAGACTTTACAATAAAGACTATTACAAGAGACAAAGAAGGACACTACATAATGATCAAGGGATCGATCCAAGAAGAAGATATAACAATTGTAAATATTTATGCACCCAACA
Organism: Monodon monoceros; assembly: GCF_005190385.1. Lineage (NCBI taxonomy): Eukaryota > Metazoa > Chordata > Mammalia > Artiodactyla > Monodontidae > Monodon > Monodon monoceros. The sequence goes on along the minus strand of NW_021703768.1, from coordinate 138,770,802 downwards.
TAGGAGCACCTCAATACATAAGGCAAATACTAACAACCATAAAAGGGGAAAGCGACAGTAACACATTCACAGTAGGGGACTATAACACCCCACTTTCACCAATGGACAGATCATCCAAAATGAAAATAAATAAGGAAACACAAGCTTTAAATGATACATTAAACAAGATGTACTTAATTGACATTTATAGGACATTCCACCCCAAAAACAACAGAATACACACTTTTCTAAAGTGCTCATGGAACATTCTCCAGGATAAATCATATCTTGGGTCACAAATCAAGCCTTGGTAAATTTAAGAAATTTGAAATTGCATCAAGTATCTTTTCCGACCACAACGCTATGAGACTAGATATCAATTACAGGAAAAGATCTGTAAAAAATACAAACACATGGAGGCTAAACAACACACTACTTAAGAACGAAGTGATCACTGAAGAAATCAAAGAGGAAATTTAAAAATACCTAGAAACAAATGACAATGGAGACACGATGACCCAAAACCTATGGGATGCAGCAAAAGCAGTTCTAAGAGGGAAGTTTATAGCAATACAATCCTACCTTAAGAAACAGGAAATATCTCGAATAAACAACCTAATCTTGCACCTAAAGCAATTAGAGAAAGAAGAACAAAAAACCCCAAAGTTAGCAGAAGGAAAGAAATCATAAAGATCAGATCAGAAATAAATGAAAAAGAAATGAAGGAAACGATAGCAAAGATCAATAAAACTAAAAGCTGGTTCTTTGAGAAGATAAACAAAGTTGATAAACGATTAGCCAGACTCATCAAGAAAAAAAGGGAGAAGACTCAAATCAATAGAATTAGAAATGAAAAAGGAGTTGTAACAATTGACACTGCAGAAATACAAAAGATCATGAGAGATTACTACAAGCAACTCTATGCCAATAAAATGGACAACCTGGAAGAAATGGACAAATTCTTAGAAATGCACAACCTGCCAAGACTGAATCAGGAAGAAACAGAAAATATGAAGAGACCAATCACAAGCACAGAAATTGAAACTGTGATTAAAAATCTTCCAACAAACAAAAGCCCAGGACCACATGGCTTCACATGCGAATTCTATCAAACATTTAGAGAAGAGCTAACACCTATCCTTCTCAAACTCTTCCAAAATGTAGCAGAGGGAGGAACACTCCCAAACTCATTCTACGAGGCCACCATCACCCTAATACCAAAACCAGACAAGGATGTCACAAAGAAAGAAAACTACAGGCCAATATCACTGATGAACATAGATGCAAAAATCCTCAACAAAATACTAGCAAACAGAATCCAACAGCACATTAAAAGGATCATGCACCATGATCAAGTGGGTTTATTCCAGGAATGCAAGGATTCTTCAATATATGCAAATCAATCAATGTGATACACCGTATTAACAAATTGAAGGAGAAAAACCATATGATCATCTCAATAGATACAGAGAAAGCTTTCAACAAAACTCAACACCCATTTATGATAAAAACCCTGCAGAAAGTAGGCATAGAGGGAACTTTCCTCAACATAATAAAGGCCATATAGGACAAACCCACAGCCAACATCGTCCTCAATGGTGAAACACTGAAAGTATTTCCACTAAGATCAGGAACAAGACAAGGTTGCCCACTCTCACCACTCTTATTCAACATAGTTTTGGAAGTTTTAGCCACAGCAATCAGAGAAGAAAAAGAAATAAAAGGAATCCAAATCAGAAAAGAAGAAGTAAAGCTGTCACTGTTTGCAGATGACATGATACTATACAAAGAGAATCCTAAAGATGCTACCAGAAAACTACTAGAGCTAATCAATGAATCTGGTAAAGTAGCAGGATACAAAATTAATGCACAGAAATCTCTGGCATTCCTATACATTAAGGATGAAAAATCTGAAAGTGAAATCAAGAAAACACTCCCATTTACCATTGCAACAAAAAGAATAAAATATCTAGGAATAAACCTACCTAAGGAGACAAAAGACCTGTATGCAGAAAATTATAAGACACTGATGAAAGAAATTAAAGATGATACAAATAGATGGAGAGATATACCATGTTCTTGGATGGGAAGAATCAACATTGTGAAAATGACTCTACTACCCAAAGCAATCTACAGATTCAATGCAATCCCTATCAAACTACCACTGGCATTTTTCAAAGAAGTAGAACAAAAAATTTCACAATTTGTATGGAAACACAAAAGACCCCGAATAGCCAAAGCAATCTTGAGAATGAAAAACGGAGCTGGAGGAATCAGGCTCCCTGAGTTCAGACTATACTACAAAGCTACAGTAATCAAGACAGTATGGTACTGGCACAAAAACAGAAAGATCAATAGAACATGATACAAAGCCCAGAGATAAACCATGCACATATGGTCACCTTATCTTTGATTAAAGGAGGCAGGAATGTACAGTGGAGGAAGGACAGCCTGTTCAATAAGTTGTGCTGGGAAAACTGGACAGGCACATGTAAAAGTATGAGATAAGATCACTCCCTAACACCATACATAAAAATAAGTTCAAAATGGATTAAAGACCCAAATGTAAGGCTGGAAACTATCAAACTCTTAGAGGAAAACATAGGCAGAACACTCTATGACATAAATCACAGGAAGATCCTTTTTGACCCACCTCCTACAGAAATGGAAATAAAAACAAAAATAAACAAATGGGACCTAATGAAACTTCAAAGCTTTTGCACAGCAAAGGAAACCATAAATAAGACCAAAAGACAACGCTCAGAATGGGAGAAAATATTTGCAAATGAAGCAACTGACAAAGGATTAATCTCCAAAATTTAAAAGCAGCTCATGCAGCTCAATAACAAAAAAAACAAAAAACCCAATCCAAAAATGGGCAGAAGACCTAAATAGACATTTCTCCAAAGAAGATATACAGACTGCCAAGAAACACACGAAAGAATGCTCAACATCATTAATCATTAGAGAAATGCAAATCAAAACTACAATGAGATATCATCTCACACCAGTCAGAATGGCCATCATCAAAAAATCTAGAAACAATAAATGCTGGAGAGGATGTGGAGAAAAGGGAACACTCTTGCACTGCTGTTGGGAATGTGAATTGGTAAAAGACTATGGAGAACAGTATGGAGGTTTCTTGAAAAACTACAAATAGAACTACCATGTGACCCAGCAATCCCACTACTGGGCATATACTCTGAGAAAACCATAATTCAAAAAGAGTCATGTACCAAAATGTTCATTGCAGCTCTATTTACAATACCCAGGAGATGTAAACAACCTAAGTGTCCATCATCGGATGAATGGATAAAGAAGATGTGCCACATATAATGGATAAAGAAGATGTGGCGTATATATACAATGGAATATTACTCAGCCATAAAAAGAAACGAAATTGAGCTATTTGTAATGAGGTGGATAGACCTAGAGTCTGTCATACAGAGTGAAGTAAGTCAGAAAGAGAAAGACAAATACCATATGCTGACACATATATATGGAATTTAAGAAAAAATAATGTCATGAAGAACCTAGGGGTAAGACAGGAATAAAGACACAGACCTACTAGAGAATGGACTTGAGGATATGAGGAGGGGGAAGGGTAAGCTGTGACAAAGTGAGAGAGTGGCATGGACATATATACACTACCAAACGTAGAATAGATAGCTAGTGGGAAGCAGCCGCATAGCACAGGGAGATCAGCTCCGTGCTTTGTGACCACGAAGCAGCCGCATAGCACAGGGAGGGTGGGAGGGAGGGAGACACAAGAGGGAAGAGATATGGGAACATATGTATAACTGATTCACTTTGTTATAAAGCAGAAAGTAACACACCGTTGTAAAGCAATTATACTCCAATAAAGATGTAAAAAAAAAACAACAACAATAAGGTAATAATAGAAAATAGCTGGTTTCCATATAATGGGATCCTATGAAGCTATTAAAAATAATGTAGCAGATATATATGCACAGCTATGAAATGAGTTATAAGACATATTACCAGTGAAAAAAAACAAGGACCATAACAGTACATATGGCATGCTTTTAACTGTTACTTTTTAAAAAGAGTATGTGTATATATATATATATATATGCTCAATCTATATATACACAGGCTATCTCTGAAAGGATATCTAAATAATTGGTAGTTTGCAAGTAGCTGTTGTTTCAAAAATATTAATATGTTTATGTAGCATTTTTACATGTTTGATTCTTAGCTCTTATTAGATTTCAAGATCACTCAGGACAGGGATCATGCTCTGTTCCTCTTTATATTCCCATGTGCACAGGAAATTACACTTAGTAGATACTCAATAAAAGGCTGTGGATTAACGTGCTCAGAGTTACATATGGTAAAGCTAAGTAAAGATGGGGCATAGAGACAAAGATTCATCAAAATGAAGATGAAATTAATATAAGGGCTTATTTGAGGAGATATTCAAATACAATATAATGAACTTTTCATATTCTTCTTATCTCATATAAATAAGTGTGACTAAAACTTGGCAAAGGCCTGTGCATTCTACTGGCTATTGTGATAAGTGTAACAAAAAAGATAACTTTCCATTTCATCCCCAGAAAGTGGATAATTCATCATGTTTATCCTGCAACCCAGTCTTGCACACAGATACCTGCAGTTATATTTACTGTCATAAAATTAATAGCCCGTGTGGTTCCCAGAACTTGGAAAGGGAACTTCCCACCACGTAGTGTGCAGTGTAACTACATAGTGTGTAGTTAGAAACAGCTGGTCCCATGGCCAGGGAATATGCTGACTTCTGCCAAAGCATTTTCCATGGGTCATTGCCATTCTTGGAGCACCAGACCAGCCCACCAGCTCTTCATGATATGACACAAACCCACAAGCAGGTGGTTGCCGCTCCACTTCATTTCCTGCTTCAAAACACTTCCTGAAGGACTTCCCTGGTGGCGCAGTGGTTGAGAGTCCGCCTGCCGATGCAGGGGACGCGGGTTCGTGCCCCGGTCCGGGAGGATCCCACATGCCGGGGAGCGGCTGGCCCGTGAGCCATGGCCGCTGAGCCTGCACGTCCGGAGCCTGTGCTCCGCAACAGGAGAGGCCACAACGGTGAGAGGCCCGCGTATCGCAAAAAAAAAAAAACCAAACAAACAAAAAAAACATTTCCTGAAGACATAGCAGTGAGCACGTGGTAAGTGTAATATAAAATTTCCAGATCGAGAACAAGTACATCTAAGACTATGTGACTTGGTACAACTTCAGAGAAGATGTAGTCCTTGCCTAAATGGATTGAAGTGTTGAAAAGTCCGCCAATCTGAAAAGTCACAATGCTTGATGTTACCACAAGAGAGAGGCAACATGGTAAACCACTTTCCCCATCAACATCAGAAATCAGCTGATTTCATTTGCAAATTATATCATTAAGGAGAGAACATTAAGGAAAGGAAAGGGTTAGCTAACACTAAATTTTCTCAAGGACCTACTATAGCCATGAATGTTTATAGGGGTTATCTCTGTTTTTTTCACACAAATATCCCTATTTTACTGCTGAGGAAACTAAAGCTCAGAGAAGTTAGTTAACTTGCCCTAGATCCAACAGCCATTGAAATGTCAGAATCTACATTTAGGATCTAACCTAAAGCAACAATTAGTTCTCCCAGTTCTGACAACCAGTGAAAAGCAGAGGTGAACAGCAGGGGCTCTGGGGCCAGATCACCTGGGCATGAATCCTGACTCCATCGCTTGCCAGCTGTGAGACTTAAACAACATGCTTATCATTTTTCATCACTGTCTCCCTTACCTCCATTTGTAAAATGAGCACAAGAATAGTAACTACCCAAGAGGGTTATTTTGAGGATAAGAGGATTATTACAAATAAAGCACTTAGTAAGCAATACTATTATTATGTTGGCTGCTGACTCTGGAGAGAATCAGGACAAACATGCTTTGATGAGAAGTAGAAAGGAGTATGATAAAGCTGTAAATCAGAGGAAGGTAGATCAAGGCAAGAGAAATAATGCAGAGGTCTCAGTTTCGACCTGCGATGGTATTTGAGGATAGGAGCGGGAAACAGCTCACCAAGAGAGAACATGGACGAATGCCAATGGATAGAACATTAACGAAGACAAACTTAGAAATCAGAGTTGTTCTGTGGATGGGAATACCCTGCAGTTTGTTTTTCACTGGCTTTGCTGTTGTTATTGTTCCCTATTCTTTAAACAGAAAAGACATCACTTTGTTGAACCATCTCAAAAGCAACTGTGTAAAAAGTAAAGTCTATACAATCTGAACTCCTATGAGAGGTTTAGTCTACTTTCCTCAGCTCAGGCAAAGGCTTCTGGAAACAAAGCACCAACTTTGATTCCTAAATGAGCATCAGTCCCTGTGGTTCAGTTACTCAAAGCTTCCAGCAGCACAGAACCTAATAGTTCATGCTCCACAGCTGGGTTCTGAGCCTGGGGCTTCCAGTGACTTTTCAGAGAGCTTCATGATTGGTTTGCTTCCATGGGATTTGGATCAAGATGAAAAATGAGCCCAAGGTTATTTGGAAACAGTTCATATTTAAGAGACCTTCAAACACTTTCACAAATAAAAGCGGTCTATGAATATTGTATAATAACCTTCTAATAACTTCCCACTTGCTAATGTTTATCACGGGAGGAAAATTAGCAACGGGTACACCCGTACTTCAAAAGTTAGGAAATGGGAGATAAAATCCAAGTAGTTTGGAAGAGTTGAAATCACTTTACTCAGAAGGGAATAGCAGTTCATAAGGGAAGGAAATTGCATTTGAATTTCCTAGCATTGTGATAATAAAAGTATTCTAACTAGATACCTATTTTTGACAGAGTATCCCCAGGCTCCAGCACCTAACCCACCAATCTCTGTCCCCACCAACTCATTATGGGCCATCCATGGAGCCTGTATTGTTCTGGAGTCACAGGGATGGGGTTATGCAGATTGAAGATCATCTGTCTAACTTTAATGCATAAAGTGGAAACCAAACGCAATAATCTCATGGACACTTAACAAATCAACGTCTTTTCAATCACCATCCATCACCATCCTTTTGTGGCACTGGTGCTAACCCTCACCCTTCTTTCTGGAGCAGAGCTGCCCTTTAGGACCTGTTCCACATTAGTGAGTCAAATCGGCCATTTTTTCATTGTCATTCATTTCATTTTTTCAGACCCCCTGGCTTAAAAATCAGCGTTTACAAAGAAGCTTGTGATGCGGTAAAGAGCCAGGACAGAAATGTAATAAACAATGTTTTGAATTACATTTTGGACATTTAAAAATGCTCTGGGCTCAATTTCATAAGGCATTTGCATTTGTAATGAGAGGAAAAAAAACCCCATCTCTGAGCGCCCAGTCTCAGGTTAACAGCCTCTAAATTTTCTGTAGGAGCAATTACAAATTGTACACAGATTCATTATTTCTCGAGTACTTTATCAGGACATTTCCCCATACATCTAATTTATCCTGTCTGAAACGTAACTTGACATAAGGGATTTTCTTAATTGCTTTTGAAGCCCTTCCAAGATAATCAACTGCTTTTGGGAGGATGATAAAAGACAGTAGACAATATTGCCAGTCTGTCTACAGATCACACGCTGAAGTTTATGGGTAAGAGACAGCAAAGAAAGGCAACATTTGCCTCTTAAACTATCTAGTATCTCTATTTTAATTTGGTTTCCATTTAAATGGCAGTGTTTTGCTTTAAGAATACCAAGAAGAAAATCTCCCATTTTTATCTGCCCCATTGCAATGGCTGTCACTTTGCGGGGGGTGGGGGGGGTAGATGCAGTCATTATTTACAAATGGACAAAAGTACAGTCTTTGTTATTCTGAAGAATCCTAACCAAAGATTAAATAAAGATTAAAGCAAAAATAAAATAACCAAATTTGGGGAGGAGAAGAAATGCTGTCAAAAGCTGGTTGTGTTTCTGCAACCCACCATTTAACAATTTAAGCAAATGATAGAACACTTTTTTAGACCCTTTTTACCTTGAGTTTTCAAGCTGCCAATTCTAAATAATTCCATTTTTAGTTACAGAACTGTTATCTAATGTACATGGTAGGCAGGATTATGGTTGCCCACAGATGTCCATACCTTGACACCCAGAACCTTACATGGCAAAATAGACTTTGTAGATATGATTAAGACTATTGACCTTAAGATGGGGAGATTATCCTGGATCATTGGGAGATACCCAGTCTACTCAGGTGCGTCCTTAAAATTGGAGACTCTTTCCCAACTGTGGTCAGAGAGCGATGAGACGGAAGCGTTGGGAGTGATTCAACGTGAGGACTCGACCCACTGCTGCTGGCTTTGAAAATGGAAGGAGGGGGCCACAAGCCAAGGAATGTGGTGGCCTCTAGAAGTTGGGAACAGCCTTCAGTTTATAACTAGCAACAAAATGGGGACTTCATTCACTCAAATGCAAGAAACTGAATTCTATCAACAACCCTAATGAGCAGGAAATTATTCTTCTCTAAAGCCTCTGCAAAGGAATGCAGCCTGGAGACACTTTGATTTTAGCCCATTGAGACCTGTGTCAGACTTCTGACCTACAGGACTGTGAGATAATACATTTGAGTTGTTTAAGCCACTATGTTGGTGGTTATTTGTAAAAGGTACCCAGAAAACCAATATGCTGTCTAAAGTATAATATCCTATTTTGGTACCCAGATCATCTTCCTAATGCCCAAATATAAGAGATTTAATATGACTTGTATTATCATTTAGTTAGTACCACCCTGTGCAATGGAAATTCAAATGCTGCTTGCTAAAATCAAATTAAATTATATCTCACAAATGGAAAATATAAAGACTCTAGTGTCCTTTTAGGAAGCTGACATTATTATCTTAAGAACGCTGACTGGGACTTTGGGTAAAGGAAGAAAATTATTAGCTTTGTTTTAGATCAACAGTGTCAATATGCCATGCTGACCCTTAATCATCTCCCAAGAATTGCTCTTGGCAGGAATTGGAAAATTGATTGTTCTCAATTTTAAAGCTTAGCCTTGGCAGTCTTGAAGTCCACGGGAGTTCAAGGAATATTTAGATCTTTTCAACTAAAAGATACTCCAAAATGATAGGAATCATAACTAATAACAGAATCACTTTTTCCAGGTAATGCAGGCAACATTAATAGCCAAAAATAAAATGGTTAGTTTGGTGCTTCACTTGTATTAAACGATGGATGACCTTATCCTAGGTATCATGTTCCAGTTGTAGTTAATTAACTTTCCCAAAGACACAATAGCAAAGAATAGAAATTCAAGTGAGGCAGGAGATCACAAAACCTGCTATGGAAGGCACCAAACTAAAGAAAACTGGGAGCATTCAGCTCATAAAGCAGGTCAGGAGGAGATACATGATCTAACTTTATAAATCAATAAAAGTATGGCGTCCTATTTTAAGATGGTGGATGGAATACATGTATCAAATTTTGTTTCCTCCCAAAACCCCAGTGAAAAATACTTTAAAAAAAAAAAGCATAAAATAACAAGGACAGGAAGAAGAGGAAAGGAGACAACAGTAACAAAATTTTGGAAGCTGGAAAGCAAAGGGAACTATGGTAAAGGATTTAACCAACCCCCAAAAGCTGAGTTGTAGCCAGTGGTTGTGAGAGCTGAGAACCAAAGTAATTTACTCTGAAAATCCTTAAAAGACTCAGGACCAGATACCTCCAAATCTTGGGTGAAAGGGAAGGAAGAGCATAAAGAGAAATGAGTGAAATTAGATTCCCAGATCCTCTCCCCAACACCTCCAGATTTCTGAACATCCATCCTCTGGCGAGTCTTTTAACACAGATGATTTCTGGAGTGGAGTACAGGAGGTGAGATGGGCAGGTTGAGGATGGAGGTACTACACTGAAGACAGGAGGAATAAGTGAATGTATGAAAGCTGAATGCTAACTTCATAGAGTGACAGCAGCTGGGCTGAATGTTTCACTGCTGAACTGGTTCCTCAGGTATCCTGGCTCTGGCGATTGCTATGGGAGATTGGATGACTGTTACAGATCGAGGTCTGTCTTCAGAAAGCAAAAATATCTCTCAATATACCTCAGAAACAAAGATGTCTCCATCAAATTTATACTCACAGCAAGTGCTATATTCTTCAATACCTTTATCAAAAAATGTGCACTTTTTTTTAGTGCCTTCTGCACATAACAGAATATTGAACAAAGTATTTCATATCTTGATCAGGAATTGACTACTTTTGGTTTTCCTTCATTATATGAAGAATCCAAAGGTAAAGAGACAAAGAGAGAATTAAATATACTTGCTGTTTTAAATTGTATGAATGAGCTACTTGTACTCAGCAGAAGAAACTTCTAGCCCAGAAAAATGTGGAAACACAGAATCTGAAACTGGGAAGCGATATGGACCATCTGCAGAACTGCTATGCAAAACTTAAGGAACAACTGGAAACCTCCAGGGAAGAAATGATTGGTCTTCAGGAGAGAGACACACAGTTACAATGCAAGAACAGGAATTTGCATCAGCTACTGAAAAATGAGAAAGATGAGGTGCAGAAATTACAAAATATCATTGTAAGTCAAGCTACTTAATATAATCATGATATGAAGAGAAAAGAGCGTGAATATAATAAACTAAAGGAACGTCTACATCAACTTGTTATGAACAAGAAGGATAAAAAAATAGCTATGGAAGTTTTAAATTAAGTGGGGAGAGCTGATGGAAAAAGAGGCTCCTTCCTGGAGGATGGGTAAAACTGAAGCCAGGAATGAAGATGAAATGTAAAAAATTCTCTTGAATATTGTCAGAAACAAATCCTAATGGAAAATGCTGAGCTTAAGAAGGTTTTTCAGCAAATGAAAAAGGAAATAATTTCTCTTCTTTCTCCCCAAAAGCAGAAACCTAGAGAAAGAGCAGATGATAGTACAGGAACTGTTATCCCTGATACTGAAGATGCTGGGGAACTGAATAGAGAGAGTACGTTTCACCTTTCCTGTGAAACTGTGAGACAGCAGCTTACCAACAGCATCAGAAAAACAGTAGAGAACTTTGAAAAGTCACGTCGAAAAACTTGATAACCAAGTTTCAAAGGTACACCTAGAAGGTTTTAATGATGAAGATGTAATCTCACGTCAAGACGACGAACAAGAAACTGAAAAAACCTGAGTTAGAAATTCAACAGTGTAAAGAAATTATTAAAACTCGGCAGCAACTTTTACAGCAGCAGCTCGCTACTGCATGTGATGACGACACCACTTCACTGCTACAAGACTGTTACTGGTTGGAAGAAAAGGAACGCCTCAAAGAAGAATGGTCCCTATTTAAAGAGCAAAAGAAGAATTTCGAGAAAGACTAAGCTTTACAGAAGCAGCTATTCGCCTAGGATTGGAAAGAAAGGCATTTGAAGAAGAAAGAGCCAGTTGGGTAAATCAACAGTTTTTAAATATGACTACCTATGACCACCAGAGCTCAGAAAATGTGAAACTTTTCAGTGCGTTCTCAGGAAGTTCTGATCGGGACAACCCTACAGTACACTCGAGGCCACGGCAAAAGAAACCTCACGGTGTGCCTACTGGGTCTCCAGTTTGCAAGTCTAAACTTATTAAATCTCTTCCTGCTTCTCCTTCTACTTCCGACTTTTGCCAGACACATGCCTGTGTATCTGAACATAGTTCAATCAATGTACTAAATATAACCCCTGAAGAATCTAAGCCATATCAAGTTGGAAGAGAATGTACAAATCAGAAGTGGAGCGTGGTATCAAGGTCTGGGTCACAGGAAGGTTGCTGTAGTGGATGCTCCTCGACCCACGCAAATGCTCACGTAGAGAAGGATGACTTACCTTAGACATGTGAACTGGGATTCTTTTTTTTCATTAACATGTTCATCAAATTTCCCATCTGAGTTGAAACAGGGTGTGTTATCAAAGTCAATCATCTCTAATAATTTAAGATGGTCTGTGTTGTCTGGACTTCCCTGTTCCTCCCCCAAAGAGCTAAAATGTTAAATCTATTTAAAAGGATATGAAAGCTTTGGATATGTATTTTTAGTAACAGAAGCACCTGGTTCTGTGAATAAAGGAATGTATAGACGTTTCGATGGAAACAAAGCACTGGAGTGAGTTTCCTCTTATAGGTATTAAAAATACCACTTTTAGGAAACTGAGTATTGTAAATATTTAATTTTGTCTCATATATAGTTGGCATTGGAAGTTTAGCCTTTCCTTGAAGGTATACTGCAGATTTTTAACAAAGCAAGTTATATATTTATTATGTTTAGTGTGATTTGAAATACCCTCGTTCATATGTTTTAAATAAAGTGAAATTTATGTAAAAAAAAAAGAAAAAGCCTATTATGTAAAAGATAAACTTGGCTCTCTAACAGTGGCCCTGTACATTACTAATTATGGAATCTCTAAACCGTATTAATCTCAGTAGGAAAAGGATGGTATGAGAGAGTCCCTGGAGGCTATGAGTACCGCCTGCGGGTCACCCTTCTGGCCCTTCTATCTCCAGCATCTCAAGGCAGCTTAAAGGCAGTGATGTGCTGATGTACTTAGTGCTCTGCTTCCTCTGGCAACACTTCTTTTGTGATAAAACTTTCTGATTCACTCTCCCTGAAACGGCTTAATAGTACAGATCTCAGGCTTCTTTTCCAACCAGCCACCAGACCACTGGCAGTCAAACCTCTGCCCTCCAAGCAGGGGACTGGAAGACCCTTTTCTGAGGAATCTGACCTGCCCAGAAGGAAAAACCTGAAAATAATGACATTGGGAGCTCCCCCAACTAACGGGAAGCACTCACATTGTCCTAGAATAGTTGTTCTCCTTTGGGATGACTTTGCTCCCAGGGAATATCTGGCGATGTCTGGAAACATTTTTGATTGTCAAGACGGGAGGGGTGTGGCTGGTGTCTAGTAAAGAGAGGCCAAGGGTGCTGTTAATCATCCTACGATACACAGGACAATCTTCCTATACACAGATACTCAGCAGTTCCAATTAGCCTTTCAGTGTCTCGCTCTCAATCATGATCAGACAGCCAAGGATTACCAGACAGCTTAGCAAAGCCTCGAACAGAGAAGAAAACAGACTAAGCACAATCAATCAACTAAAAGCAGTTTGGAGGAAACATACCTTGCAGCCAAAAAAAAAAACTAAAACAAAACTATCATTAATAAAAAAAGAGATAGCACAGTCCATACATCCATGAAACATAACAATGATGCTCGTTTTTAAAAAGGAAACATTGAGAGAACGCAGGTTCTTAGAAACTAAGATGATAACAAAAAGAATAATTTAGCAGAAGCGGGGAACATTTTTTTAAAGTTAACGCAGTCTCCCAGAATGAGAATACTAAAAAGACAAAGAATTAAAAAACAGAGATGAAAATCAGAGGATCAGTTATTGGTTTCCTATTGCTGCTGTAACGTATTACCACAAACTTGGTGGCTTAAACAACACTAATTTATTATCTTTCAGTTCTGGAGGTCAGTAGTCTGAAATGAGTTTCACTAGGCCAAAACCAAGGTGTTGGCAGGGTCATGCTTCTTCCTGAGGTGCTAGAGGCAAATCTGTTTCCATACTGCTTTTTCTGGCTTCTGGAGGCTGCCTACATTCCTTGGCCTGTGACCTCCTCCTTGCATCACTCTTGCTTCCATTATCACATCTACTACTTAATTTCCTGCTTCCTTCTTAACAGGACCCTGTGATTACATTGAACCCACCAGGATAATTCAGGATAATCTCATCTCGTTATTCTTAATCACATTTGCAAAGTTTCTTTTGCCACATAAAGTACCATTCACAGATTCTGGGGATTAGGACATAGGCAAGTTGGGCAGGGGGCATTTTTTGGCCTACCACAATCAGATTACGAGGCGTGATATCCATAAAGTACAATGAAAAAGAAGATGGAGAGGAGGAGATAGTAATGAAATACTGAAGGCTTTAAGTTTAAAGACTGAATGGGCTAAGGGCTAAGCAAAATGAATGAAAATAGACCTACAACAAGGGGCACCACTGTAAAATTTCAGAACAGCAAAGATAAAAAGAAGATTCAATAAGCTTCTAGTGGGGGGAAAAGAAACATACGAAGGACAAAAAATCACTGGCTCTGGACTTTCAAATACCAACATTGGAAGCACAAACAATGGAACAATGTCTCCAAAATCCTGGGGGGAAATGTTTCCCCTGTTAACATTTTATGCCCAAGCGGTCAAGTTTCAACATTTTTATCCCTTATAGACCCTTTCTCAGGAAGCCACTGAAGGATGTGCGACCACAACTAGAAAGCACAATAAAGTGACAGAAATGAAATGCCGGAAACAGGAGACTCAACACAGGAGAGACAAAGGAAATTCCAGGACAACAGAGAAGGGAGATCAGAAAATACAGGGCAGCAAGTCCAGACTGGAGCAACATGACTAAAGAGAGTAGGCTGAGAGCTATCTCCAAGATGGTGTTTGCAATCCTATCATCTTTGTTTTAAACCTGAGAATGTCAGATGAGTCTGGCCCAGTTTGTTCTGTTTCTGCTCTGCCCGGCATGCTGTGAAGCCTGGAATTGGTGGGGATCTTCATCTTAACCCCAAAGAATAAGTGCTACCTACCTCTGACAGCTAGATGGTAGGCCACAGCAAGCTGAGAAGCAGAAAACACAGAGCAAGCCACTCCCTGTTACCACATTCTTACTGGCCTTCCAGACCTACTCAACAGTAGTTGGTCCAATTTTCCCAAGACTCATTCACACCCTTGCCAACTGTAAACTTGCAGGAAAGCCGAAGTCAGAGACATTCAGTAAATCATCTCCTGGGAGCTGTCACTTTGCAGTAGCAATATTATCCTTTTCTTCCCTGGCTGTGTGCTTATTATCCGTTTTTCAGAACTAAATAATATATAGTTGGGGGCTTCCGGGAAGATAGCGGAACAGTAAGACGCGGAGATCACCTTCCTCCCCACAGATACACCAGAAATACATCTACAACTGGAACAACTCCTACAGAACACCTACTGAACACTGGCAGAAGACCTCAGGCCTCCCAAAAGGCAAGAAACTCCCCACGTACCTGGGTAGGGCAAAAGAAAAAAGAATAAACAGAGACAAAAGGATACGGACGGGACCTGCACCAGTGGGAGGGAGCCGTGAAGGAGGAAAGGTTACCACACACTAGGAAGCCCCCTCGAAGGCGGAAATTGCGGGTGGCGGAGGGGGGACGCTTCGGGGCCGCAGAGGAGAGCACAGCAACGGGTGTGGAGGGCAAAGCGAGGAGATTCCCGCACAGAGGATCAGGGCCGACCGGCACTCACCAGGCCGAGAGGCTTGTCTGCTCACCCGCCGGGTCAGGCGGGGCTGGGAGTTGAGGCTCGGGCTTCGGTCGGAGCGCAGGGAGAGGACCGGGGTTGGCGGCGTGAACACAGCCTGCAGGGGGTTAGTGCGCCACGGCTAGCCAGGAAAAGTCTAGACCTGCCGAAGAGGCAGGAGACTTTTTCTTCCCTCTTTGTTTCCTCGTGCGCGAGGAGAGGGGATTAAGAGCGCTGCTTAAAGGAGCTCCAGAGACTGGCGCGAGCCGCCGTTAACAGCGTGGACCCCAGAGACAGGCATGAGACGCTAAGGCTGCTGCTGCCGCCACCAAGAAGCCTGTGTGCGAGCACAGGTCACTCTCCACACCTCCCTTCCGGGGAGCCTGTGCAGCCCGCCACTGCCAGGGTCCAGGATCCAGGGACCCAGGGACAACTTCCCCGGGAGAACGCACGGCGCGCCTCAGGCTGGTGCAACGTCACGCAGGACTCTGCCGCCGCAGGCTCGCCCCGCCTCCGTGCCCCTCCCTCCCCTAGGCCTGAGTGCGCCAGAGTCCCCGAAGCAGCTGCTCCTTTAACCCCGTCCTGTCTGAGCGAAGAACAGATGCCCTCCGGCGACCTACACGCAGAGGCGGGGCCAAATCCAAAGCTGAGCCCCTGGGAGCTGTGGGAACAAAGAAGAGAAAGGGAAATCTCTCCCAGCAGCCTCAGAAGCAGCGGATTAAATCTCCACAATCAACTTGATGTACTGCATCTGTGGAATACATGAATCGACAACGAATCATCCCAAATTGAGGAGGTGGACTTTGAGAGGAAGATTTATGATTTTTTTCCCCTTTTCCTCTTTTTGTGAGTGTGTATGTGTAGGCTTCTGTGTGAGATTTTGTCTGTATAGCTTTGCTTCCACCATTTGTCGTAGGGTTCTATCCGTCCGGGTTTTTTTTTTTTGTATTTTTTTTAATTTTTAATAATTATTTATTTTATTTTCATAACTTTATTATATTTTATCTCACTTTATTTTATTTTACTTTATCTTTCTTTTTTCTTCCTTCCCTCCTTCCTTCCTCCCTCCCTCCCTCCTTTGTTTGTTTCTTTCTTTCCTTCTTTCTTTCTTTCTTTCTTTCTTTCTTCCTACTTCTACTAATTCTTTCTTTCTACTTTTTCTCCCTTTTATTCTGAGCCGTGTGGATGAAAGGCTCTTGGTGCTGCAGCCAGGAGTCAGTGCTGTACCTCTGAGGTGGGAGAGCCAACTTCAGGACACTGGTCCACAAGAGACCTCTCAGCTCCACATAATATCAAACGGCGAAAATCTCCCAGAGATCTCCATCTCAACACCAGCACCCAGCTTCACTCAACGACCAGCAAGCTACAGTGCTGGACACCCAATGCCAAACAACTAGCAAGACAGGAACACAACCCCACCCATTAGCGGAGAGACTGCCTAAAATCATAAGTCCACAGACACCCCAAAACACACCACCAGACGTGAACCTGCCCACCAGAAGGACAAGATCCAGCCTCATCCACCAGAGCACAGGCACTAGTCCCCTCCACCAGGAAGCCTACACAACCCACTGAAGCAACTTTAGCCACTGGGGACAAACACCAAAAACAACGGGAACTACGAACCTGCAGCCTGCAAAAAGGAGACCCCAAACACAGTAAGATAAGCAAAATGAGAAGACAGAAAAACACACAGCAGATGAAGGAGCAAGATAAAAACCCACCAGACCCAGACCTAAAAAATGAAGAGGAAATAGGCAGTCTACCTGAAAAAGAATTCAGAATAATGATAGTAAAGAAGATCCAAAATCTTAGAAATAGAATACACAAAATGCAAGAAACATTTAACAAGGACCTAGAAGAACTAAAGATGAAACAAACAACGATGAACAACACAATAAATGAAATTAAAAATACTCTAGAAGGGATCAATACCAGAATAACTGAGGCAGAAGAACGGATAAGTGACGTGGAAGATAAAACAGTGGAAATAACTACTGCAGAGCACAATAAAGAAAAAAGATTGAAAAGAACTGAGTACAGTCTCAGAGACCTCTGGGACAACATTAAACACACCAACATTCAAATTATAGAGGTTCCAGAAGAAGAGAAAAAGAAAGGGACTGAGAAAATATTTGAAGAGATTATAGTTGAAAACTTCCCTAATATGGGAAAGGAATAGTTAATCAAGTCCAGGAAGCACAGAGAGTCCCATACAGGATAAATCCAAGGAGAAATATGCCAAGACACATATTAATCAAACTGTCAAAAATTAAATACAAAGAAAACATATTAAAAGCAGCAAGGGAAAAACAAATGACACACAAGGGAATCCCCATAAGGTTAACAGCTGATCTTTCAGCAGAAACTCTGCAAGCCAGAAGGGACTGGCAGGACATATTTAAAGTGATGAAGGAGAAAAACCTGCAACCAAGATTACTCTACCCAGCAAAGATCTCATTCAGATTTGATGGAGAAATTAAAACCTTTACAGACAAGCAAAAGCTGAGAGAGTTCATCACCACCAAACCAGCTTTACAACAACTGCTAAAGGAACTTCTTTAGACAGGAAACACAAGAGAAGGAAAAGACCTACAATAACAAACCCAAAACAATTAAGAAAATGGGAATAGGAACATACATATCAATAATTACCTTAAATGTAAACGGACTAAATGCCCCAACCAAAAGACACAGATTGGCTGAATGGATACAAAAACAAGACCCATATATATGCTGTCTACAAGAGACCCACTTCAGACCTAGAGACACATACAGACTGAAAATAAGGGGATGGAAAAAGATATCCCATGCAAATGGAAACCAAAAGAAAGCTGGAGTTGCAATTCTCATATCAGACAAAATAGACTTTAAAATAAAGACTATTACAAGAGACAAAGAAGGACACTACATAATGATCAAGGGATCGATCCAGGAAGAAGATATAACAATTGTAAATATTTATGCACCCAACATAGGAGCACCTCAATACATAAGGCAAATACTAACAGCCATAAAAGGGGAAAGCGACAGTAACACATTCACAGTAGGGGACTATAACACCCCACTTTCACCAATGGACAGATCATCCAAAATGAAAATAGATAAGGAAACACAAGCTTTAAATGATACATTAAACAAGATGTACTTAATTGACATTTATAGGACATTCCACCCCAAAAACAACAGAATACACACTTTTCTAAAGTGCTCATGGAACATCCTCCAGGATAAATCATATCTTGGGTCACAAATCAAGCCTTGGTAAATTTAAGAAATTTGAAATTGCATCAAGTGTCTTTTCCGACCACAACGCTATGAGACTAGATATCAATTACAGGAAAAGATCTGTAAAAAATACAAACACATGGAGACTACACAACACACTACTTAAGAACGAAGTGATCACTGAAGAAATCAAAGAGGAAATTTAAAAATACCTAGAAACAAATGACAATGGAGACACGATGACCCAAAACCTATGGGATGCAGCAAAAGCAGTTCTAAGAGGGAAGTTTATAGCAATACAATCCTACCTTAAGAAACAGGAAATATCTCGAATAAACAACCTAATCTTGCACCTAAAGCAATTAGAGAAAGAAGAACAAAAAACCCCAAAGTTAGCAGAAGGAAAGAAATCATAAAGATCAGATCAGAAATAAATGAAAAAGAAATGAAGGAAACGATAGCAAAGATCAATAAAACTAAAAGCTGGTTCTTTGAGAAGATAAACAAAGTTGATAAACGATTAGCCAGACTCATCAAGAAAAAAAGGGAGAAGACTCAAATCAATAGAATTAGAAATGAAAAAGGAGTTGTAACAATTGACACTGCAGAAATACAAAAGATCATGAGAGATTACTACAAGCAACTCTATGCCAATAAAATGGACAACCTGGAAGAAATGGACAAATTCTTAAAAATGCACAACCTGCCGAGACTGAACCAGGAAGAAACAGAAAATACAAATAGACCAATCACAAGCACAGAAATTGAAACTGTGGTTACAAATCTTCCAAAAAATAAAAGCCCGGGACCAGATGGCTTCACAGGCGAATTCTATCAAACATTTAGAGAAGCACTAACACCTATCCTTCTCAAACTATTCCAAAATATAGCAGAGGGAGGAACACTCCTAAACTCATTCTACGAGGCCACCATCACCCTGATACCAAAACCAGACAAGGATGTCACAAAGAAAGAAAACTACAGGCCAATATCACTGATGAACATAGATGCAAACATCCTCAACAAAATACTAGCAAACAGAATCCAACAGCACATTAAACGGATCATACACCATCATCAAGTAGGGTTTATTCCAGGAATGCAAGGATTCTTCAATATACGCAAATCAATCAATGTGATACACCATATTAACAAATTGAAGGAGAAAAACCATATGATCATCTCAATAGATGCAGAGAAAGCTTCCAACAAAATTCAACACCCATTTATGATAAAAACCCTGCAGAAAGTAGGCATAGAGGGAACTTTCCTCAACATAATAAAGGCCATATAGGACAAACCCACAGCCAACATCGTCCTCAATGGTGAAAAACTGAAACAATTTCCACTAAGATCAGGAACAAGACAAGGTTGCCCACTCTCACCACTCTTATTCAGGAAGTTTTAGCCACAGCAATCAGAGAAGAAAAGGAATCCAAATCGGAAAAGAAGAAGTAAAGCTGTCATTGTTTGCAGATGACATGATACTATACAAAGAGAATCCTAAAGATGCGACCAGAAAACTACTAGAGCTAATCAATGAATTTGGTTAAGTAGCAGGACACAAAATTAATGCACAGAAATCTCTGGCATTCCTATACACTAATGATGAAAAATCTGAAAGTGAAATCAAGAAAACACTCCCATTTACCATTGCAACAAAAAGAATAAAATATCTAGGAATAAACCTACCTAAGGAGACAAAAGACCTGTATACAGAAAATTATAAGACACTGATGAAAGAAATTAGATGATACAAATAGATGGAGAGATATACCATGTTCTTGGATTGGAAGAATCAACATTGTGAAAATGACTCTACTACCCAAAGCAATCTACAGATTCAATGCAATCCCTATCAAACTATCACTGGCATTTTTCAAAGAAGTAGAACAAAAAATTTCACAATTTGTATGGAAACACAAAAGACCCCGAATAGCCAAAGCAATCTTGAGAACGAAAAACGGAGCTGGAGGAATCAGGCTCCCTGACTTCAGACTATACTACAAAGCTATAGTAATCAAGACAGTATGGTACTGGCACAAAAACAGAAAGATCAATGGAACAGGATAGAAAGCCCAGAGATAAACCCACGCACATATGGTCACCTTATCTTTGACAAAGGAGGCAGGAATGTACAGTGGAGAAAGGACAGCCTCTTCAATAAGTGGTGCTGGGAAAACTGGACAGGTACATGTAAAAGTATGAGATTAGATCACTCCCTAACACCATACACAGAAATAAGCTCAAATGGATTAAAGACCTAAATGTAAGGCTGGAAACTATCAAACTCTTAGAGGAAAACATAGGCAGAACACTCTATGACATAAATCACAGGAAGATCCTTTTTGACCCACCTCCTAGAGAAATGGAAATAAAAACAAAAATAAACAAATGGGACCTAATGAAACTTCAAAGCTTGTGCACAGCAAAGGAAACCATAAACAAGACCAAAAGACAACCCTCAGAATGGGAGAAAATATTTGCAAATGAAGCAACTGACAAAGGATTAATCTCCAAAATTTATAAGCAGCTCATGCAGCTCAATAACAAAAAAAACAAAAAACCCAATCCAAAAATGGGCAGAAGACCTAAATAGGCATTTCTCCAAAGAAGATATGCAGACTGCCAAGAAACACATGAAAGAATGCTCAACATCATTAATCATTAGAGAAATGCAAATCAAAACTACAATGAGATATCATCTCACACCAGTCAGAATGGCCATCATCAAAAAATCTAGAAGCAATAAATGCTGGAGAGGGTGTGGAGAAAAGGGAACACTCTTGCACTGTTGGTGGGAATGTAAATTGATACAGCCACTGTGGAGAACAGTATGGAGGTTCCTTAAAAAACTACAAATAGAACTACCATATGACCCAGCAATCCCACTACTGGCATATATCCTGAGAAAACCAAAATTTAAAAAGAGTCATGTAGCAAAATGTTCATTGCAGCTCTATTTACAATAGCCCGGAGATGGAAACAACCTAAGCGCCCATCATCGGATGAATGGATAAAGAAGATGTGGCATATATATATACAATGGAATATTACTCAGCCATTAAAAGAAACGAAATTGAGCTATTTGTAATGAGGTGGATAGACTTAGAGTCTGTCATACAGAGTGAAGTAAGTCTGAAAGAGAAAGACAAATACCGTATTCTAACACATATATATGGAATTTAAGGGGAAAAAATGTCATGAAGAACTTAGGGGTAAGACAGGAATAAAGACACAGACCTACTAGAGAATGGAGTTGAGGATATGGGGAGGGGGAAAGGTAAGCTGTGACAAAGCGCGAGAGAGGCATGGACATATATACACTACAAAACGTAAGGTAGATAGCTAGTGGGAAGCAGCCGCATAGCACAGGGAGATCAGCTCGGTGCTTTGTGACCGCCTGGAGTGGTGGGATATGGAGGGTGGGAGGAAGGGAGATGCAAGAGGGAAGAGATATGGGATCATATGTATATGTATAACTGATTCACACTGTTATAAAGCAGAAAGTAACACACCATTGTAAAGCAATTATACTCCAATAAAGGTGTAAAAAATATATATATATATAGTTGGAGATGCATACATAAATTATAAATAAAGACAATCAAGACAGTGACTAACACAAGAGTCACAATACTACCGCACACCCATTAGGATCACTACTATCAGAAAAACAGAAAATATCAAGTGTTGGCAAGGCTGTGGAGAAACAGGAACCCTTGCCCTGTTGGTGGGAATGTAAAATGGTGCAGCCACTATGGAAGACAATATGGTGACTCCTCAAAAAATTGAAAAATTGAACTACTGTATGATTCAGCAATTCCACTTCTGAGTATGCACCTCAAAGAATTGAAAGCAGGGAGTTCAAGCGCTATTTGACACCCATATTCACTGCAGCATTACTCACAATAGCCAGGAAATGGAAGCAACCCAAGTATCCATGAGCAGATGAACAGATAAACAAAATGTGTACATACAAACATGGAATATTATTTAGCCTTAAAACTGAAAGAAACTCTGTCACGTGTTTCAGCGTGGATGAATCTTGAGAATATCACACTAAGTAAAATAAGCCAGTCACAAAAAGACAAATACTGTACAGTTACATTTATATTACGTACCTAGAATAGTCCAATTCATAGAGAAAGTAGAATGGTGGCTGCCCGGGGCTGGGGGAGGAGGGGATGAATTGTTGTTTAATATGTATAGTTTGTTGTGCAAGATGAAAAGTTCTGGAAATTTCTTGATGAATGTACTTAATACTACTGAACTGTACACTTTATGTGTATTTTATCACAATATAAAAAAAAATTTTTAAAGTGAAGATAATGGTTTACCTCTGGAGGGAGAACTGGCACTGTATAATTTTGTAATTTGGTGTGTCAATTTGGCTAGGCCAGAGGGTACCCGGATATTTGGGCAAACATTGCTCTAGGTATTTCTGTGAGGCCGTTTGGATGAGATTAACATTTAAATCAGTGGACACTGAGTAAAGCCCTCCATAATGTGGGTGGGCCTTATTTAACCAGTTGAAGGCCTGAATAGAACAAAACGACCAGCCACCCCTGAGCAAGAGAGGGACTGCCTTCACACTTCATGTGCAACATCAGCTCTTCCCGATTCTACCACAGACCTCCTACGGACTCAAACTGCAACACCGGTTCTCCTGAGTCTCCGACCTGCAGGCCTACCACGCAGATTTTGAATTTGCCAGCCTTCACCAACACATAAGCCAATTCCTTATAAAAATCTCTCTCTACATATATATACATCATATTGGTTCTGTGTCCCTGGAGAGCCCTAATTAATACAGGTACAATAGGGGAAAGGCATACAGAGAGCTTTTAAGATACCTGCAATGTTCAATTTCTTAACCTGGGTGGTATTACATAAGTGTTTATCACTATTCTTTAAACTGTACATACATTTTATGCACCCTCTGCATGTAAGATTTTTTTCACCATTAAAAATACTTTTTTGAAAAAAATCTAAGATTGGGATGAAACCCAATCTATTCACCAAAGTTCACATCTAGATCTCTTAACCCTTCAAGATTTTAAGTAAATAACCTGGGCCGGATAAACCTCTCTGTAGCTGAAGATAATTAGATTGGCTTGGCAGAGTTAAGTGGATCTTGAATGATGGATCTGAAATGACTCATTAAAAACTTAAGAATGTTTAGAGGTTGACATTATGAAAGATGACTATCCCTCAGGCTGCTGAGAGACATGTTATCAAACCAGATAGAAAGTGGTGCCATCTCATACGGTATTAGCTCATATAGCACGTATTTTTTTTCCATCGTCCATCCTCGTCCTTTCGTTTCAGTGTGAATTCTAACTACAGAAGAATATTGGTTCTGAATGCAAGAACTCTCATCACTCTTTCAACTATCCAATGACTTATTATGTACCAAGCACATAAAGTCTGGGGTGAGACAGTATAAGGAGAAAAAGAGATTATTCCCCACCCTTCAACATACCCAAGTGTTTGTCCTCTCCTGAATAAGTTTATCATCTCATATTAAGATGTTTTGAAGCCTCTAAGTCAAGTTTACATTTTAAAGGTAACTTTTTTTTTTATGTAAGAAGTGGATTTATTTAGAGAGAAACACATTCCACAGACAGAGTGTAGGCCATCTCAGAAGGCGAGAACGGCCTCAAAGGTAACATTTTTTGAGTTCTATAACAAAGTACGGAAACATTGGAATTGCCCAGTAACACGTAGTATGTTTTTCAAAAATTAGATTGGAGATGGAGACCATGGAAAGCAAACAATCGTGAGTGTGAGCTGAGCAATTTCACGGCCATCTTTTGATATAGATCATCTGCAAATAAATATATGAATTTTAATTTATCCAATTTCCAGATATACAAGTACATGCATATAAATTCACGTATCTTGTCATCTGTGTGGCAAAATACAGAAAAGCAATTTCAGAAGTTGTTAGGCTAAACAGTTATAAAAATAATTTACATTATTTTCAATTTTTCAAAATTTTATTTCTAAATATAAAAGTATGTTCATTGTACCAAAGTACTACTAATGATACGGTTTTCAAAGAGATAGGATTTAATTTAGACTCCAACAGTAATTTATTCCAAAGGTTTTGCGATATTGGCAAGTTGGATGTTTCCTTCCTTCCTTCTGAAAGTAGCTAAAATGATTATTTCGTATTAAAACCTATGCAAAATAAGCAAATACTTTGAGGTAGGACAGTGTTAGTTTAAGCCTGTAACATAAAAATAGTCTGATTAGGGTGCATTCTTTTCCTCACACATTCAGGTCCATATCTCAAGGAGTATTCCTATTTTGGTAATGAATTTTTTTCTGAATTCATTCCTACTTCACAGACTGATACACATTCAAGACCTGTAGCATATACTTGTCATCTTATAGGTATGCTCTGTGGACATACAACAGAATAGAAAATCCCACAAACTTGAAAGTTTTAGACAATGAGCTCACAAAAAGCATGCTCTAAAGATTCCACACAAATAACCGACTCACTTCGCTGTACAGCAAAGACTGGCACAACACTGCAAATCAAGTATAATTAAAAAAAAAAAAGGCACAAGACTAAAGATTCCATACAATCAAAAGCACATCAGTAAGGGGGCTTCCTTGGTGGCGCAGTGGTTAAAAATCTGCCTGCCAATGCAGGAGACACGGGTTTGAGCCCTGGTCCGGGAAGATCCCACATGCCGCGGAGCAACTAAGCCATGAGCCACAGCTACTGAAGCCCACGTGCCTAGAGCCCGTGCTCCACAACAAGAGAAGCCACTGCAATGGGAAGCCCACGCACCACAACGAAGAGTAGCCCCCGCTCGCCACAACTAGAGAAAGCCCACATGCAGCAACGAAGACCCAACGCAGCCAAAAATAAATTTAAAAAAAGCACATCAGTAAGAAACTGATTAAAGAAACTGTGATTCATTCACTTGATACAAGGGAATAAATGCAGCCATTAAAGATACCTAGATGCTTCTCTTTGGTGCTCTCCTGGTTCACGATGGACTGCAGGGCTGCTGATGCAGTGCCTTGTGGGCTGCGAGAAGGTCCTCAGCCAGGTGCAGTGGCCCACATGGTAACTGGCATCAGGGCCATGGCCCAGGGGTCAGGAATGCTCAACTGGCTCACAGAAGCCTGTGGGGTAAGGGGGGGAGCAGAGGGGACTTGGTGTGATCAGAAGAATGGCTCTTATAGTTGATATGAATGTTGAAAATAATGGGAGCTAGGTTTCTCATTGTCAGAGAAAGGAACTACAAATACGAGAAGAGGGAAGCTAAAATAAACCGTGGAGCAACATTAGAATTGGAGGCATTGATGTGAATCCATGATGTCAAAAATGTCAAGTCATGAAAGAGAAAAAAAGACTAAGGAACTATTCTAGACTGAAGCTGAAGCAAGATGGTAACAAATGCCATGAGTAATCCTGGATTGGACAGCCTTACAAAGGACATCGCTAGGACAACTGATGAAATGTGAATAGGGTCTATGAATTAGAGGATAATATTGTATCAATGTTAACTTCTTGACTTTGATGGTTACATTATGGGATATGTGGACATGTATTCTTACTTTTAAACAACATACCTTAAGTTTATATACTAAGTAGGTGATTAGGCATCATGACTCCAACTTACTCTTAAATGGTTCAGGGAGGGACTTCCCTGGTGGCACAGTGGATAAGACTCCGTACTCCCAAGGCAGAAGGCCCGGGTACGATCCCTGGTCAAGGAACTAGATCCCACATGCACGCCGCAACTAAGGAGCCAGCGAGCTGCAACTAAGGAGCCCACCTGCTGCAACTAAGACTCAGCACAACCAAATAAATAAATTTTTTTAACATAAAATATAATAAAATAAATGGTTCAGGGGAAAATACATGTATCCTGTGTGTATATGTAAAAGAGAGAAAGAGAAAATGATAGGAAAAATACAGCTAAATGCTGACAATTGGGGAATCTGGAAAAAGGGATTACAGGCATTCTGTATGGTATTATGGCAACTTTTCTGAGACTGAAATTTCAAAATGAATAGAAAAAAAAAAAGACATTCTTTGTAACTATATAAATTCTAAGGCATAGTAAATGAAAAACAAAAAAAACCACTAAGTGCAGAAAAATGTATGTTATGCTATGTAAATAAAGTATGGTGAGAGTATGAACACGAATACGTATGTCATGAGACTATATTCTGATATAGGTAGAATGCCTCTGAAAACATGCCAGAATCTTATCTACACTGGTTTCTTCCACAGATGAAAGGTAAGTGGCTAGAGAAGGATGAGAAAGAAGTTTTTTTACTCTGAAAATTTGAATTCTGTACTATGTGAAATGAAGTAACTTAAAAAGACAAGCCAGAATGCGTCAGTGGTTGCCAAATACAGGTGCCAGGCTGGCTACCTTAGAAGAACCTGGGGAACATTTAAAACTACATTAGCAGGCATCAATTCCAGAAATTCTATTTCAGTGGGTCCAGGATAGGGCTCAGATAGCGGTAAAATTTCCCTAGTTAATAATAAAACATAGCATGGTTTGGGAACTGCTGCTTTAATCAAATCACCCAGACTTGATGCTCTCTAAATCCCAAATTCTAAGTAAATTAGGAAATCAGAAGCAAATACTTTTTGTCTAATGAGAAAATAAGATAATAATATCTAGGGAAAGAATACTCCACAAGTGAAATTGGAAATTCTGAAACCAGGATGTACACTGAATTCCAAATAGAAGCCAAGTCTCACTAGTTACTCTACCTTTCTGCTCCCTTATTAAGGACCAAAAATATTGTGGAGGCTAAGGCAACCTGAATATCACTTGGTATAGAAAACACATTCAAATACTCTGCATTCTTCAAAAGGAACATTCTATGTAAATCTATTACAAGAGTATATAGTTATTTACTTTCCATTAAAAAAAAGTCAGTGTGGGCTTCCCTGGCGGCACAGCGGTTGGGAGTCCACCTGCCGATGCAGTGGACGTGGGTTCATGCCCCGGTCCGGGAAGATCCCACATGCCGCGGAGCGGCTGGGCCCGTGAGCCATGGCCACTGAGCCTGCGCGTCCGGAGCCTGTGTTCCGCAACGGGAGAGGCCACAACAGTGAGAGGCCCGCGTATAGCAAAAAAAAAAAAAAAAAAAAAAAAAAAAAAAAAGTCAGTGGACACAACAAGTAAACACAATATCTGTAACATTCTAGATTTCAAGTGGTATGTTCACCAGGGTTCATTTTATTATTGTGTTTATATCTTAATGTATATTAACTATATTCTCTTATATGCATCAGATGTTACATGATAAGAAGGTAATTGTAAAAAATTAGAGCAACAAAACAACAGTTCAGATATCTGGTCCTTACATTTAAAAAACAGAAGTAAATACAAGAAAACTAAGCATTACCATGCCAGCAGTACATATTTATTATTATTCATGAATGGTCAAAAGACTTACAAGGCCCATTACTATTAGTATAACCACACATAAGAAATACCACTTAGTGACATGGAGTGAAAAGGACAGTTTCATATATATTAAAAAAATACATACACATACACACATTCTCTCTCTCAAAGGCTCACCATTCACTGCTACAAAAGCAGGAGGCATCAAGCGGCAGGAGTTCTGATATACATAACAAGTTGAAACATCTCAAGCATAAAAACTACACTTAAGTTGCAAAAATAAAGTTTCTTTCTTCAAACATTTTGATCTGAGCTCAAGCAAAGCAAATAATGAACACCAATGATTTTTATACTATTTAACATACCTTAAAACATAAAAGGATCAACAGATACAAAAGTCCTGAAAATGTAGGGGTTATTTATAGGAATGAACAATGCATTTCATCCAAAAAAAAGTCTACAGCAGATGTGTTTCATCCTGGCTCTCAAATATTTGAGAATCATAATTTACTATATTCAAACAGCAAGTTAAGCCAGAACAAAATGATAAACAGAAAACTCATTACTCCAAACAAGGCATTACTGCCCTTGGTTTCCTTAGACAGTTTCACTAGTGCAAGAGCATCATTTACCTGAAAGATCATGAGTCACAATTAAAGAGCACTCATACAAAACTATTTCCTTTTTTCTTTAAAAAGTGCCACATACTTGACTTCTCCTTTAAAAAAAACAACAACACACATACACTAATGAAAGACCGTTTGTCTCCATCTCTTGTCAATGAGGAAAGGCCAGAGTGATTCTTTGATTCCAATTCGAAATGGTGTTCGCTGGCCAATGCCTAAGGTCTCCAATTTGGAGCAATCAAGCTGAGCGTTTCTTGGACGTTGTGCTCCTAAGACAGGACTGTCAGTTATCTTTAAAACAAAAACAAAAAAATCAAAAATAAGAAGCCTCAGGCTGAAGTTCTACATTTGCTACTTCCCTTTGCCCTCTTGCCCTCGGTGCAAGAAATCAGATTTGATCCCTGGAAAAATAAATAAAATGTCCACCACAATCAAGACAATACTTTTTCTATAAACTTCACCAATACTCATGGGCTTCTTTATACATGGTAATTTAGAGAAAATTAACAATAGAAACTGCCAAAATACAAGCAAAGTTCACTTTGATTAGTACCAGAAAATAGTTATCCAAAACTTCCAAACAACAAGAAAAATGTTATCCATAGTACACACTGTAGTGATAGACCTGGACTTCCAAACAGTAAGGTTAGCTTGTTTTTTTTTTCTTGCCCACGCCTCAAGGCTTGCAGGATCTTAGTTCCCCTACCAGGGATTGAACCTGTGCCCCCTGCAGTGGAAGCGCCAAGTCCTAACCACTGGACTGCCAGGGAATTCCCAGCAAGAAGGTTTTAAATGCCATGTACTTACCGGTCTTAAGTGGCTGCTGGGGAGGTTGAAGGTGTCTGCAATTGCACACGCCATTTCATACTTAGTCATCTGTTCATTGCCAGACCAGTGAAAGGTTCCCTTAATTGACGGATCCTGACAAGGACACAAAAAATTCAAAACGGTTTCAAACTTTTTGAGTTGAGTGGAATGGCAAGTTTGACAAGAAAACTAACTTAAACAGGTTCAGGAAATAAAATGCATCGCTCCTTTCTGGAATGCTATACACAAGATATCTAAAATCAAATTCCTATAAATATCCCCAGCTAAACCAGAAAAGCAATTTCTAGAATTTAGCCTTAAGAATTTTTTTAAATAAAAGTGTAAGTAGTTCCAATTTTATTTAGTGGGAATCCTAAAATGATTACAGATTTTTATGAAACACAGGCCAATTTAACAAGTATTTCCAACTATCCTAAGAAGCTAAAACCAAAACGTAACAGAACCATTTTTCAAGATGAGCTAATTGGTCATAACATCCTTAAAAATTGTCATGGTACATATATTTTTTAAAAAACATATAAATTTTGATGTATTAAAAAAAGTCATGCTACTATTAATATTCTAAAATAAATCAGTCTCTAATCTTTCTTTCTGTGGATATTCTATTTTTTCAAATGCTTAAAATGAACTACTATTCAAATATCCAAAAACAATTACAAATTATTCTTACACTGGCTGAAATGATAAATCCCTATGTAGCTTCTTCTCTGCCACTACCTAAATCTTAAATAGACATTATTTAAGACAGTCTTCTTAAAAGACATTAGGAGATTATTTTGTTACCCGAAGAAAAATACAAGTTTTCAGTTATCTTACAATAAGAGAATGACAGATGGGGTCTACAGTATTTGAGAAACAAAATCAAACGTAACAGCAGAATACTTTTATTATTCATAAATACAGCCTACTATCTGAACTACTTTTGTTTGGTGTCCTTGTTAAGTTTTTAAAAAGCACTTAGAGGGCTTCCCTGGTGGCGCAGTGGTTAGGAATCCACCTGCCAATGCAGGGGACACGGGTTCGAGCCCTGGCCCGGGAAGATCCCACATGCTGTAGATCAACTAAGCCCATGAGCCACAACTACCGAGCCTGCGCTCTAGAGCCTGCGAGCCACAACTACTGAAGCCCGCGTGCCTAGAGCCCATGCTCTGCAACAAGAGAAGCCACTGCAATGAGAAGCCTGCGCACCGCAACAAAGAGTAGCCCCCGCTCACCGCAACTAGAGAAAGCCCGCACGCAGCAACGAAGACAAAACACAGCCAAAAATAAAAATAAATTAATAATAATAATTAAAAAAAGCATTTAGATTCTCACCAGCATCCTCTTCTCTGCTAACTGACGACACACAGTGGCCACATCTTTGACGTGTGTGGGGAACCGCTGCTGCCAGTGGTCCATGTTTGCAGACTTGTTGCTGAACTGTACTTTATCAAACATAACAGTCACAGCGCTTTCCTCAAGCTTTTCAACTTCTCCATACAGAACAGGAATTCTCAAAACAGCAGCTCCTAGAGAGTAATAAAAGCAGGTAATACTTCAAAGCTGACTGGTTCTTAAGTCTTGCTATAAGATCAAAGTGTGCAGATTTAAACGACATCATCGCAGAAAACTTGCAATATACCAAAATGACACAGCTCACCTATTTAACAAATGTGATCCTGAATATTTTTAAGTGTCTCTGTCATGTGGGTTATTTTTTATAATTATATTAATTAAATAATTTCTTCATTATTGTGGCCATTAAAAATAAAACTGATCATGACAACTAAATGCAACAAGTGATCCTTGATTGTACCTAAAAAATAAATGCGATAAAGGACATTACTGGGACAAAATTCCTACACAGACTGTATTGTATTAATGTTAAATTTTCTAAGTGTGATAACTGCATCGTAATTATGTGAAGAACATCCTTGTTGAAGATACACAGTGAAGTATTTCAGAGTGAAATTCAACTAATTCTCTATGAGTTCAGGAAGAAAAGAGTGTACATATAAAACACGTGGCAAAACATTAACAACTGGTGAATCTATATAAAGGGTATGAGTGTTCACCACATAGTCCTTGAAAACACTGACTAAGGAATTATGAAGTATTTCGATTTTATGTTGGTCAATACTGAGGGGTTACAACAGATTAAATAATTAACGCTTTAACTGAAATTTTAAAAAAACTATTAAAATTAAATTAACTTATTGTGCACCTGCAGACGACCTTTGAACAACACAGGTTTGAACTGTGGCATCCATTTATATGTGGATTTTTTTCATGTAGCACATCATGTACAAGACTTGAAGTGGACAGCCTATCCTTACATAGGCATAAGGTGAGTGACCTTTAATATAAAATTAATAACGTGTTAGTTTTCTTACTGTTTTATAACTTTGTTTTCCAAGAGTTACATTACCATACAGCATGCCTCTCTTCTCTCTCATAACTGGAGAAACTCTGTTATCAGTCTACCACACAGGTAAGTGGTTTTAGAAAAAAATATACCAGTATTTCTAACACTGTATTATGAATATGACTGTAATACTGTATATGCCATTTAAATTTTACCAAGATTCATTTATTAGTGTATAGGCTAGGCTACCATGAAACAATCATATCGATTACACTAGGCTACCATAAAGCAATCATATTACTGCTTCTTCCTTATCAACGCCTGAATCATACCTGTAAATAATTACAAATTTCTTCTCACACTGTCTTTTCATTTTTGATGTGTAGTGTTAGTAATACGTGTAACATCTATAGTGTTTTGTATCATATAAGACAACAATGAGGTACCCTGGTGGCGCAGTGGTTAAGAATCCGCCTGCCAGTGCAGGGGACATAGGTTGGATTCCTGGTCCAGGAAGATCCCACATGCCATGGAGCAACTAAACCCATGCACCATAACTACTGAGCCTTCACTCCAGAGCCTGCAAGCCACAACTACTGAGCCCATGTGCCACAACTACTGAAGCCCACACGCCTAGAGCCTGTGCTCCGCAACAAGAGAAGCCACTGCAATAAGCCTGCGCACTGCAACGAAAAGTAGCCCCTGCTCACTGCAACTAGAGACAGCCCGCATGCAGCAACGAAGACCCAACACAGCCAAGAAAGAGAGAGAGAGAGACAGAGAGAGAGAGAGAAAGAAAGGAAAGGTTAAAGACGTGACTGTCCTGGGAATTATATTTAAAAAAATACATATAACACACAAAATATGTGTAAATCGATTGTTTATGTTTTAGTAAGGCTTCAGTCAATAGTAGGCTGTGAGTAAGTCTTCGAGGAGTAAATGGATTTCCCACTATGCAGGGATTGGCAACCCTAATCCCTGCACTGTCCAAGGGTCAGCTATATATTGATAATATATTCAAGGATGATTTCCGAAGGATAATTTATAACACACACAAAAAAAACCCAAATGTGTTAGTATGTATATATACTAGGGGATGCTTCTCAGGGATGTAGTACAGTCTGAGGCAGGAGTTTTAGTGCAGGGGATCATTAAGTCAAATATTATGCAGCTACTGATATGAAAAAGATATTCCAGAGATGGCTCCTTAAGAACTGAAATGCATGTACATGGGGGGAGAAAAACCAGGTTACAAAACAACGTGCACACAGGTTTAAAAATTCAAAAAAATACTTCCATACATAAGCACAGTTGGTGCTTCTCTCTCTGAGGGAGTATTGAGAGAACTCTTTACAATTTTAAATGTTTTTAAAAACTTTTTCAAGGAGGGTATATACTTTTTATAATCAGTACATTTATGTTTGCGTATATATACACAAACACACAGGAAAAAAGAAAAACCATACAAATAACAGAATACCGCAATCCAAGAAAAATGATATTGACCTGTTTTTTGAAAGATTACAAAAATTTGTACTGTATGATTTGTTTTCTTTAACGATATTCCTGTACCCACTGATACTGGAAAAAGTCTGGAAGGATTCATAAATTCTTCAGGATTTCGAGAATTCTTGTTTTTCTTTTTTATTAACTGCATTCCCTAGTTTTTCTCCAATGATTTATGTTCCTTGACTATTTTTTTTAAATTAGAAATATATATATACATCATAAACAAAAAGGAATCCTCAAAAGCAGTCACGTACGGGGCTAAAGAGATGTGTCTTACCTAAATTGTTCTCCAGGACAGCCCTTTCTCCTTCTAATTTTGTTTTGCCATATAGATTTAGGGGACTTGGTATGTCTTCCTCTCTATAAGGTGGGTTTGTTCCATCAAAAACATAATCGGAGCTAATGTAGATTAGAAATGCTCCAACTGCAGCTACAAAAAAAAAAAGAAAGAAAAGAATCTATTAAATTACTACATGATATTACTGTTTAATGGAATTTGTAACAGCTTATTCATCATATATATAACAAATCTTTTATAAACCGTCTAAAAAGTTTAATCTTTACAAACTCAGCGATCACTCAATATCTTATGAAGATTTTATAAAGACATCATTACCTGCTTCCTTTGCTAAGTTCCCAGAAGCATCCACATTAAGTTGAGAAGCAGCATCCGGCTGATTTTCGACAACATCTGCCCTTCTCTCTGCTGCACAATGTACTATGACATGGGGCTGGGAGTTCAGCATTGATGTGTTTTTAACCCAAAAAGGAATAAAACAGAAGAACTGTAGCCTTCCAACAGTAAATTAATTCATAGAAAATGTTTATTAAATCGACATTCCTTCAACTAAAGAATCATTGTAATTTTTAATGTAGTTTTGTCACACTTCCCTTTTTCAACGTTCAAACTTCCTGAAAGCCAAAGAGCAATTTAGCAATCCCCGGGCAAAATCAGACACAACTCTTGTTGACAACCATGCTTTTAAATCAAAAGAAGCTTCATCCCCCTAATCTGGGTGGGAGAAAAGAGCGATCATTTATGGAATTAACATGATCTAAATACTTAATAAGTCTATGGTAAAGGGAGAGGAATATCAATTGCAAATTAAATTCATAAATTCCAATCTCTTAAACCAGTCATTTAAAGATTAACCATCCATAAAACTTGTATTCCCAGTTGAGCATTTAAGTATGCCACCTATATGCTAAGCACCCTGCGAGAAGCAAGGATTTCACAATCTAATGCAAAAGACAGATATGTAAAGAGACTGTTTCAATATCATATGACCTATATCAGGACAGAGGAATGCAGAGGGTCCTTTGTAGAGAAGGGGCACCTACTTCCCAGAGGAGCTGAGTAAGAGCTAAGATTTGGGAAGATCAGTGACATGCAGGGCTCGTGTACCCACTCACCCAACTTCCTCCTTCTCAACAATTGCTTGAGGAAGCATGATCTGAGAGCTGTTTTCAAACTTAAATGTGCATAAGCTGGGATGGTTCTTAAAATGTAGATCCCAGGACCCACCACACACTTATTGAATGAAAATCTCTGAGAGTGAAACCTAAGAACAAGTTTCCCAAGTGATTCCGATTTTCCTTGGATCATATTTTTAGAAAGAACCTGAACTTCTGACTTGATCAGAGGTGTAACAGAATCTAAATTTTTCTGTAAGTCTTCTGTGACCATCGCCAACAAGTGGTTTAACCACTCTTGCCTTTGTGATCTCTAAAATGCAAATGAGAATATTTTGCAGTGTTGTAAGGTTTACAGATAATATTAAGAAAGGATTTGCATAGAAAATAGTACTTAGAAGAATACTTCACAAACATAAGCATTTTACAAAATGCTTCATTTTCTGCCTTTTGTCAACCTATGTCTCAACCTAATCTTTTATAAGGATGACATATTCTTATCCATGCCAAAAAAAAGTGCAGTATATATTATTGTTGTTTAATATGTTAGAGCTTTAAGTACAGTAACTTCCTTGAGAACAAGAGCATTTTTCAAGTCCTCCAGACAATTATTAACAGTTAACTTATGTGTTAAAATAAACCATACCTGAAAATCATAAATGATGTGATGAACTGCATTAGAATCCAAGAGATTAACCTGCTCAAATTTTGGTCTTGCTCTTCTAAAACCACAGCCAACAGCATGCCAATTATTCTGTTGAAATTCTTTGTAAACAGCTCTGCCAAGAAGCCCAGTGGCACCAGTAATCAGAACCCGCCTGTTGGGGATGTTAACTTCCTCCTAAACGTGAAGCAGGTGGAAAAGGATTGTTTAATTTGAAAATAGTCTCTCAACGAAATCAGCCACCATCTTCATTCACTAAATATTTCAAGTCTTAATTGTATACTTCCTTTCCCATATCTATAAGCCAATTCTTAAGCTAGAACAAAGATTAATCAAAATGCATGGGTAAGTGTGTCACTTAAGAAAAAGTTTTGCCAGGGAGAAACTAAGCCCGTGCGCCGCAACTACTGAGCCTGCACTCTAGAACCCGAGAGCCACAACTACTGAAGCCTGTGCACCTAGAGCCCGTGCTCCGCAACAAGAGAAGCCACTGCAATGAGAAGCCCGCGCACTGCAACGGAGAGCAGCCCCCGCTCACCACAGCTAGAGAAAGCCCACGTGCAGCAACGATGACCCAATGCAGCCAAAAATAAAAAATAAATTTATTTTAAAAAAGTTTTAATAATCTTACGCAAGAAAAAGAACCTAAGATGATACTGCAAGGAATCACCTAGTCAAATAGATTTAGATTTCCTGTGGTAATAATGGAAAAGCTTATTTTTACGATCAGTGATGTCCAAATTAGTAAAAAACAGCAATTACGTTCTTCCGTTTATAAAAATGCAGTTAGTTCTAAGCTTACTTACTTTATGGCCTGATTAAATACTGGGGCTATGTTCTGCTGATATGTTTCCAAATTGACATTTCTGATCTTCAGTTTTTAATCTCAAGGTTTTTTTTCAAATCTCATTGACTTTATCATACTGTGATAGGTCTAAATTAGAGGATTCACATTTCACAGGAATTTATGTAGAAGAAAAATAAATTTGGTCCTTATAGCACTAACATTCTTTCTAAGTTTAACCAAACTGGTAAATATATTCCTGCATTAACTCTTTTTTTTGGTAAATACTTTCATTTGTATCATTTTTTTAGATTCCACATCATATAACATTCTTTTTTTAAACTTTATTTTTTATACAGCATGTTCTTATTAGTTACCTATTTTATACATGTTAGTGTATATATGTCAATCCCAATCTCCCAATTCATCCCACCACCACCATCCATATTCCTGCATTAACTCTTAATTTACCTATTTAGACCAGTTAAAATAAATAAACAAAGATAGAGGACCTGGTCTGTGCTGCTATCGTGAAAGGAAAAATTCCTCACACACTGAAATTAAAAAGGAACTACTGTTTAAGAAACAATTTAAGCTCTATGTTTACATAGAACTTTCCCTTCTTCCCAAGATAGGCAACACCGAATTTCCTCATACTCTTGAATTAAGTCAACATTTACTAACAATTTAAAAAACAATTTTTTTAAATTTAAAAAACAACAAAAAGTTTTATTAAATTTTATCAACTTGAGGCCTTTTAAATTTCAAATGTTGTTATAGTCACCTAATTCTGAGCTGTCAAAAATCTTAAATATGCACACAATAACCTTTTTTGTGCACACAAAAAGACTTTTTTTCCTAGCCCTCAATTCAGCTAACTTAGAAGACTAAACATTTTTTTTAAAAAAGGCCACCCAAATCAAGTATTTCTATCATATGAAAAACCTGAAATGAAAGGGCTGACAGAGACAGTACAAAGGTAGTTCTTAAAGATATTTTTTCCTTAGTTCAACTAATTTCAAGACACTTTAGATGTTAGAGAAAAATTCATCTATGCTCTCTGTTGCAAAACTTGCCTCTAAGCCAAATGATCTATAAAAACAAGGATTTCAGCCAGCAAAATATTTTCTTTGAATTTCTGGCAAGAAAACAACTCTACAAAGATTCTAACTGTAAAGAGGTTAAAACATGTCAAGTCTAGTAGAGATACGATCAGAAAACAATTTACACAGGATAAAGATCCCTGGGAAAATACTATAACAGAGCTATGATCTGGTTTCTTCTAAGTTTCTCACTTCACTCTAAAGAAGGAAAGGAATAGACAAGAGTTCTTAGATCAGTGGTTCACAGGCTTTATTCGCTGAGGACAGGAATCGACTGTCTTTCAGATCAAGTAGATTTGGAATGAGGCCTCGTAATTTGCCTTTGTAACAAGTTTCCAGGTGCTGATGCTGGTGATTTGGAAACTGAATTTTGAGAACTCCAGGAAAGTCCAAGACCTTCCTAAAGATAGCTCTTAATCAAAGAAGTCAAAAAACTGCCATCTGCCTTTCTAGCAGCGACAACATCTTTCCCATTTTCCCCCTTAAAAAGGAAAACTAGAAGTAGTTAAAGAACAAGCATCATGCTTGCAGTAACCACAAAATTCTTAAACAGTAAAATAAGATCTCTAGGTACTTCACTGATTGTGTGAAGCACATTTTTTCCTCATTTATCATCTCTGTTAAATGAATGAAATAAAGATGGTTTGGCAGTGTTTTCTGCTTTTTAGTGCATCTTAAAATAAGAGCCCAGATAATCTTATAATTGAGAGCATCTTAGATTTGATGAAATACAGTATTAAGTTACAAGCACAGCAATGCTCTTTAGGGAATATAATACCACTTAACTTTAAAAAAGGATGGGGGTTGCATGGAAAAAATACAACCTTACATCCTTATACCCTGGGATAATATGTAAGGTCCCTGGAAGAAAATATGAAACAGTCCGTGTTACCTAGTGGTCAGATGTCAATGCTCAAGAATTTTCTACGTTAAAAGAGCAGAAATCGGGCTTCCCTGGTGGCGCAGTGGCTGAGAGTCCGCCTGCCGATGCAGGGGACACGGGTTCGTGCCCCGGTCCGGGAAGATCCCACATGCCGCAGAGCGGCTGGGCCCGTGAGCCATGGCCACTGAGCCTGCGCTCCGCAACGGGAGAGGCCACAACAGTGAGAGGCCCGCATACCGCAAAAAAAAAAAAAAAAAAAAGAGCAGAGATCTAAAGTACAAGCATTTTCTGAAACAAACGATTCTGCACAATCTTATATTTGAAAACTATCATGTGTTATATAAACCTACATCATACCTTTTGACCACAGGAGGAGTCCTATTAGACAGGCAGGGCAGATATCACTTCCGAAGTGAGGAACCTTGTCTACAGATGTTAAAGGTCTTGCCCAGAGTAAAAGGGAAAAGGTTGGAAACAGAACTTGGGCCCTTTTGCTTCTATCATCCAGCCAAATACATACTGAGTTTTGTCTCAATCCTTTGAACTTATACTCGGTTTCATGATGATTAACCACACTCTGTGGCATTGAGAAGTTACTCCATCTCTATTGATCTAACTCCCACACTCTGTGGCATTGAGAAGTGACTCCATCTCTATTGATCTAACTCCCACACTCTGTGGCATTGAGAAGTGACTCCATCTCTATTGATCTAACTCCTCACTGGTGAAATGAGGCATTTGGACAAGATGCCTAAGGCTCTTCCAGCTTTACAGTCCTACAATTCCTTATTATCCTTACCACAGAGGGATCTGAATAGAGTGAAAGAAGGTTCATTTACTTAAAGTAACTTATCCTCTTTTCATATAGTTCTCTCTAGAGACTCAATGAGCACCTTTTGTCACCAGTATACAAGCCCAACAAGATGTTTTCATTTGGACTGCAAGTTTATTGGTGGTTAGCAAATAAAATACGCATCACTCTGAAATTAAAAGAGGCCAAACAAAACTATCTCTTCTATATTTGACTCTACCTGAAGCTTCTTAAAGCACACTATTTTGATTTTTTTCTTTTTAAAAGAGGAGAAATAGTCCTCTAAAAATTATTTTGGACCATTACTCTGTAAATTACTTTAGTTCTACAAAACACAGGAATGTCCAAACACTTCAAGGAACTCTGAATAGAGGAACAAAAAGCTGTCTAGTTAACCCAAAGAATAATTAAGAGTTGAAGATACTCTGTCTGCCTGAAAAGTCTATTTCGCAATTTTTATTCTTATGGGTCAGGAATATTTAAGTTGCCCTGAACATATGTGCCTCTTATCCTATAAACTCTTAGATGTACAGAATTCAGTAACT
This sequence comes from Monodon monoceros, assembly GCF_005190385.1. Taxonomy (NCBI): domain Eukaryota; kingdom Metazoa; phylum Chordata; class Mammalia; order Artiodactyla; family Monodontidae; genus Monodon; species Monodon monoceros. The sequence goes on along the minus strand of NW_021703768.1, from coordinate 138,731,417 downwards.
TCAGGTGACCAGATTTACAGACACCCCCCCCCCAAAAAAAAAAACTTGAAAAAGTAAACACATATAAATAAATGAAGAGCTGTAGCTCTTACTACGCCATCAAATCAAATAATACCAAACTGTACAGGTAATGGAAGATAAATGGCTCTTTCAAAATGGTCTAAACAGTACTCTGGAACAGAGGTTTCTACTTTAGCACACTTGGATTAACTTCTACTAAAGAATGTCCTAGAAAAAGTCAAGAGTGAAACAAAACAAGTGTCTAAAGAGGGATCTTCTTAAATGTTAGTGGTAAATGTAATTATACTTTGCTATTTTTAGAACCTCTTCAATTTGGCAAAGCTTCACACTGATTTATATGATTCTTACAACATTCCTCTTGAGGCAGATCTTTGAGGAGATACTCCTGGACTTTAAAAAACTTTAGATACCTAGGTGACACTTGTCTAACTCCTACTGGCATCCTATTGTACCCCACAGCCAGTATTATTAACAGGAACCACTACAGTCTATTTCTCAGATATAAACTATAAGACACGAGCAAGTTTTAATTCCGGTTTTGAGAGCAGCAAATATGTGCCAAGCTTTTGGTTGTGCAATTTTACTGAAGGAAAATCCATTTTCATTAGTCTACTTAACTCCTACTGTGAAAACTGATTAAGCTGTATATACATACATGTGCGCATATACACTGACATAAACAAACAATATGTAACATTACAGTACTCAGCATTGTTTGGGGTACACAGGAACAAAAGAGAGGTTTAAATTGCCCATTATTCTAACCTTACCCCCCAAATACCAAAATGATTTGAAACACTAAATCTGCTATATTTTGAAGGCGTAAGAATTCTGCATAATCAAAATAGCCATCACCTATGTCCTCTCTTATATCCTTAAGATATATTGGCCTGGGCATTAACATCTTCCTATACCCAGTGCTAGATACACTCTGTGGACTGATGAATGCTGGGGGGCCTGGAATTAAACAGGAGAGAATGGAGGCTCTCCAAACACAGTAGTAGCTTTCGTTTATGCAACCTCCGTAGTGGTTCAAATAGATCTGTAGTTGAATCCCGGCTGCAATCTTACTGAATGAACTTGGGCCAAGGACTCGCCCTCTAAGCCTCAATTTTCTTATCTGTAAAATGGAACAAAACGAGTATGTCATAAATATGAGAACTAAAGTAAATAATGCATGTAAAGTGCATAACACAGTGATGAGTTCAGTAACTTTTCAACTCCAATCCTGTTATTATTTCTGAAAAGCCACCTGGCCCCTTCTTTCTTAGAGATACGAACTGTTAAGACCAAAAGATACGAACAAAGGATGAAAAAGAAATTTAGAAATAATCAAAACTGAAACAGCTCTGAAAACCCCTCTCCGTTCCCGAGAGGGGAGACAGGAGAGTCGAAACTGAAACCCGACCTCTTTTCCCGTCACAGCGGCTGAAAAAGAAAACACAGAAGGGTGTGCACCGAAGTAAACAAACTCGGCGGCGCCGCCCTCGCCGCCCGGGGCCTCCGACTCCGGCAGGAGGCGTCTGGAAAACCACTCGAGCGCCCGCTGCAAGACTCGTCCCCCTCCGCGCACTCAGTTCCTACGAGACGCACCTCCCCTCCCCGCCCCAAGACCCGGGCCGACTCCCTCACCTCCACCAAACGGCAGTTCCCGGGAACAAAGTGAATAGAGAGCTCCTTCTCCCGCCCCACCATGCCCGCCGTCTTGGCGCCGCCGCCGCAGCGACCGCCACTTCCCCCAACCCAAGATCGCCGCGGTCCGCAGCTCTAAAGCCCTCGGCCCGCCTCCCCTAGGTCCGGGCCAGCCCCCGCTCACCGCTTCCGGCTTCCGCCGCCAAGAGCGCGCCCCTTGATTGGCCACGCTCCGCCGACGCCCCAGAAAGGGGACTGGCGCGCTCGGGACGCTCCCAGCCCACGCGCCAACTCTTAAAGGGAAACAAAGGCCCTGGTCTTAAGCAAGGAATGCGAGTTTTGTTTTGGGGCCGGGGGCGGGGGTGGGGGTGGGGGTGGGGGGAAGGAGGAGTTGTTTATTTTGTGTGTTTTTCCTTCTCGACTAGGTAAGGATTGAATTGGATCGCCTAGACTTGAGCAGTGCATAAGAATCTACTGCGTAAGAATCTACTGGGCACGTAATACATAAAGTGGGATAAAATAGTTTAAAGTCATGGTGGGAGGGGGGAGGCGGGGGGGGAGGGGGAGAGGAGGAAGCACAATGGACCTGTGTCTCTAGAGCATTAAAGAGTGTTTGAGAGATTTAGAAAGACACTGGAATAAAAATGAAACTGTTGGTATCTGAGTCATTAACACCCCAAGAACCCATTTGTCTTTCCGGGATGCTAAAAAGTAGTACGTGTGAAATTCCAAAGATCTCAAACTAATTTTGACTAGTTAAAAATAAAAAGATGTGGGAGGCTGGGGGATGAATTATTTGGGTACCTCTTCCAAACGCAGATTCTCGGACTTTACCAGTATTTGCAGAATGAGCTGTGGTAGTAGAGCCTGGGACTTCTGGTAGATTTAACGGGAGTCCAGATCAGCCCTTGAGAAGCACCGCCTTACAGGCTGCAGCGTCGGGCTACACGAGCCGAACCTCCGCTACCAAGGAAAATTAAAGGAACCAGGGGAATATAGTAATACTGAACCTTCTACCACCTGGATCGCGCTTTTTTAAAGTGGCAAAGACAGCTCTAAGCGTTGAGGCTGACCTAGCACTTAATTGCAACTGATTTCTCTTCCAGTTCAAACCCGAAAAGCCCCCCGCCAGCCGAGATGCTTATGAAATTTACTCGGCGGGTGGGGGGGAACCAGAGCATGGACCGCATAGGTTTGGCCAACTTTCCACCGAACAGTCTTGAGCGTTCTTGTCCAGGTATACAGGATACCAAGACCTTAAAAGTCGCCCGCAAACGTGATTACTGTTTGGATCTTTCTAAAACTACATTATTTTCATAAACCTTTTTTTGGTTTAATCTTAGAGCTCAACGCTAAACAGCCTTTAAAATCTTTTTTCCCCATCTGAGTCCCGTGACTTTCCTTCCTACCCAACCCCCAACAAGAACTCATTTCCTTATTTGCATAAGCATAAAGTTTCTTTAGAACAGTAACAGAAGACAGCCTGAGGCCCCCCACTTTTCAATTTTTGTTTTAATCCAGGCTGTTAATCAATTTAGCATTACTTAGAGTCCTTGAGAGGAATGCCCCAAACACTAAACCATGCATAATCTGCAAACAACAAAGAAAATGTGTGGGTGGGTTTTGGGGGAGCGGTTTCAAGATCCTCTTGATTCTCCTCTCTTTAAGGAGCGGGAATTTTTGTGAAGTTTCTAGTTGCAACGTGTGATGCAGTCTGATCTTTCCAGGAAAAAAACAAAAATGTGTTCAACGCGTAAACGGTTTAAGGTCATGCATATGCAATTAGCATTTTGAGTCTCAGAGCAGCTTTATCTAGAGTGAGGAACAAATAGACTTTACTTGCCTGCGTTTGAGGATCTGGTTTCATGTTTGCCAGATAAAACGTGGGTATGGTTCCAGGGGCACATGTTCGTGTATGGGTTTTAATCATTCTTTTTAAAAATGGAAGTTTCTTTGTGAATAAAAACGCCACTGTTATACAGACAATATCCAAGTTCCTGTGGTGGCTAAGTCTATAAATTTAACGACAGCAATCTGGAGATAAAAGTTAGGTTAGCAGATTCATTTCATGCCAAGACAAAGAAAGGATGGAGCACACAACTATAGATAAAAATCGTTATTATATAGAACCTTCACCTACATCACTGCATTTAATCTGGTAAATGAAACTGCTGTTCTGTTTTGGATTTTATTTTTGTCAATTGAGACTTAGCTGAGCTCTCCATACAGCGTCAATAATTAAAGTTGCTTTATTATTCCAAGTCCCAAAGTTACACGTTTTAAAGAAATGAATGACACTTATTTGTTTTTTTACACACCCTTTCGGCTTTTACCAGACCTTCATTGGGATTCTTTTAAAGAAACTCTTAACTCCAGAATGCTTCTTTTCTTGAATAGCTAACTCTTACCTGTTCCATGTTCTCCGGCATTTCAGGCATGATTCCAAAATTATCTCAGGAAAAAGATTTAAGATGGGTCTCTGCCTCTGCCTCCTCGGGCTGGGTCTTTGTTCTGCCTGCAGAGAGCGCAGGCACGCGAAAACGTGAGCCACAGCTTCACTCGACCTTTGAAATTAGCATTTTGAGTCCAATCCCAGAATCTCGTGCAGTTTTCCACACTGCAGTAAACTGGCAGCTGATTCCCCGTGGCAATCTTGAAAATACCCAATGAGAAGTTTCATGTTTTATTGCCAACCAAATGAAGGTCCATTATCAAAACCATTAGGAAAAACAACTTTTTTTTTTTTAAGAAATAAAGATGTAACAACAAAAACTTCCTGTGAAACCTTTTTGCAGTTTTCTCTTGCAAAAGAAAAGCAAGAGCCAGCAGTTGGAAAGCACACAGACTATGCAACTGATTTCTGTTCTGAAATATTTTATTGAGTTATGCCTTGTTACAACAGAATCTGTTTGGTAAAGTTCGCCAGTGCTTTCCCAACCAGTGCTTTATAATTAACTATTTCAAAGGACGGTAAAAGGCACTGGTGGTAACAATATGTGGAAATTAAAACTCAACAGGTTATTTCCATGAACAGTGTCCTGCCCTCTGTTTGAGGAAATGGTAGGTGGAGTAGCCTTAAGTTTGGCCGAGCTTTAAGGACTACTAGATCAGTGATTCCCAGACCTGCCAACAACGGAGAACCCATGAAACACGATCAAGTGGAGCCCAGCAATCCTATTTTTAACAATTTCAAGGGTGATGAATATGCTCAGTTAAATTTTGAACCACTCTTCTGGATTAAGGCTCTGTAACAATTTAAGAACAACCAACAAAAAATTGCCATTCAGATGGAGCTTTAAAAAAAGTCACTTAACCCTTTATATTCTACTCAGAGTACACAGCATGTGGTAAACTGTATGAGGCATGTAGAGGGTCTGTAAGTGTTGAAGAATATACAATTTTTTTTAATTGATAAATTAAAATTCATCAAAATTTAAAACTTCTGTTCATCAAAAGACAATATTAAGAAAAATAAAACAGACTGGGAAAAATAATCTTGATACATATATCTGAAAAGGACATATTCAGAATACTTAAAAAACTCTTACAACTCAATAGTTTTTAAAAAATCATTTCTAAAATGGACATGTTTTGAACAGACACTTGACAAAGTAAAGACATCATGGCCAATAATCGCATAAAAAGATGCTCAAAATCAGGGAAATGAACATTAAAATCACACTGACATACATACCTAACAGAATGGCTAAAATAAAGACTGATAACATTATATGCTAACAAGCATTTTAAGCAAATAGAATGCCATTCATTGTTAGTGGGATTCATTGTTAGTTTCACTTTAGAAAACTGTTTGGCAGTTTATTATAAAGTCAAATATACACCTACCCCATAACCCAAAATTCCACTTCTAGGTGCTTACCCAAGAGAAATGAAAGCATATATTCACGAAGTCTTGCACAAGAATATTCACAGCAGATTAATTCAAAATAACTTAGGGAATTCCCTGGCCGTCCAGTGGTTAGGACTATGCCCTTCCCCTGCAGGGGGCACAGGTTCAGTCCCTGGTTGGGGAACTAAGATACTGCATGTGGCCAAAATAAAACAAAACAAAAAAAACAAAATAACCTAAAACTGGAAACAACCCAAACATCCATCAGTAGATGAATGGATAGACAAACTGTGGTAGAACCATACCATGGAATATTACTCAACTATGCGAAGTAATGAAGTATATGAATGTAATGAAATAAAATTTTATATTTTAAGGCAAGACAAGAAAAGTTAAACATAAAATTCTCTCTGTGTGTCCACTTCGGCCTCCTCCCTCCCTCCCTAATATGCACTGTGCATCTGCATTACACATTAACCAGAGCTCATCAAAGATGGGAGTGCTTGCTCGACTGTAAAGATCAATATTTTTTTTCCTTTCTTCTGATGCTAGCAATGTGACTTTTTAAAAGAATAAAGTTCCCTCCCAGCTCTGTAAGGGGTCTAGTGACTTACCAACAACACTTTGTATGTGCTTACGTGGACTACGTACATTTGGTGAACTTTATGTAAACATTAGTATGTCATTTGATGTACGAGCCTTTGTCTCAAAAATGTATACGACTGTGCTTTCAACTTCTAACTGGAGGAACAGTTCTCAGAGCTTTATGAGAATCTGTCTCCCAGGTTATAATCCTCAGTTTGGCTCAAATAAAATTCCCTTTTATTCCTTAAGTTGACTGTTAAATGAATTTTTGTTGACAAAAGAATCTCAAAATCATTATACTATGTGGGAAACCAGACACAAAACAGTATAGTTTGATTTATGTGAAATTCTAAAACAGGTGAAACTAACATATGGTGAAAGAAATTATCTTGCCTTAGGGAAAGGTAGGGATTGACTGTTGCAGCCATAAATGAACTTTCTGAGGTTATGGAGATGATTTATATCCTGATAGGGGTGTGGGTAACATGAGTATATATGTTTATCAGAACTCATCGAACTATATCAATTAAGATCTGTTTATCTCACTGTCTGTATTGCTGTTTGTAGTTTATACCTCAATTTAAAAACAATAATACAGTCATATTTTGGACCATTTGGGTCACAACCTTAGACACAGGCAACAACTTCCAGGATACTAGTTTGAGGTAGTATTAACCATTGCATTGGTACCAAGTGATGAAATAAATGTACAGTTTTTAAATTTCTAAACTCATTAGGATTTTAAAAATCAAAAATTTTTTCCTTGACATGGTACGCATACATATTTCAAGTTTGAGAAATCCATCTCTAAGTTATCGTGATACCAAAGGACAAGAACAGAGTTCTGTTTCTTCCTTTTTACAGCCTCCTGTGTCCCTGTGTAAATTACCTCTGCTTCCCCCATCCCAGCTGTTCCCATTTCTGTGACTCTGATGCCCACACAAGTGGCTTTGACCAATACTATCTCCCAAACCATAGTTTCCACATTCTAGATGCCTAAAAGGCATTTATACCTGATATTCCACTGACATATCAAACTCACAGATACAAGAAACTGAAAGTAAATTTAATATTAATTCTTCGTCTTGCTCCCAAACCTGCTCTTCCTCTTAACCTCCCAGGTTTATGTGAAAGACACTATTACACTAATTAATTCAGCTAGACTCAAATATGCATATGGGAATTTATTAGGGGATAAAGATAATAAATTAAAAATGAATCATTAAAAACAATAAGGCTGGGGGACTTCCCAGGTGGCGCAGTGGATAGGACTCTGAGCTCCCAACACAGGGGGCCCAGGTTTGATCCCTGGTCCGGGAGCTAGATACTACATGCATGCCGCAACTAAGAGTTTGCATGGCGCAACTAAGACCCAATGAAACCAAATAAATAAATATTAATTTTAAAAAAAATAAGCCTGGATTCCTACTTCACTTATACTAAAATAAGTTCTTGACAGATTAAAAAAGTTTAACCAAAATATGGAACAAAAGTACTAGAGGAAAATGTGCAGAATAATCTTAGAGTGAGGAAGTCTTTTATAAGCATATCATGAAATTCAGAAACCAAAAGTGAAAATATCAAGAAAATAGACTACATAGATTTTTGTAAATATCTGCATAACAACAAAATAATGATAATTAACATAATCAAAAGAGAGACTGGGAGAAAATATACGTTATGCATGAGAGACAAAGAGTTAATTGCCATGCTACATAAGGAACTTTTGAAAATCAATAGGGAAAAAGCCAATAAACAGAAATTGAATATTGGACTTCCCTGGTGGCACAATGGTTAAGAATCCGCCTGCCAATGCAGGGGACACGGGTTTGAGCCCTGGTCTGGGAAGATCCCACATGCCGCAGAGCAGCTAAGCCCGTGGGCCACAACTACTGAGCCTGAGCTCTAGAGCCCATGAGCCAGAACTACTTGGAGTCCGCGTGCCTAGAGCCCCTGCTCCGCAACAAGAGAAGCCACCTCCATGAGAAGCCCGCGCATCGCAACAAAGAGTAGCTCCCGCTCACCACAACTAGAGAAAGCCCGCACGCAGCAACAAAAACCCAGTGCAGCCATAAATAAATAAATAAGAAATTGAATATTGACATTAAAAAGCAATTCAGTTGGGAGTTTGGGGTTACTAGATGCAAACTATTGTATATAGAATAGGTAAACAACAAGGTCCTGCTGTATAGCACAGGGAACTATATTCACTATCCTGTGATAAACCATAATGGAAAAGAATATGAGAAAGAATGTATATATGTTTAATTGAATCACTTTGCTGTAGAGCAGAAATTAATAGAACATTGTAAATCAATTATACTTGAACATATGTTTTTTAAAAAAGCAATTCAAGATGACAAAATTTGAATGGCCAAAACACGTGACAAAATACTCAACCTCACCATTAGTCAACAAAATGAAATTGACACTATTTTAAGTTCTCTAACAGATTGAAAAATCTTTAAAGATATTTTTTAATTAATAATTTTTGTCTGTTATGTTAACTGTTGTATTTACTAGTCAAGATAGGCTAGTTTACACTAAGTTAACACATTAAATCCAAGATCTCAGTGGCTTCACTTTAAGAAGTTTTACTTCCCTCTCCTACAGGTCAACCAGCCAGGGCTCTGCTTTACAGTTACCACAGAAAGCCAGGTAAAGGAGGTTCCTCCATTCTGTAACTCCAAGAATATCTAATAAAAGAACATTCCAGGCAGAGGAAACACCAAGTGCACAGAACACGTGCCTAGGCAGCCTAATGGGCTCAAGCAACTGCAAGAAGTCTAGTGTGGCTGAAAAGAATAAAATAGGGAAGTGGGAGGTAGGAGGTGAAGCCAGAGAGGGGAGGGGTGGGCATGTGGGGACAGAGGTCTGTTAGGTCCATTTAGGCCACGTGATAACTTTGGATTTTATTCTTGGCGTCTCTGCACATTGCACTACACCACCACCCACTGAATAACCTTTTTAAGACATAGATCAGATTGTTTTCCTACTTTCTTACAACCTGTCAATAACTTCTGGTCTACATGACCATACATGATCTTTGTCCCACCTTTGACTCCGCTCACATTGTCAGCCTCTCGCCTCAAAAAGACATACAGACAGACACATGTAGACACACAGACACACACACACAATCTTAATTAGGCCTCCATGTTTTCCTTTCTCACAGCATTTTACACCTTTATTTTTTTAGCGTTTTTTATGTGTGATTACCATCATTTACTTCATGTCTGTCTCCTTACACTCAACTATAAACTTAAGTTTTTCACCTCTGTGTATCAGCTCCAGATTCAGCACCTGGCACAGAATGGATATTTTGTAAATATTTTTTGAATATATGAATCAATGAGTAAATGAATGGATTAAAATCAATATCAAAAGCAGAATTTGGGCTTCCCTGGTGGCGCAGTGGTTGAGAGTCCGCCTGCCGATGAAGGGGACACGGGTTCGTGCCCCGGTCTGGGAAGATCCCACATGCCGCGGAGCAGCTGGGCCCGTGAGCCATGGCCGCTGAGCCTGCGCATCAGGAGCCTGTGCTCCGCAACGGGAGAGGCCACAACAGTGAGAGGCCCGTGTACCGCAAAAAAAAAAAAAAAAAAGCAGAATGTATTGGTGAACTTATTTCATTCTTACTAAATTCTTAATTGTGTAAGTACATGAATATAATACTTTTTTGATTGTTTTTCCCCCAAAGTAGACTTTATTCTAAACAATCCCAATTAATAAGGTATGTGTTTGTCATTATTCTGTTGCTAAAGATAACTGGTTTGCTCTTCTAAGCACCAGTGATTGAAGAGACAGCACATCTTAACTGTGAAAAGAAATCACTATAGGAAAAGGCAGAATAGTAGAAAAAGTGTAGAAAGAGTCTATTTCTGTTGATGATTGCTAATAGCGAAATTGAAGTATGTATATTTAAAGAATATTCAAAATATTTATTGTTGAAGATGAAAACACCGACCAAAACTAGCCTTTGTTTGTGTCAGACTATTTTTATGGTGTACCGGCAAGAAAATTTGCATTCTAGGAGGTAACATATTTCTAGGCAACTTAAGATGGCACTCTGCTTAAGGATTTTTTTTTTAAATAGCTTTATTTATATATAATTCACATACCATAAAACTCAATTTAATTGTACAATTTGTACAATTTAATGGTTTTCAGTAGATTCACAGAGCTGTGCAGCCATCACCACCATTCAGTGACCATTGCCAAATTCTCTGAAGTGACCATTGGAATTGTCAGGTTGGTGGAGTGAGGGTACAGAAGTTCAACTGAAGGGTGAGGAGAGAGAATGGAAAATAAAGACATGGATGCCAATACTGTAGAAAATTCTTCCAAATACTTTTCCTGTGAAGGGGTTAAGTAAAGGCATGGAAGCTGGAGAGTGATAGAAGATCCCAGGAGAATTGTAAGTTTGGGTTTTAGGTTTTGTTTTGTTTTAGCAGGTCCAATATTAGATCATGTTTATATGATAGTGGGCATGATCCATTAACCAGTGGGAGGTGTTATGGGTTGATATGTTGAAGTCCTAAGCTGCAACACCTCAGAATGTGATCTTTTTTGGAAACAGGGCCATTGACCAACTCACATTTACCAGGGCAGGGATGTATAATTCTCCTAAAGGGAGGTACACTGCGAGTTTCATGGCCCAGCTTAACATCAATGGAGGTGAGAAGTATAATCCTCCCCTTGGAATTACTGTATTTGAAGAATAATACAAGGTGCTGCACCTTGTAAGGAGTAAAGGCAGGGGATATGAGTACATAAGTATTTATGTTGGAAAATTTAATAGAGGAAGGATGAGGAAGTCCCTGTCTGACTGCTTCAATTTTCAGTGAAGTATGTGGTAATGCCATCAGCTGAGGGTGATAAGGAATGAGGGATACATGAGTCAGGACTTTGAGGAGAGGCCTGAGCTAAAATTATATGTTATCACTTTTTAGCTAATGTGGGGAAACTTTTTAAACTTTTTTTTAAAACTATTTATTTATTTATTTTTGGCTGCATTGGGTCTTTGCTGTGGCGCACAGGCTCTTCTCTAGTTGTGGCATGCAGGCCTCTCTCTAGTTATGGCGCACAGGCTTAGCTGCCCCGTGGCATGTGCGATCTTAGTTCCCTGACCAAGGATCGAACCTGCATCCCCTGCATTGGAAGGTGGATTCTTAACCACTGGACCACCAGGGAAGTCCCCTTTAAAACTTTTTATTTTAAAAATTTTCAAACTTACAGAAAAGTTTAAAGAATAGCTTAATGGATACCATTATACCTTGTACCCAATTTTGTTTGGTTATTATATCTTATTAGTTTTATTTTCATCTAAATCAACACTTCTACTTTTTAAAAAGAATTAAACCTTTTTTTTTTTTTAAGAGCAGTTTTAGGTTCATAGCAAAACTGAGGGGAAGTTACAGAGGTTTCTCAAATACCAACTGCCCTCACACATGCACAGCATCCCCATTATCAACATCCCCCATCAGAGTGGTACATTTGTCACAACCGATGAATCTATGCTGACAAATAATCACCCAAATCCCATAATTTACATTATGGATCACTTGTGCTGTTGTACAGTCTATGGGTTTAGACAAGTGTATAATGACATGTATCTATCACTGTGGTATCATACAGGGTATTTTCACTGCCCTAAAGATCTTGTGCTCTGCCTATTTATTCCACCCCACCCTTCACCCCCTGGCAACCACTGATCTTTTTACTGCCTCCATAGTTTTGCCCTTTCCAGAATGTTATATATTTGGAATCATACAGTGCGTAGTCTTTGCAGATTGGCTTCTTTCACTTAGAAATATGCATCTAAGATTCCTCCTCTAGGACTTCTCTGGTGGTGCAGTGGTTAAGAATCCACCTGCCAATGCAGGGGACACGGGTTTGAGCCCTGGTCCGTGAAGATTCCACATGCCGCGGAGCAACTGAGCCCGTGCACCACAACTACTGAGCCCGCATGCCACAACTACTGAAGCCCGCGTGCCTAGAGCCCATGCTCCACAACAAAGAGAAGCCACTGCAATGAGAAGCCTGTGCACCGCAACCAAGAGTAGCCCCCGCTTGCCGCAACTCGAGAAAGCCTGTGTGCAGCAACAAAGACCCAAGTCAGCCAAAAATTAATTAATTAATTAATTAAAAAAGAAAAGATTCCTGCTCTAAGTCTCCTCATGGTTTGAGAGCTAGTAATTTTTAGTGCTGAATGAGCTTCCATTGTCTGGAGGTCTGGATGTACCACGGTTTATTTATCCATTCACCTACAGAAGGATATCTTGGCTGCTTCCACGTTTGGGCAATTATGAATAAATCTGCTATAAACATATGTGTGCAGGTTTTTGTGCAGACGTTCCTACTTTTTTTTTCCGTCACTTTGGCTTTTTTGAAGATACCAATGATGATACCAATTATCTGATTATTTTCTTCAGGGAGTCATTTAATATTCCACTAAGTTTTGTGTTTTCTGTAAAGTGAATTTTTTTTGAGACTTGATTAGATTGACGATGCTGTGTATTCCATATTGTAACACATTAGATGACAAAAGATCATCTCAATATTAGTGATTTTATGTTTTCCCATTTGTTAGAGTGGTACTTTTTTTACCCTTTGCAATAGTAAGTAATCTTTGGGGTCCTACTTTGGAATCTGTAAATATCCTGAAACCTAACAACTTTCACCAAATTGCCTCCATTGACGTTCCTCATCTAAATCAATTATCACATCAGATGCGGCAAAGTGGTAAAGATGGTGTTTGAATTCATGAAATTCAGTGAGCTCATGCAGGAAGAGAGTGTGGATAAAGAAGAAACGGTTAATCCCTTACTCACCCCAACAGTTAAAAGTATAGTGCAGGATGGTCCAGCAAAGGAGTGAGGAAAGAAGCAGGTGAAAGGAAAACCAAGGAAATGGCCTCAGCGGTCTAGAAATGAGAGCTTTCAAGAAAGAGGAAGTTGTGAATTAGAGTAAGATGGAACTAGAGAAGTGTCCATTGGATTTGGCAAGATAGAATTCACTGGAGAAATTAGCAGGAGACTTCACAGAGGACTGGGGACAGAAACCAAACTACAGTGGGTTAGAGTATATGAGAACTAACAAAGGAGAAAGAGCCATACTATGTACCTTTTTCAGAGGTGGCTTTAAGTATCTCTAGCTCAGGCATGTCAATAAACATTTATTGGCTTTCACAAATTTTACATTTATTTCTCTTCCTTAGTCATTTCTCTCAATGTGAGCTTTTCTTTTTTTTTTTTAAATGTCCTAATGTCAGTGGATTATTTTTTTAAATTAACTTAATTAATTTATTTTATTATTTTTGGCTACGTTGGGTCGCCGTTGCTGCACACGGGCTTTCTCCAGTTGCCTCGAGCTGGGGGCTACTCTTCGTTGCGGTGTGTGGGCTTTTCATTGCAGTGGCCTCCCCTGTTTCAGAGCACGGCCTCCAGGCGCGCAGATCCCAGCAGCTGCGGCTCGTGGGCTCCAGAGCGCAGGCTCAGCAGCTGTAGCGCACAGGCCCAGATGCTCCACAGCATGTGGGATCTTCCCAGACCAGGGCCTGAACCCATGTCCCCTGCATTGGCAGGTGGATTCTTAACAACTGCGCCACCAGGGAAACCCCTCAACGTGAGCTTTGAAGTGTAGCATGGTGGGATAAGATCTTGAAATACTAACCTTCATGGTTTTTACATTTCTTACTGCACTTCCTTAATTTTTCCTCCCCAGGTGGCAAGCATCCGTAGAGCCAGGAGGAGAATTAGGATGATTCAAGTGAAAGTACACAGAAACAGCAAATATTTTTTCTGCTGTTGTTATTCTCTTGAATCTAGAGCTAACAGGGACTGTGAAGTGAATGGGGGAGGGAGAGGATCAATCAATTCCGGCTCAGGGAGAATGGATAAACGTTACTGTGACTGAGCTGGAGATAGAAGGTATTGAAGCCACCCTCTCTGTTGTAACAGTCTCCAGAAAATCTAGTCGACAAAATTTGATTTGTGATTGAGGTTCAGATGACTTCTAAGTTAAAGGACTACTGAATGAGCTAGACTTGGAGTCCTAACTAAAACCTTTGTAATGAGAGTAGATGTCTCAATGTCTTTAGACTCTGGGGCCTTATCTTTTACACTGCCTCCACCCTCCTGGGCCCCACCCTGTACAATGTGGTGTTCATGTAGAAGTCATGAATGGCAGCAAGAAGAGAGGATGTGGTAGAAGGGTTCCAGGGAGAGTGGGGAAGGTGGCAGGGCATCCCAAACTGCAGACAATCCCCTCTTGTCATTAGTGTGGAGCATGGATGGGTATTCACGGTTAAGGGCTATGATGGAGAGATAGGGCCTGAGTGGAACTAGACACACCCCAAGCTTCTCATCACTTGGATTTTTACCTGTCAGCCCAACACACACAGGCCAGGTCCTGCATGTTCCTTGGCAGGCAGCATGGCAAAAACCTTGAGGCAAAAGTTTGGAGGCTTAATAAACAGACCGAAGTTTAGCTCATTCCTCCCAAAGAGACCTCATCCACACCTTCAATACACTCTAGCCTGGCACTCCCTCAGGAATGCAGTCCACTCATATCAGAGCTGAATTCTGAAAGATCTAAAATCTCCCCCTAGATATCCTCTTCTTTTGCAGAAAGCCAGGACTATTACTACTATTACTACTACTACTACTACTACTACTACTACTACTACTACTACTTAGCAACTTTATGGAAAGCTAACCTCATTGGCCACTCACTCATGTAGTTGGTGTAAACCCTTGCTGGTCATTTATTATCATCTGTACCTTCATCCCCATAACACTATTAAAGCTGCGCTCCTTTTTCTTCAGAGTAGTTAAATGACTTTGTAATGTTACATTTATAAGGATGACTGATTGTCTTTCTCGCTATACTGTAAACTCTGAAGATAGGAATTGTCTTGGTTCTTTCTATAGCCTCTAGCACAGTGGTTATTTAAAATATCTTGATAGTTGCTAAATGACTCTAACATTCGGGCAGATCTCACTGATCCTAAAGATCAATTACCATCGGCACAGTCATCATTTCCAGATGTGTGTCTCTAGCTCAGAGCCTTTTCCTGAGGGCGTATGTATGCAAGATTCTACCTGACATCTCCACTTCCTCAAATTCAGTGTGTATCAAACCAAAAATGTCAACTTGCCTATGCAAATGGGCTTTTTTTACCCAAGTTCTTTATCTCAAGGAATAGTATGGTCTTTCCTCCAACTTCCCAAGCCAGAAAGCCTTGAATTCTTCCTCAGGCCAGGGGCCACATTTTACCCTTACGTGGAGTATTGTCTTTTTTTTTTTAAGCAACTAGACAGTGTCTAACTATATACGAGGTATTCATAAATAGTATTGGATGAATAGTCTGACTTCAGGTTTATTCCCATTCAATTAATTTCCTACTCAGCAGAGTGATGTTCTGAAATACATACCTGTTGCTGCTCTAATACCCTTTAATGGCTCACCATTGTCCACAGGTTAAAGATCAAACTCTTATTGCATGTTTTGCTCTTTATGATTCACACAATCAGATCGACTTACCCTTGCAGTTTAACTCCTCACCACTTTTCTGCTGGTGATACTGAATGTTCAGTTTCTCAAATATGCCAAACTATCCTACCTTCCCATTTCATGTAATTTACATTTGCACTGAATCCTCATATCCCCAGCCCCCTTCATCTGACTCACACCTACTAATTCTTGAGGTTCTACCTTAGCACTCACCTCCTGACCTGACCTGGACAAGGTTAGAGACTCCTGGCTAGATCACTAAGTACTTAGCTAATCAAGCACGTACTTAATCAGGCACTTAGTTAATCAAGGACTACATTGTCTTTTGCTACCAAACAGTTTTGTAGAGAATATTCTTATACTGAATTCTATCCATATTCATATGGATATCTGAAAGATTAAGTCCTAGAAGAGGAATTTCTGGATCAAAGAGCACATGATTTTTGACTTTAACAGATACTGTCAAGATGATTTTTATGGGGACTTCCTTGGTGGCACAGTGCTTAAGAATCCACCTGCCAATGAAGGAGTCATGGGTTCGAGCCCTGGTCCGGGAAGATCCCACGTGCCATGAAGCAACTAAGCCTGTGCACCACAACTACTGAGCCTGCGCTCTAGAGCCTGTGTGCCACAACTACTGAAGCCCTCGAGCCTAGAGCCCATGCTCCACAACAAGAGAAGCCACTGCAATGAGAAGCCCACACACTGCAACGAAGAGTAGCCCCCACTCATCACAACTAGAGAAAGCCCACACAAAGCAACAAAGACCCAATGCAGCCAAAAATAAATGAATAAATCAGTTAATTTTAAAAAACGATGATTTTTATGATTAAGTTGTATGATATGCCATTTCCTCCTACCTTCACCTTAGTGTGTCATCAAAGTTTTGATCATTGTTAATCTGATATGGAAAGATTAACATTTCATCTTACTTTGCATAACTTGGATGATGAGTAAGATTATCTTCTCAAAAATAAAGAACATTTGCATTTCTTCTTTTAAGTTACATCTGTATGGATCTGGTTTACTTATTGATTTAAAAAAGCCTCTAATCAGAGGAAATTTGCATTGCATGACTTTGTGTTTGTCATTTTATTATGGAATTTTTCTACATCCAGATTCTTTTACTTTTTAAGAAATCACAGCTATCTTTTCTGGCTTCATAATCTTCTTTAGAAAGCCTCTCCATTTTGAAATTATAAAGACATTCTCCCAATTTATCTTGTAATAGTTTTCTAGTTTTTTTAATTAAAAAAATTTTTATTAGAGTATAGTTGACTTACAATGTTTTGTTAGTTTCTGCTATAGAGCAAAACAGAAATAGAGTCACAGATGTAGAAAACAAACTTATGGTTGTGGGGGGGTGGGGAGCGTGGGGGGTGGGGGGTGGGGGTGGGGAAGCACAGCAGGGTGAGGAGGGATAAATTGGGAGACTGGGATTGACAAATACACACTACTATATATCAAATAGATAACTAACAAGGACCTACTGTATAGCACACGGAACTCTTCTCAATACACTGTGATGACCTATATGGGAAAAGAATCTAAAAGAGAGTGGATATACGTATATCGTTTTGTTTTTTTTTTAAATTTAAATCTGGAGTTTATTTTTGGTTCGAGAGTGAGGTAAAAGATGCAACTTCTTTCCAACATGCAGAAAGCCAGTTATCTCAAAATCATTTGTTGAATAATCTACATTTTTAGGAAATTCCACCATTGTTATTTTAATTTTCTTTGTGAAGTAATTTTCTTTGCTATCATCTGCTGAGGGGAGGTGTCTGAGGTTTGAGAAAAATTAAAAATGGGAAAGAAAAGGAAACAATAATGTTAGATGACATTAAGAGCCTAGTTAAGGTAGAAAGCAGGACCTTGCCATGGCCACCAACTCTGAAATTAGACGATTTTCTTTAGTAGTGCTTGACGGCCTGGGTACAAAAGCATAAGATACAGACATTTGAATCTGTGAAGTGTTGAATTTAATAGGGAGGTGAGAGGAAAAAGAATGGAAAGATAGAGTGATGGAACATTGAGTCTAAGATAAGTAGTAAAGGGAATTAAATAGAAGGTAGTCTGGTAACAACTCACTCTAAAACCTTGTGGCTTAAATGGCAACATCTATTTTGTCCACAAATCTGTAATTTGGGTAGGGTTCAGCCCAGGCCATTCATTGCTGCTTCACACCTGGGGCAGCTAACTCCAAGGATGGGAATCAACTGAAGGTGAATGGCTTCCAAGAATGAGTATCCAAGAACACGAGGGAGACCCTGTATCATCTTTGATGAATATGGTAGACAAGCTAATGACTCCACCACATATGCCCACATCCTAATCTCTGGAACCTGTTAATAGGTTACTTTACATGGCAAAAGGGACTTTGCAGATGTTACTAAATTAAAGACTTTGAGATTGGGGGATTATACTTGATTATCTATGTGGATCCAGGGTAATCAAACGAGTCCCTATAAGAAGGAAACAGGAGGGTCAGAATCAGAAAAGATGTGACAGTGGAAGCAGAGATTTGAGTGATATGCTTTGAAGAGGGAGGAAGGGGCTATGGACCAAGGAATGCAGGTGACCACCAGAATCTGAGAAAGACAAGGAAACTGATTTGTCCCGGGAGCCTCCAGAAAGAATGCAGCCCTGCCAACACCTTGATTTCAGCCCCATAAGATGCATTTTAGACTTCTCACCTCCAGAATTTTTAGATAATAAATTTGTGATGTTTTAAACCACTAATTTTGGGGTCAATTTGTTACAGCAGCAATATGAAACTAATATAGATGACTTAGCTACTGAAGTTACATAGTGCCACTTCCACTATAGTTAATGGGCCTTCCCAATTCATGGGGTGGGGAGGAAACAGACTGTCTCACAATGGAAGAGAATGTCACTTCAAAGAAGAGCGTGTTGGTTAGGAGATATTATTGTGGCCATCTCTGGAAAATATTATCTGCAGTAGGAGGAAAATTGGGATCAACTTGATTAGTTAAGACCTATATGTTCAGAAGCCCAGTCTTCAGGAGCTGAGTACTTGTAAATCTTTATTAGGGCTTAACCATGAACACTTTCCAATATGTGGCTTTTCAAGATTGGGTGATTCTCAGAAATTATAGGCACTCTGGAGTAGTGTTAGCCAAAATATGGGAATGTATTTTGAAGCTGTTCCAAATATCTATTAAAACTGCTAATAAATGGAATTTAGTACTTTATATAATGAGATAAAGGGGTTGTCTACCATTTCATACTCGAAGGATTGTATAATGCTGGGGATGAGAGGGGTTAGGTGGGGACAAGAAAATAAGGTTTGGGACTTGACATTCTCAATCTGAAACCATGTGGTACCAAAGATTCCTCCTAACAACTGTCCCATTTTCCTCATAATCTCAAAAGGGAAGAAATCATTAGCATCTACAAAAAAGGGCATATTTTTTTTCCCTTAAGGGATTTTCTTCTGTTAATAATTAAAAAACAAACACATTCTGAAACGCTCCCACCAAAACAAAGCTCAAAATTTTCTAAGAATGAAAACTAATTTCCTTTGAACAAACCTTAACTAAAAATAATGCATGTAAAAATGAACAGGTCTTACTAGTCTGTCATACAGAGTGAAGTAAGTCAGAAAGAGAAAAACAAATACCTTATGCTAACACATATATATGGAATCTAAAAAGAAAAAAGGTTCTGATGGCAGGACATCAGACATAAAGATGCAGACATAGAGAATGGACTTGAGGACATGGGGAGGAGGAAGGGTAAGCTGGGACGAAGTGAGAGAGTAGCACTGACATATATACACTACCAAATGTAAATAGATAGCTAGTGGGAAGCAGCTGCATAGCACAGGGAGATCAGCTCAATGCTTTGTGACCACCTAGAGTGGTGGGATAGGGATGGTGGGAGGGAGACGCAAGAGGAAGGGGATATGGGTATACGTACAGCTGATTCGCTTTGTTATTCAGCAGAAACTAACACAACATTGTAAAGCAATTATACTCCAATAAAGATGTTAAAAAAAAGAATTAAACACACACACACACACACACACACACACACAAATGAACAGGTCTTAGGTCAATAAAAAATCTAAAAAAAAAAATCCCCAAAGACCCCAAAAAGCTCTTCAGAAATAAAGCCATTTAAAACCAGTAGCCCAAGAGACAAGAATAATCGCAATATTAAAACTTTAGTTTCAGAATGAACTACTCTTTAAGAGCTTTACTGAAGTATAACTGACATAATAAACTGTATGTATTTAAAGTGTACAATTTGAACAATTTGGTATGTTTGATATACATACCCATAAAGTTGTCACCATAATCAAGATAGTGAATATATCCATCACACACAAAATAATGTCACCTTTCTTATTCCTGATATTGCTAGTTTATGTATTTTTATATTCTCTATCAGTCTAGCTAGATGTTTATCAATTTTATTTGCTTTTCTCAATGAATTATTTTCATTGATTTTTCTCTATTGTTTTTTCATTTTCTTATTTACTGATTTCTGCTCTGACCTTTATTATTCCTTTTCCTCTACTTACTTTGGATTTAAGTTGCTCTTTTCTTTCTTATTTCTAAGGTAAAAGCTGAGGTCATTGATTTGAAACCTTTCTTTTTTTTGAAATACAGGCCATCAGTGAAGTAATTTTGTGCTAAATCTGCTTTAGCAGCATTTCACGTTTTGATATGTTGTGTCTTCACTTTCATTCTGTTCAAAATAGTTTCTAATTTCTCTTTTGATTTATTCTTTGACCAGTGGCTCACTTAAAAGTGTGATAATTGATTTCCAACCATTTATGGGTTTTCCAGAGATTTTTGCTATTGATTTCTAATTCAATTCTATTGTGGACAAAGAACATACTTGGTTTGACTGGAATCCATTTAAATTTATTGAGACTGTTTTCATGGTCCAGTGTATAACCAATCTTGGTAAATTTTGTGTGCCCACTTAAAAAGTATTCTGCTGGTGTTAGGTGATGTCTATAAAAGTCAATTTGATCAAGTTGGTTCACAGTATTTTTTAAATCTTCTATGTTCTTTCTCATTTTCTATTTATTTGTTCTACAATTTAATGAGGGAGGCTATTGATATCTCTGACTATAATTACAGATTTTTCTATTTCTCCTTGTAAATCTATCAATTTAAAAAAAATATGTATTTATTTTTGGCTGTGTTGGGTCTTTGTTGCTGCGTAAGGGCTTTCTCTAGTTGTGGCGAGCAGGGGCTGCTCTTCTCTGCAGTGCGCGGGCTTCTCATTGCGGTGGCTTCTCTTGTTGCAGAGCATGGGCTCTAGGCGCGTGGGCTCAGTAGTTGTGGCACACAGGCTTAGTTGCTCCATGGCATGTGGGATCTTCGCAGACCAGGGCTCAAACCCATGTCCCCTGCATTGGCAGGCAGATTCTTAACCACTGTGCAATCAGGGAAGCCCAAATCTAGCAATTTTTGATTCATGTATTTTGAGACCATGACTGGGTACATAAATGTTTAGATTTTGGCCTCCTGATGAACTGACTTATTTATCATTATGAAATGAACTTCTTTATATTCCCAGTAATATTCTTTGCTCTGAAATCTATTTTGTCTGATATTAATACAGCTACTCTAGTTTTTGTTTTCAATTGGTTAACATTATCATGGCATATCCTTTTTTTTTTTTTTTGTGGTAAGAATATTTAACAGATCTACCGTCTAAGAAAATTTTAAGTGTAAAATACAGTATTTTAATTATAGGCATGATGTTGTAGAGCAGATCTCTAGAACTTACCTTGCATAACTGAGATTTTATGCCTGTTGATTAGCAACTCCCCATTTCCCCCGCCACCCAGGCCCTGGCAACCACCATTTTATTCTCTGCTTCTATGATTCTATTTTAGATACCTCATTTAAGTGGAATCATGCAGTTTTTGTCCTTTGGTGATTAATTTAGTTTACTTGGCATAATGTCCTCAAGATTCATCCATTTCTTGCACATGGCAGGATTTCCTTCTTTTTAAAGGATGAATAATATTCCATTGCAGGTATGTATCACATTCGCCTTATCCATTCCCACATCTTGGCTATTGTGAATAACAACGCAATGAATGTGGAAGTGTAAATAACTCTTTGAAATCCCGATTTCAATTATTTAGGATAAATACCCATAAGTGGGATTGCTGGATCATATGGTAGTTCTATTTTTAATTTTTTGAGGAAGCTCCATCCTATTTTCCATAGCGTCACACCATATTAAATTTCCACCAACAGTGTATAAGAGTTCTATTTTTTCTACACCCTTGCCCACACTTACTTTGCTTCTTTTGTCATGCAGAAAGTTTTTAGTTGCATCTAGTCCCACTTGTCCATTTTTGCTTTGCTTGACTGACCTTTTGGTATCATAACCAAGAAATTGTTGCCAAGACCAATGTCATTAAGTCTTTTCCATGTTTTGTTACAGTAGTTTTAGTTTAAGGTCTTACGTTTAAGCCTTTAATCCTTTTTGAGTTGACTTTTGTGTAGTGTAAGATAAGGTTCCAATTTCCTTCTTTTGCATTTGGATATCCAGTTTTCCCAACACTATTTGTTGGAGAGACTATTCTTTCCCCATTTCCAAATGGAATTTGTCTGTATTGCTGTTGAATCAGTGTTTGTGGGAGGAAGGAGGGCCCAGGTCTTCCTCTCCCTTCAGCATGGTGTATCTTTTAACACCCTTGTACTTTTCACCTGTTTTTGTCATTATATTTGAAGTGTATTTTTGTTGGCAGCATATAGTCAAGTCTTGCTTTTTAATCTAATTTGATCATTTCTGCATTTTAATTGAGGTATACAGACCATTTACATTTAATGTGACTATTGATATGGTTAAGTTTAAATTCATCATACTGCTATTTGATTTCTTTTTGACCCCTCTGTTCTGTTTTCCTTTTCCTCTTTTTCTGCCTTTTTTTGAATTAATTGAATTTTTTTTTATGATTCCGTTTTATCTTCTTTGTTGGTTTATTGACTACAAGTGTTTTATTTTAGTGATTGTGTTAGGGTTTACAGTACACATCGTTAAGTTACCAGTCTGTCTTCAAGTAACATTATACCACTTTACATATAGTATAAGGAACTTACAATCATATACTTGCATTCTCCCCTCCAGGGCTTTGAGCTATTGCTGTCATACTCTAATTTTAAGTATGTATAAAGTACAGACCACATTGCTATTCTTTTTGTTTAAACAGTCAATTATATTTTAAAGACACTAATAAGAAAAAAGTTTTTTATGTCTGAAAGTAAGTTTTCATCTTTGCTTCTGAGTACTATTTTTGTTGAGATAGTTTTAGGTTGAGTTTTTCTTTATCATTGCTTTTCAGCAATTTGTGATGTTTCATATTTACTGTTCCTAGATTTCTAGTTTTCATCATATTTGGAAATGTTTCCACCAGTATTTCTTCAAATGATTTTTCTGTCCCCTCCTTCTATCTTCTGGGAACTCTGATTACATATATATTAGGCTGCTTGAAGTTGTCCCAGAGCACCTTGGTGTTCTGTTCATTTTTAGAATCTTGTTTTGATTAGATGTTACTTTAAAATTTACTTTTTTGAGTGCTTGATATTTTTATAAGCCTATAACTTTTCTTGAGCTTTGTTCTGGGATGTAATAATTAAGTTTCTTAGAGTCTGATCCTTTTGGTTCTTCCTTTTAAGATTTGTTAGATGGGACTAGAGCAGCGCTCATTTTAGTACTAATTATTCCCCGGTACTGAACACTTCTGTATACCCTACTCAATGCCCTATTAATCATGAGGTTTTCCAGTTTGGCTTGTGGGAACAGGCAGTATTTTCTAGCCTGTGTGAACTTTGAGCACTGTTACTTTTAATTTTGGAGGGTGGCTCTTCCCTAGCCTTCAGGTAGTTTCCTTATATATATGACTACTCAGTATTCAGGTGATTACTTGAGGGACCCTTTGTGTATCTCCAGAATTCTCTCTCCCTGCAATTTTCTCCTTTCTAGTACTCTGTCCTGCAATCTCTAGCCTCTTTCTCATCTCCCCAGGTCTCAGTTCTGTCTTTTCAACTCAGTTAGTTCAGTGGGCTCTGCCTGGGTTCCCCTTCCCTGCGTCATAGTTTGGAAACTCTCTCAAGGCTATAAACAGCGAGCAACTGTAGGGTTCACCTTGATTTTCCTAAACTCTAAGGGGTTGTTGTGTTTCTTATCTCATATCTAGCATCTTGAAAATCATTCTGTTGTATATTTTGTCATTTTGGATAGTTTTAGGGGTGTGTGTGTGTGTGTGTGTGTGTGTGTGTGTGTGTGTGTGTGTGTAGGGTAGGAGGAGGAGCAATAAATCTGATCACTGTTACTCCATCTTGGCTAAAAGCAGAAGTCTTGAACTATTTCTTTTTTTTTTTTTTGCGGTACGCGGGCGTCTCACTGTTGTGGCCTCTCCTGTTGCGGAGCACAGGATCCGGACGCACAGGCTCAGCAGCCATGGCTCACGGGCCCAGCCGCTCTGCGGCATGTGGAATCTTCCCGGAGCGGGGCACGAACCCGTGTCCCCTGCATCGGCAGGCGGACTCTCAACCACTGCGCCACCAGGGAAGCCCTGAACTATTTCATTTTATTAGACAATTTTTCTAATTTCTACATTTCCTCTGAACTTAATTATGTATTAATATCTAATAAAATAATTTATTATGAAAAGTTATTCTTACTGTAACAGTCTCTGTTGGTCCATCAATGGGGAAACATTACAAAAAAGATGGACTATAATATCATACCAACTGTGTTAATCACATATTTTAGATGGAGAATGACCACTTTCTAAGTAGTATATTACCATTAGTGATTCTGGAGACAAGTTGGGGAGGGGAGGGCAGAGACAATAAACACAGCTTAAATAGAAGGATTAACGTAACTTCATATAATACAAGTTGTATAATTGGGTCAATGACTTAATGTGTGATTTTATTTCATATTACTTAAATATAAATCAAACACCCAGGAATCAGGCAGATGCCAAGTAGCATAAGACAAATTCTCTAAAGAGGTTATGAGCAGAGTTTCTAAGAATTAACCGCAGTTTGTTAAAAATGCAGATTTTCAGACCAAATCCCAGATTTTAATTTAGGAGGACTGGGATGGGGTCTAGGAATCCATAAATTATTAACCAACTCAGTGACTTTGGTAAGAGATAAAGAGGTTGCTACAGAATTAAGCATACCTTTATTTCTTACTTGAACTGGATAAATGGATGATGGGTAGGACAGAACGAACATTATTAGGAGAATCAAAATAGAGGCAAGCCCAAGCCAAGGTATTTTAGCCCTTAAGGTTCAGATTAGACAAGGCCTCCAATATCAAACTAAAAAACCTGGGGATTAGAGTCTTGAAACCACCTAAGGTTTCAGAATACAGAAATAATAGTATGAGAGTCAGCATTTTTAAAAGAATATTGACTTGATGGGATGAGCTGCAAAGCTGGAAAGCCTGTCAGAAGGTTTAGAATGAGGTAATAAGGGTGAGCATCAAGGAAGAAGTACTGACAATAGAAACTAAAATGTCAGAGACATTTAGTAAATGTAAAAATTCTGAACTTCCTTTCACATATATAAGGAGAGGAAGTTAATATTAAATAGGAGATTTAAAAATATTCATTACAAACAATAATAACAACAAAAGTAGCAACAATAACAATAAAAATAATAAGAATGAAATAATCTTCAACAGGCTTTTCAGATGTTTACTTGCATGATTCTTGAAACTCCATTAGGAGCTCAGGAGCAGTTTGTATTGCCTGAAAGGAGTATTAAACAGTAGTGTTAGTTTTCTAAATTAAAATGAATTCATCAGTCACTATGAACTAAAAACAGGCACCTTCTATCTTCTCTAAGGCAGATGAAGCAATGCGTGTGCTCTTTAGCATAATTTTATTTATATTTCTTCATTCACTATTTCAGCCAATTTCAGTTTATTGTCAAAGATACAGAGATTTGTAGTCAAGAAAGAAGGAAAATCTACTTCTTCAAAATTACGAATTGGACATTTAGGTTAAAAATGCCAAGGGGGTCTTCCCTGGTGGCGCAGTGGTTGGGAGTCCGCCTGCCGATGCAGGGGACACGGGTTCGTGCCCTGGTCCGAGAGGATCCCACATGCCGTGGAGCGGCTGGGCTCGTGAGCCATGGCCACTGAGCCTGCGCGTCCAGAGCCTGTGCTCTGCAACGGGAGAGGCCACAACAGTGAGAGGCCCGCGGACTGCAAAAAAAAAAAAAAATGCCAAGGGTATGATAGAGGGATTAACTCTGGTAGGGGGTGGGTAGGAGCAAAAAAGTCAGACAAGGTTTCAAGGAAGATATAACTTGAGCTGGGCTTGAAGGACAGATGGGATTTGAACAAATGGAGAATAGAGAGTATGGAAGCAGGAAAGAAAAGGCATTTTATACAAAAAATCTCAGTAAGAATTTCTTTTATATCAGAAACTGTTAACAAATTTTCACAAAGATGGATAACTTGCTCAATGCTGTGAAAGGAAATCCAAAGGAAGATGAGACTTATGGACATTTATTCATTTCTTACCTTCTTTTAGCGGGGTTTTGAGAACAAAATTTTCTTTACTTTCATGAAGAAAAGACTTTGAAGGATCAAAGTGTTTGATACCCAGAACTTTATTCAATTCCTCCTGAAGTTTTGTTTCATGTTGTTTTCTTTTAGCAAGTTGAGCGCGGAGTTTTGACACCTCCTATATAAGAAAAAATACAGTCAATAAATAATTATTGAAGATCATGTTGGTGAAATGCATTACCAATGTTACCGACAATTCCAAAGTTGTTCATTTTTCGAAACTTAATGGCAAAAGCCTACTAGATATAGGCTTTCAGACTATAAATCACAAAACGACTTTGAACAGCTGCGACAAAGAAGACAAGTCATTTAAATCTTCTTGTCCCTCTACAGGTACAAAGCTATGTTTCTGATAAAAGTTCAACACCAAATTTAATGCTGAGATGAGATCCACTACAAGCATGATAGCATGAGAAGCTCTGCTGACCTGTTCCCTAGTGATATAAAAAATTATAAAAAGGCAGACACTTAAAGCCTCTGAAAATGGTCTTAAGGTAAAACAGCAAGTGAAGAAATATTTATTCACGCAGATCCACAAAAAGGTGGTTAAAAGAGGCAGCGGCCTATTGTGTTTGAACCAGTCCTGTTCCCTTTCTCTCCAATCCCTGCTTAGCGAAGCAAAGACTTTACATCAGACCCTTGCAGCCAAGTGCACAGGGCTCCCTCTTTCCCTAGCTCCCAGTCAGAGGCTTTTCCTGCCAGGAGGAGCAGGACATCAGCATCTCTCATCTTGCCCCCCAGCTACCTGTTACTCTGAAACACAGCAAATGTTGTTGAGAGGTGGAGGGTCTTTTCTTTCAAGGAATGGAGGCCTCATCTCAGGTGCAGAGTGCTGAAAATACTGAGACCCTGATCACCCTTTCCCTGGCTCATGAGACAATGGTTTCAAACCAAGAGAGGCAAGGTGAGAGAACCTCAGGGTGCTCCCCATCTCTCTCTCCCCCCAAGTCTACTGAGCATCTAGCTACTGGGACAGAGGCGTCATTCAGAGAAAAGCTTGCCATTGTCCGCAAATCCAGCTCTGAAGCCTGGGCTCAGAAATTTTGCCTGGTGGGAGAAGCAGGCTATAAAACACAGAGCTCCTAATTTATTCCCAAAGGAACTGACTTCACTTGCAACAGAGCTTAGAGAAGTTCAAGCTGAAGGGTGCTGTCAAGAACAGTAGAGGGACTTCCCTGGTGGTGCAGTGGTTAAGAATCCACCTGCCAATGCAGGGACACGGGTTCGAGTCCTGGTCTGGGAAGATCCCACGTGCCGCAGAGCAACTAAGCCTGTGTGCCACAACTACTGAGCCTGCGCTCTAGAGCCTGTGAGCCATAACTACTGAGCCCGTGTGCCACAACTTCTGAAGCCCATGTGTCTAGAGCCTGTGCTCTGCAACAAGAGAAGCCACCACAATAAGAAGCCCATGAACTGCAACAATGAGTAGCCCCTGTTCGCCGCAACTAGAGAAAGCCCGTGCGCAGCAATGAAGACCCAATGCAGCCAAAAAAAAAAAAAAAAAAAATAGAATAGTAGAGTTTGTAGTGCAAGGGAATTGGAAAGTGATTCAAAATGTAGGCTAGGACTTCCCTGGTGGCGCAGTGGTTGAGAGTCCACCTGCTGATGCAGGGGACACAGGTTCGTGCCCTGGTCCGGGAAGATTCCACATGCCGCAGAGCGGCTAGGCCCGTAAGCCATGGCTGCTGAGCCTGCGCATCCAGAGCCTGTGCTCTGCAACAGGAGAGGCCACAACAGTGAGAGGCCCGCGTACCGCAAAAGAAAAAAAAATGTAGGCTAAATGGTAGGCTGTCTGCTTTGTAGAGGAGAACTGCTGAATGAGACAAGAGGGAGGAGCCCTCCTGGAGTACTGACCTAAGACACAATTCCAACAAAGGAGCCAGAACTAGATTGGATTAGTCTGTTCAGCAACTTATTATGCCCCGGAGCATTGTTGAAAATAACAGAGGGATAAGCCAGCAGCTATGAGTGTTTGGGGAGAGAGGAAGACAGCCTTACCAAAACCAAAGTCATCTCACGGTGACTGTGGGCACACCCCAAACTGAACCTTCCTCAGTAGCAACATCAGAGGCACAAACTACTGGGGCTGGGGAGGAGGAATAGACTTCACTAAATAAGAAATAACAACACACCTGGAAAGGGATAGCAGTACCCAGAGGTGCTACCGCATCTTATCTAAAACATCCATTTTCCAACAAAAAATTACGAAGTATGCAAACAGGAAAGCATGACCTATATACTGGGAAAAAGCAGGCAACAAAAACTGTCCAAGAGAGTAATCAGATATTGAATTTATCCAAAAAAGATTTTAAAGCCATTATAAACATGTTCGCAGAAGTAAAGGAACTAAAAAAAGGGAGTATACTCAAATTACTAGAATCAGAAATGAAAGAGGGGACATTACTACTGATATTACTAAAATAAAAAGGATTGTAAGGGAATATTATGAACAATTGTATACCAACAAATCAAATAACTAAAATGAAATGAACAAGTTCCAAGAAATCCACAAACTCCTGAAACTGTCTCAAAAAGAAATAGTCAATCTGATAGACCTCTAATAAGCAAATAGATTAAACTAGCAATCAAAAACCACCCACAAAGAAAAGCCCAGGTCCAGATGACTTTACCACTGAATTCTACTACACATTCAATAAAGAATTAATACCAGTTATTCACAAACTATTCCAAAAAAACGGAAAGGATGAAACACTTCCCAGCTCATTTTATGAGGTCAGCACTACCCTAATAAAATAAAACCCACCCCACCCCAATATCAATATCAACAGAACTAAATGTGATTTTACAAACCGATTTGAGTTGGCTATTTTCATCTTTCAATTTCACAACATGCTTGATTTTTTGCTTTAGATTCTGATGACCCAATAATTTAGCATACGAATCTCTTAGTTTATTTAGCTGCTCCTGAGCTGCACCATGTTCATTCAACAAAGCCTGTTTCTCTGCTTCAAATGCATCCAGTTGTAGCTGAAAAATATATATTTTTATAAAGTTAAGATTTAAAACTGCTAAATCTTACTTGACTTATATAAACTATAAGTACAACTAAAGTGAAAGAAAATAAAAAGGCAAAAGACAAAAAAAAGATTATGCTGACTTACTCTTAGGGTTCTCCATAAATTGACCTTTTTTTTTTTTTTAAATTGACTCTTTTTAAAAAAAGTTGTTTTTCATTTCAAAGATCATTATTAAAACAGAGGGAAAGAAATGAGGAAAGAAACCCTAGCCAGCCTAATCTGTATCAGCCACATCACCCCATTATAACTAATACTGTCTTCTGACTCTATTTAACTACCAAGATTAGCATTTATCCTTTTACGATCAGCGTATTAGAGAAACACTGAGAAAAATCATAACAAAGTAAGTGTCACAAATTTATATAGCTTAATGATCAAAAGTTCACATCAGCAGAGCCTTCTAAGCTATTAACTTTAAGAAGCTTATTAAAAGGTAATTTAAAAATTTTTAGTTTTAGTTTTGGCTGCCTTAGGTCTTCGTTGCTACACACGGGCTTTCTCTAGTTGCGGCGAGCAGGGGCTGCTCTTCTTTGTGGTGGTTTCTCTTGTTGAGAAGCATGGGCTGTAGGTGCGTGGGCTCAGTAGTTGTGGCACACGGGCTTAGTTGTTCCACGTCATGTGGGATCTTCCCGGACCAGGGCTCGAACCCACGTCCCCTGCATTGGCAGGCGGATTCTTAGCCACTGCGCCACCAGGGAAGTCCCTAAAAGGTAATTTTTAAGCCTATAAAGATTACATTAAAAAAATGTATGCATAGGGACTTCCCTGGTGGCGCAGTGGCTAAGAATCCGCCTGCCAATG